>NC_064871.1:78561154-78866779 GCF_943734695.1 Anopheles maculipalpis
GCATGGCTGGCTAACTTGTGGAAATATCACAGCACATAGTCCATCACCAAGAAGGCAGAGTATAATTTATTGACAATAAAAGTTGGCACTGTTAGATGGCGTTTGATCCTAATTGAAACCTAAAGATGTAGAATTCGATATTAATTCTTGGAACGTGTGTTAGAGGCTTCTTCAAGAAGGCAGCCTTTCATCTTTTGACGAGCAACAGCAACAAACCACCGTTATTGCAGCTGTTGTTATCTGTAAGTTCCGTCGGGCAAGGTTGTGCTGAAACGCCGCCTGCTTAATCATCCTTCAATGGAGCATGGGGCGGCGTGAATGACGTGCTGCCTACAGCGATGTGACGACAATGATTCGTCGTAACATCATAAAAAAACACGCATACACCTTCGCTCATTCGTCTACGAATCTGGGTCAATGAAAGTAAGAATCGTCGAGATGGCGCAAAAATGGCCAGGAATTCCCCGGTGAGACATTATGATTTTTGTACCTGTGGTAACCTGAGAGTTGTGATGATCATCAGGCGCACCAGTCAAGGACAACTGTTTCCTTTTTTTTTTGGCGAAGATTCATTTCGCGCTAAATTTCCCCAGCTTTATGATTCATTCGATTGCAATTTTTGACATCCGACACTTACCTGACGATATGGAGTTAACCGACTCACTGCGCGGTGTGTTCATGATCGTGTTCTGGATGATCGATGGCAGTGGCGGGATGATCGTCTGCGAGTGGTTCATGCCGTTGATCAGGTTGCCCACGAACTGCTGGATCTGGTTGGTGCTGGTCTGTCCTGCACCGTTGGGACCCACCGTACCCGGCCCTAGCCCGATCCCGTTCATCATGCCGTTCAGATTGTTGCCACCGTTCATGATGCCGTTCATGAGCAGCTGGTTGGCGGCGACGGCTCCACAGCCACCACCGCCGAGATTGTTGTTCCCGTTCGACAGGACACTGTGGCCGTTGTACGCGTTCTCATCGTAACCGCCCCACAGCTCGAGATCGTTGTACTCCGGTGAGCCGAGTGAGGTCGGTGACATCGTCATACCCGGTGACATGACGAGCGCCGCGGAAGAGGACGTCACCTCCGAGCTGCTCTCGTCCAGCATACGTAGGGCGGTGAAGCCCCCGTTATTGGACCACCTTCGTTTCATCATTTTGCAAGGCTGTCCTGGAGCGTCCGGGAATTAGCTGCAATGGAACACTCTCGAAGCTTGCTTTATAAATTCTGCTACACTACAAGCTACTGATCCGCCTGTTTTGCTATCACCGCTGAGGTTAGATGAGGTGAAAGAAACGACTTATACTGTTGATTTGATCCCGTATCCTGCAGGGTCAGATACTAACGTAAGCCCGTATTCTGGAGGTACTCGACTCGAGGTGAAGGCGTTTGTACCGTTGGTTTAATGTTGTTTCTTATATTGAGGTCTAGATGTTGAGGTTGAAAAGCGGCAGGAGTTCTCCCAATCTTGCAGTAAAACCGTCGACGAACGAGAGAACCTGCCCACTATAACGCAAAGGCCAAAGAGTCGAGCAAATAACGCTGTTACACACGCGCTCCTTTTCACTACATCCAGACACGCTGTGGATAATTTCTTCGCCCACTACTGATCAACAGTGATCCGCATACGTTACGCACTACTATGAAAAGAATCTCCGATGAAACGGCACTATTTCCTTAGAACTTTAAACACTTCTTCACTCGCTCGTACAGATATTTTGTTAATAACCTTCACTTGGCTCCACTACTGCTAAAATAGATCCCAGAGCCTACTACTCACTGTGGCACATATCTCACTATCGCATGTATATCACACAACTGCTCACACAGCGGCTGCCATGTTCAACGAACGTTAGATCACCGCACGAAACGAACGGCGTCACAGATCGCACCGTTCTGGTGTTCCGGACCTCCCGGAGCCAGCTGGACCGTGTGCTTATTTGCAAGTTGTAGTACTACTACTGCTGCTGCTGCTCCTGTTGATGGGTAGTATCTACGCTTCCCGAGCAGTTTCATGCTGTGCCTTCCGGACACGGTGGCGTCGAAGAGAACAGGACCCGCTGTCCTAACTATATCGCGCATACACCTCAAACACGCAATCACAAAGGATCGCCTTCGTGTCCGACTGTTTCACTGTATTTTAAGCACTGGAAGGTAATTTAATTCTGTTGGGTAAAACATTCGCATGGCGCCCAGAATGGACACACCACACAGGTGAAAAAAGAATGTTTGAAGAGTAAGAAGTTAGTTTGAAATTCGCGATCGCACACAAACTAAAATTGCTGATGCTGTTTCCTGCCGGAGGAACCACGATTAAGTTTGGGATGGATGTCTTCAGTTCTTGGCTTGCAACAAGGTTTCGAAAATGACATTAACACCTTTAAATATCTGTATCACTTTAGAGCTGCTCGACAACGATTCCAAAATCGTTTCTGACAAACCGTGACTTCACATTGTAACCCGCTTACTAAAGAAAGGCTTAGTGGGCTCCCTATCATCAACATTGTAACCATCCGACACCGGCCATGACTCGGCGACGTCAAAGAATGTCACTTAGGCTTTGCGCCCTTATTCTCCCATCCCGTCAATACCAGTTAGTTGTCTCAATCAACCAAAAACACAACCGTACGGAACCGGTCTTGGGACGCTAGCCAGGGAGCTTAGGGATCGACCGTTCTATAATTTGCCTGGAACGAGAACCTGGCTGAATGCGAAACAACCTGCGCGGCAACCTCGTACGCTGTGTAACAAGTGTAACCTGGGCTTCAGCATTTGAACCACCACCGGACGTCGCCGAACGAACGTCAAACCCTCGCAAAAGTACCTCGGGTGCTGCATGATGTGTGTGTGTGTGTGTGTGTGTGTGTGTTGGAATTTCCCTTCACTTTTCTGACACAAAAGCAACAGGATATTTTTGTTCGCTCTGCTTTCGTGCCTGTTTCGTCGGTCACTGTGCGAAGATTCCGGTCCTCGCCGATGGTGGAATATATCATGGTCAATCGGTGAAACGATGTTGCCTGCTGCTTTTACTTCAAAGTATGTTCCATTTTTCTCTCTCTCTCTCTCTCTCTCTCTCTCTCTCTCTCTCGTTTTTGCCCTCCAACATACCGTCCCTGATGTCGTTCATTATCCTGATTGCTGCCTTTTTCGCATTTGGCATATGCTCTACCTTTTTTTTTTTTGCTTCACTTCATCGTATCTGAAGCCTGGTGAGGATGCGAGGAACGTTAGAGAGACTGGAGCACTATTTCAAAAGATAATATCGACAACAAAGATACCTGTTGCGAAAAGCGAGGTACCTGTTGCTGCTCGAGATACACACACACACACACAAGAGGTGACCGTGTGTGGTAAAGAATGTAAGGGTTTTGCTTAAAAGATTCAATTCCACCGCATTGGAAACACTTGTGCGGAAGAAAAAAGCTCACTAAAAGCCACAATCTACCATCTCTAAGTTTGACGTTTTTGCTCGGACGCCCCAAGTTATCAACCAACCCTGCACCTTAAGACAATCGTACACGTACGCCCTTCGGCTGGCAAGCGAAAAAGGGAATAAAGTCTTCCCGGGAATGGTGGAGCCGGGGCCTGTACGATTCTCTTATCAGAGCTGAGCGCCCGGTTCAACAAAAGCCCCCGGAGAACGAAACTAGGCCAACCGGTGAATTGATAAGCGATAAGAGATACTAAACGCGCATGAGAATGTGAGGGGGTTTGGGACAAAATGAGGCAGATTCAATCCTGGTTCGGGCGGGAATGGGTGGAACGGGAGAAACCGACTTCAGCACTCCATCACAACCCTACTTCCCAGCAAGTCCAGGCAACAACATGTACCACAGTAAAGGTTCCCATAGCAAGAAACAAAGCAAGATGCTTACGGGAAGGCCTTAGGACAAGCTGTGCCAGTTAGCATAGCCGTAGGGTTGCAAGAGATTGCAAGATAGTGCTTTTAATCCTTAGCGTTTGATTAATCAACTCTGCGCAAAACATAGAAGGGGCTGAGGTTATCGTAACCTCATTATTAGTTTTCATGCATGTAGAAATCCGGGATCAGATGTCTAATAAACCTATATTCCGAAGGCTACGTGTAGCTACACTGGATCAATTATTCATTGCAATAGTTAGGATAAAATATTGCTTCATATTGAATGAAATAAATTATGTTTCGAGCTGGTTTGATAGTCAAACTGTTCCAATAAAAGAAAATGAACCTACCTCCTCATCCAGATGCACCTTCTTCGCTTCCCATTTCCATCACTTTCTTCAACTGCATCAAAGAAACACAGCGGCACAGGCAATGTGGAGTGTATTTCTAGCTTGTTTGTTCAATGATTTCGATGCCGCCATGATCGTCATCAAAGGCAAAGGCAGAGATGCATCGATTACTGATAGGCACAATGACACGGGAATCTAACATGCACCTTAGCGTGGTGTGTCGAAAACCATTCCCCATTTTAAACACGTTATCAGAAAGCTAGCGTACGTGGCTGTACTTCTGCTGCAGGTCCTCCCTTCAACTAAGGTCCGTTCGTCTAGAATTCTACGACCCGGATCGCAAATAGCGATTTATTAAAATGAAGCGTGTTTTTTTTTCGTTTGTTATTAATTTTCTTTATTTCCTTCCTTTTGCTCCAACATGTCATCCCTTCAGTCGCGTTGTCTGGCGTGGGGTCAAATGGTAGGGTGCTGCTGTTTGCGTCGCGACTTCAAAACGGACTGCACATATGTGTACCAACCGACATGCTGCTATCATCAGCGCGCCCGTTGCCAGCGAAATTGGAGTCCCGGCTAAAGCCGCGGCACGACATGCGGCTCTCACGACGATAAGCGATGGGAGGAGAAGAGATGCAGCAGCAAAAGCATGCTGCATCTCAGTTACGGGTGGCCGCGGGAATTGCAATGGCGAGCCGGCACCGTGGAGGCACACTTATTGCATCGCCCCATCGTCAAGGTTGTGCGCCAGACCGAAAGCGACCGAAGCGCATTGACAGTTAAAAATCCCGGCAACCGTCCTCGGGGCGCCCGTGTGAAGGAACGCGTTCAGGGACAAATGTCAGACCGGCTACGGGCGATGTTTACTCGATTCCGTCCGGACCCGTTGTGACGATGGGCGAGGTGGTATCGAGATATCGGGATCTTTACTTGAAAATTCCACAACGACTATTAAACTTTTCGGTTTGCACACGATGCCCAGAAGCAATCAAAAGTGCTTTATTTTGTTTGTTCACAGGTTTAGGTGCGTGTGTGTATGTGTTGAATATAAACATAATATTCCCTTTTAAGTTATTGTTTAAAACCCAAAAAACTATTCTCTTTATACCAGATCCAAAGAAATGTCGAGAACTTGGCCTTATTTTGTGCATCACTTGGAACGGACCAAACTTGTGTGTGTCTCAATCAGTCGTCTAGGTTGAAAATAAAACAGTTGAATGAAATCGCAAGCCCCCAATTGAAAGTGATTCGTTGCTATAAATTGAATAACGAGCGATGTTTGTTTAGAAAGGGGAGCGGCAATAAATAAATCGACATCTCTGCCTGACGGGCCGTAGGGAGAATGCATTTCTTGGGCTATGATGCTTGTCAAACTTTAGAAGTCGCCTCTAAATATTGATCAGACACACCACTGCAAAAGCTGTACGATCTATAATAATTCTTTTCCTTATTTCATCCCTTCTTTGGATGAGGGCAAGAATAAGCGAACATCATCTGCAAGGAATCGATGAAATACGATCATGTTTGTCAGTGTCATAAACGTGTTCCACAGAGGCTCTTGGTGTTATAAAAAAAAACTGACATGCAAATCATTAATCCGGACAAGAAGGATGTATTCATACGGAGATCTAGCAAGCAAAGTGTCATAAATTGCAATCGATCGATCGGTCTTGATGGCTGATCGTGTATGTATCCTTGTAAGATCACGATGAGCCTTTAAAAGATCAAGAAAAATCCATCAAGAAACTCCCAGCAATAACAAGGGGAGTCAAATTTCTACCAAGAATTCTATCCTCTTCACTTGAGCCCCTCAAACGTGCTATAAAACTAACACGTCGTCATAAAAAAAAACACTAACATTCCGATCCGTATGATTGCCTAGCATCCCTCCTGTGGGAACGTCAGAACTTGTAGAAAAGCAAGCTTGCACAATTCTCCCGCAAAGTCGGTGAACTTTCCGAGGACGTCACCTGAACCATGAAGGACACGTGAGACAACCAACCCACCCCCCCTCGGGTTGGATCCCACCACCCGACCGAACGATGCCCACAAGTTCATGGTCATCATAAATTGCGCCACTTATGCTGCGCGCTGCCTACCACGGTCAACCAGAACCAGCATAAAAGCGGGACTAGAAGACTTTGCGCACCAGAGAACGTAACCCACCACTCCGCGACAGATAAACACGCAACAGTGCCCCGATGTCCGACCGTTGAACTTTCGTGCAGAATTCCATTAAACACGTTGCGCCCTCGAGGGAAGAACTTTAACTGGAAAAAAAGGGAAGGGTGTTGTTGTTTTTTTTTTTAAAGGGCCACTCTGCCTTCATAACCTTTTTGTTGGAGAGGGTGGTTGTGGTGATGGTGGTTACACCAAACAAACCCCTCCGCTTCAGTGCGAAGTTCTTCGTTGCATCGAGCTGCACGATGCATAATAGTGCATCACCACCTCGTCTGACGCTGCGCGGGGAAAGAAGCGTTTTAAATTAAACGCTAGCAAACGCAAAACTATGACACCGCGTACGATCGGTTACCTCTTTCTTCCATCTTAAAAAAAAAAAAAACATTTGTCACCTGTTTGCACCGCACACGCAACGATGCCATAAGCTCGCCCGAGCAGCTCGATGGTGCGAAAGTGCAAAAAACCCTGCGGGTGTTTGAATATGCGATGAAGCGGTGTGCCCCTAGTCCCTGTCCTAGACTGATCAGCAGTTTGCCCTTTTGCCTTAGAGGACGGTCGCCCGTTTGTGCTCCAGTTGTTGCAACGTAAAGAGGGCTTCCTTTGTACCGTGGGCAAACCCGCATTTTTAGACTCCGCTAGACTAATCACGCTTGTGGGGAGCGACTCTGAGTAATCAACACTTACGCTGCGTTGTGGGACACACTTTGCATCAGGGCTCAGGGCCACAGACTCGAAGCCACGGCGCCGGCAACCTTGCAGACAAACACAGTCGGATCAGAGCAGAAGGGTTACGTGACTTCGGTTTTGTTTTCTGCGATCACCCGCACGTTCGTGAAACGATTATCTCACGTTTCCAGATGTCGATGTCCGCGCAGATTTTCAGATTCTTCTCTTGAGGAATGAGATGATTTTCTAAAACCAAAATTCCTTTCATTCGCTTTTTCCAATTTTTGAAGCTCCTTAAGCACCATTGTTCTGAACGAAGAAAAAAAAATTTACATACAAATTTTGAGCTTCAATAAAATATGATAATGCGATCTTCAGCACGCAGGTTCAATGCTCCTCCTCCACACCGTAAGGGAACCCATCACTCATCCTTCAAACAAAAGCACCGCCAAATCAGTGCGCTCATCGATAAGCGACTTAGCTCGATGAGCCTCCTTTTGAGCCTCCCAAAATGGGACGAGGGGGGGGGGGGATGTGGATACTACACATTCGCAAATAATAATGGGCAAATTATGGTCCGGTACGGGACTGTATTATGCAAAAATGCTTTCGCCTGCCACTTTAAATCAGCGGCGATCCGCTCACACAGAATGGCACCGTGGTTTTTGGGGGATCTGTAATTATGACTCGATACTTTGCTGATCATCTTCGAGTCTTGAGCGCTGCCTAGGAAACAGACAGGAGGAAACAAACAAAAAAACAACCCAAACTAGTTCCTTTCGGTTGGAAAATGGTACAAAACAAAAACAGGTGGAGTAGCGGGCCGCAACATTGTTGGACATGTTTTTTTTCTTTGGCTGGAGGGAAGATGATGCGAAAAGAAGCAACCAAAAAACGGATGCGCTATAAAGAGTCTCTAACCGGTGTTCTGACACAACCACACGTCTCTCAAGGACGGTGACTTTGAAATAGCTCGCAAGTCTGTCTGTGTCCGTGCAAAAAAATACATAAAATAGATGCAATCTTGGCAGCTAAAACTTCGCCTGGAAATAGTTTTACACGTTTTGGGAACTTGGATAACACCTCCTTGTTTATGGGTGATGCTTTTGCCTGACCTTGATCGTAACCGGGCTTTCGAAGATATATAGCATTTTTCTCACGAGCACCGCGGCCTACGATTCTCGGCTGATCTTAAACATCTCTTGCCGAAAGATTCATGAACCAATAATAAAAAATCCCTGCTCGCTTCTCAGCTCACCCTTCTCACCAAGGAAACCGAAACACAACACACGAGAGAGATCACGTTGTTGTTATGATTTTAAGCCCTTTTCCATGCTTCCTTCTTCCCTATCTTTGTCCCTCGGTTTCTTCCACTCCTATGCTCTCTTACGAATGAAATCGAAACTTCTTCATCAGATGTGTGTATGTGTGTGCTTTTTTTCTTCTCTCAAAGCCTCCACCAAAGTCTTCCAGGTCGAGAAGTTGATGTTGCGCGCGAGCTAGCATAACACATTCGGCGGAGCTCGGCAAGAAAGGCTGGTGCGCGGTGGGTCGCGTTTGTTGTGCGCTAGACCAGCCTCGCTCGTTCGTATCATCGAGGGACCACAAACCGGTTTTTCCCTCCGATAGCCGTAGCATTTTCTTACGCACAAGTGCCACCAGCCCGCGGCGTACGCTGATGAAGCGTGTTGGAACGTTTCTGGTTCCGTACGCACACCACCATCGCAACATGGCTGTGGCTGTGCGCTATTTAGAATTTCTTGGCTGCATGCTTGGCTCGAAATCGAGAAGGGAGCGGAGCGCGCAAAGGTATTAAAATCTGAACGTACAATTAATGCTAACCATCAACCTTAAAGGTAAGCGACGAACCCCCTGGAGATTGGGATACTCGCCGGGTGCTTCTCGGGAGGAGAGGGTAGGGGAGAGGTGATTTACATACTTCGTCCTGCTCAATCGCAAAGCAGCTCCTATAGTAGTAGTGGGGAATTTCAATTCTTAACATATTTTTAAAAACAGAAAACGCGAATCAAACAGCAACACAATTTGTGTATGAAAAGAAGCATAAAAAATCCACCTTCATCTTCCTGTTTTCTGAGGGCAGCAAAACGAACTCATTTTGGTTTGAAAACCGGGTTAAGAAAAAATAATAATACACACACACACGAATCGGACGAGTTCGTCTTCCCTTTCCGTCGCTCCTTTGCGCTTACGCAGGTGAGCTCACATTACGCATAGCGCAACACCGGAACAGTGCTTTACGCACACGGTTACATTCCTAGATAGGCGTGTGTACGCACGGTTTCTAAGCATCACCTGAAGGTTGAATTTCCTGAGGAAACATTAAAAAAAAACCGGTGCAGTTGTATTGGTGATGATGTTTCTTTTCTATGACTAATACATAACTGGCAAACACACACGCACACACACACACACACACACACACATGACCGCACAGCTCAAGGCCTACAAGGGTGGTCAGAAGGTAGGCATTTTCCCAAAATTATGAAATCACATCTGGACCGTGAGGAAAAGCAAATAAAAACAAAAGACTCACTTTTTAACCACCAAGAGACGAACCCTCGAATAAAGCTCTAATCGATTGATGGTCCCAGTCCCAGTCCCAGTGCTTTCACAGGGAATCTTGCTCTTCGGCATTATCCGTGCCACACTAAAGCACACAATCTTACCAATAAAATAAAAAGTTTTCTACTTCTCCCAAATTTACGATGGGAAAGTTCTGTAAAAGGAATACACAACACCCCTTTACATCGAAACCGCGAGAGCGAGGGCGCGCTTGTTGGTTGTGTTTTGTTATGAGTTGTGTCTCTTCTTCTCTCCTGATTCTAGTGGAATCATTCTTCATTTAATTCACCTCGCTTATGAGCTTCACGTGTGGGTTCAGTTTGATGTTCATTTTCCCGGCCTCCAGCCTTAGATTTCTTTTGTCCATTCGGGTTTAGAACAACTCCACTCCAACCCATCCCGAGCAGCCTGTACTCCGCTGTTCTGTTTTAATCTTCATCCCTCCCGGTGGGTTTTGTGTTTCCGCATGATCGTTGATTCGTCTGTTTTTTTTTTCTATTACGATGCGTTTTCCAGGAAATTTCATATCATTAGTGATGCAGAGCGAAGCGATCGTAGAGAACATCATCACACACAGGAAAAAAAAGGTTTCTGGGCGAGCTTCTTTTTTTTTTTAAGCGGAAGAGCTGAAAATGAGCAATCCTTCGCCGTTCCCTTTCCATGTGTACAGAATTGATTAAAGAGAAGGCAATCGTGTTTTTTTTCTTCTCTTACCATTACGATACTCAAGTCGCTGCTTCTAGCCGCGGCTTGTTCGAACTGAGATAGATTTTGATTTGCTGCTTTTTTTTGGGTGGTACAAAATGAAGTTTGACCTTTTTTTCCAGGTGGAACAAATCCATCAAAATTGATTTTGAAAATCTACTAAAACGATGATTGAATGTGTCATTCCAATTCATTCAAATAGTTCAAAAGGTATGTGTACAGTTAATACTATTTATATCACACAACTTCCTCCGAACATTCCCACCATTTGCAGGCCAATAAAACCTACTTTAGTGCCTGTAACAAGTGCCATAAACGAGCGGCTATAAAATATGAAGAAGAAAAAAACCACACCAACTACAAAGCCGATGCGAGTGTCCACACATCCGTGTAGTTTATGTTTTCGAAGCAGAACATAAAATTAAAACACTGACAACTCCATCGGTTTTCGCAGCCATCGAACCGGCGGTTCGAATTCGCACAAAGCGAGCGACCATTCGCACCCGCTGACGGCTGACATTGACTGAGATCTTTTACCTATAATTTATGATACCCCGGTGGTGTGTGTGTGTGTGTGTGTGTTCATTTAAATATGTTTCACTTTTTTTTTAGCTGTTTGCACCTCTTTTTTCTCACTCTCCGTCGGTACCATTTTGCCGACCGAGTGTCATCCTTAGTTGACCTCAGTTTTTTTTTTTTTTGGGAGGCCTGCTGGCACGTCGCGCTTGTGCGTAAACGCTTGACATTGATTTCAATCGACAGACAGAGCCATTCGGCGGACGTGTCGGGCGTGGAAGCAGCGGGCTACCGAAATGTAACAGTCGAAACGAACGGTTCTAAACTTGACCGCGAACGCGACCGGCGAATGGTTAATGGCACGGGGCGGAAAATAAACCTGACATGGTTCAATTTTTCGACTTCATTTTACCATTTCTTTGTGTGAGAGATTTTTTGGGGGTTCGTCAAAATACAGGTAAGGGCGCTGTCCGTTTATGTTGCATGTTTTGTGATGTCAACGAGGTAGAACAGTTGCCACATTATTACACGAAATCTTTTCTTTAGCAATTTATTTAGAGGAATAGCTTTCAAGAAAAGAGTCCCATCCGGACCTTCCCTCCGTAGTGAGGACTGACTATCCAGTTACATGGTATCGGCAAGTTTAGCAAGCCATTTGATGGCCGGCCGGACCTTAGAGGGTCGTTAAACCAAGCAGAAGTCTTGAGATTCTTATAATAATCGGCTCTTTTAGCATACGTTTTTCCTCATTCAAATTATAATGGCTGCATATTGGCCTACATTTGCGTGTCGAAATAACAATCGAAGCTTGGAAGAAGAAGAAAAAAAATTATGTCGCTCCTTCCAAATGGAAAGAAAAACCACAAAACCCTACACCTACCTCCATTACATCGATACACACAAACACACACACCACAGCCAATTTTGTGTGGGCTTTCGCAATACAAATTTGCGCTACTTGAGTGGTTTCATGAATGAAAAGCGATTGGAAAAGTGCGTCGTCAGACGCACTCACACACTGGCTGCCTAGCGCGAAGCGGTTTGTTTATCTTGTGGAAAGTGTTGTGATACGATAAGAAAACCCTCACTTTTGTTGAGGGAGAGAGAAGCGATATTGTACCATAATTTCTTTCCTTCTAGTTTTTAGACGTTGAAGTGGATGTTTTCCTACAAAGGAATATATTTATCCCGCCGGGAAGGAATTTATCATTCAATAAATAAAACGTTTTTCAAATTATTACAACACTTATGTGAGAATCGATTTTAAAAAAATGGTATTTTGACTCAAGAACTTGTGATGTGTGTTTTTGTGACCCATTTCCAACTATGGGCTCCGTCCCTCTCTTTTTCTCCACAGTGTGATTATTTTCCTTAGAAATTTTTCTAGGAAAATTCGCAACCTTTTTTTTTTGTAAGACTCCCTTCGTGATTTGCACCTTTTCGCCAGCTGCCCGGTTGGAACGAGCTTCCAAGCAAAACATGTTTCCAATTTTAGTCCTGTCCCACATTATGCAAAATGTTGACGCTTTTCCGCGGTATTCATGCGCCGAAAAATACGGGCTTATATGTCACTCCCAACCTTTACACACACACACACACACACGCTGGGCGGGTGTAACACAACTGCAACCCGTCAAATCGAATCCTTGTCGCGCGGGGAATGGGTCTCGTTTTTGGCCGCGTGTCGAAAGGTAAAATTATTTAAATTTATTCCGATTCGCCCTCCCCTACATCTCCCGAAAACCCTGCATGCTAGAGGTGTCATTCGTCCCGGTGGCACGGTAGCAGCACCTGCAGCACACACACACACACACAGCGGAAAAGTAGATTCAAACGCTTTGCTGCAACAAATCTTGAAAGCAACGCAAAATGTTATAAGCGGCGGCGGTTCCATTATTAATGAACGAATTTAGAGATTTGCTTAACTATCCCTGCAATAAGAGAAAAGGGCTTTTATTTTCTCTGATTGAATTAAGTGAATTTAAAATCGAACCTTTTGAGGGAGAAACACATCAGCAATTTTTGTTTACGTTTGTGGGCATCAATCGAGACTTAATACATTATAAATAATGTTGAATATTAAACGCACTCTTCTACACAAAATAATACATTTTTATTATTAAATTTATGAAACAACAACACATTCCTCAAGCTTTTTAAATAATTCTTCCACTTTTAGTACAAGATTTGAAATTTGAAAAAAAAAGTACTATGAACCAGTGACAAGTGACAGCTGTCAAAACCGAAGTTAGTGTAACAGTGTCACGTTTCACCTTTCAGACAGCAAACAAGTATTTTCGAATAAAAAAAAAATGCTCATCATAGTTCCTATCCCATTGATGAATTTATGTGTTCAGGTTTTTACGGCCCATCTCACCCCTATTTGCTGTCTTTACACTGTATCATTATTCCCTTCCTTCTTCACTCTCACCCTCACAAACACACACATGTCTCACTCTCTTCCGTGAGTCTATGCTTCCGAACCATTCCGCAACCATTCCGTGTATGGTGGCCACGAGCACCAACCGCTTGCCGATGTGCAGTTGCATTAGAAAACTGAAACACACACACACACTCGCACACTCGAAAGCGAAGCAGCGCTGTCCGGATGGGCTTAGAAATGGTGAGTTGCATCTGGGTTACTATGTAACGATGCTGCTGCTGCAGCCAGCAGAGTGTCAGTGTTAGTGAGGCACGATTGTGGGTTTCACTTTTGTAAAGAAGACGAAGAAAAACAAGGGGATGCATACATCAAATGCACTACTATGGGAAGGGTGGAAAAACAGTGTGCGTGAGAAAGAGAGTGAGAGAGAAAGGGAGAGCCTACCATCAAGTTGAGATGAAGGAAAAAATGTAAAACAGAATCAGGTTCAAGTGCACACATGGCGGTGCACGGTGTTGCAGTGTTATGCATCTCGCTCGCTCGCTCGCTCTCTCTCTCCTTTACGCTGCAACAGACGGATGCTGCTCGATGCGCTGTAGTGGTGAGCCACTATAATAGTAAATGGCGGGTAGTAGTAAAAGTAACCTACTGACTTTGAGTCTCACAAGATCAAACTCACAGGGTGTCCGAGATGTATGTGTGTTTGTGTGGTCATAAGGTGAGTAGGCGGAAAGGAAGCGTCTTTCCCTTGGCTTGTGTACGCACACACACACACCACCACCACCACCGCGACCGATGCATTCTGATGCACTTTTTCCCTTTCACTCGAACCCACTGATACGCTTTTCTAACGCTTCCCCATTTCTAAGTGTGTGTTGCGCTGGTCGGGAATGTGTAATAGCAGTCGCACGCACACTTGCCATCGACGCATCCTACACCGCAACCTATCTTGGCCGTTCTATCTAGTTTCTAATGCAATACGACGATGGCGTCGATAGCGTCGGTGGATGTGTGAGGAAAAAGGCAAAGAAGCTACAAAAAAATGGTCGCCTTGGGTCGACGCTGACCACGAGGCTTCCTCAAAATTTTTTTCTTCTATTCTGTTGAACCCGGGGAATGTGTCGATTTGGAATGGTTTTTGAAAATTTTACGAAATTTTTTTTTTTTTTTTGTAGAAGAGTGGTTTAACAAGTAAACTTATTAACAGTTTTTAACTTACACTTTTTAAAACAAAACAAAAACTTTCTTTTTCTTTTTACTTCCCTCACGTCATCCGATACCGTGCGGAATCAAACTGATCATAATCCTTCAGAGGAAAAGGAGTAAAGAAAACGGAAAGCTTGTTGAACATTTTGCATCATTTTTTTAAATTATATTTTTAACATATTTTTTGTTTGTTTTTTTGTTCACTTATTCACAATCGATTTTACTCTTCTACACCCTTTAAATTTTTGTACTTCGTCAAAGATATTAAATCATTATTTTTCTCACTGTTCGATTTATTTGATCTCACTTCTAAATTCTACCATCAGACACGCACTGTTGGACCATCCATACCCACATCACTGATCTCAAGCCACAAGATCCATTTTGCACTATCAACACACGCTATCTGGTCAAACTTTTTATCCAATACTAGTCACGGCAGAATTGATTAGGGATTCAAATGCTACCGGGTATGTGTGTACGTTGCAATCAACAAATTCGGTACACTCGAGCAGAATATGTACGCACACAGCACACAACAAACCTACTTGCTACCCTGCTAAACCGAGCAAGGTAGCAAGTAGCGCTCAACGCTTATATACTGACAGGTGTCACAGAAAAGAAACCGGTGAGCGAATATGCGAAAATTTTGATTTATTTTCGGGACGACACGCCAATCGATCACAAAACGCGGTAGTAGTAGTGGTAGTAATTTGGCGAGACACAGTGGACAAAACGCACGACTACGACGATCGAGCGAACGATCGATCATGACGCACTACACACTATACGGGATCAAGCGCAAATGATCAAGTTCACTAGCTGGACGGACAACACCATCATCATCATCATCATCATCGAACGTGCTCTCACGCAAATACTATTCCGGCACAGTTTTTTCTTTCCCTTTTTTTTTAGTTGCTTTGTTGTTGTCATGCGGCGAGATTATTTTTTTGCATCTAATTTACAACGCAACAACACACACACACACACCGCACATCATTCTAATTGCCGGTAGAATTCTAATCAAATTCATCCTTCTTTTTTCTGATTTTGTTTGTCACACTACTACCACGCTTTTGGGGCACACTATTATTTCTCTTTCTTGCCTTTTTGCCACATTCTACATATGCTAAAACCCACTAGAACTAACTACAAACGCAACGGTGTGGAATTTGAATAGTGTCGCGCGCGAAATTATAATACCTTTTGCAATGAAATACACTTTTTGTCACTCTTACGCACAATACGCACCCAGGGCGTCGTGTCACACACAACACTACATCACCCGATTGATCGTCGGCAAACAAAACACGCACGCACGCACGCAACAACCCCGGGCACAGTTTTTTGTTTGGTCCGGGCGTTGTTGTTGTTCAGAGCCAAAAGCCAGTATGTATGCTGGGTGTGTGTGTTTCCCGAGCTTCTCGAACAGAAATCTCCGTTCGCGAACGCGCTTGCCACGGTTTGTACGCACGTACGGGGTGGTCCCGGTCGACCAAAATTCACCGAGGTACAGTAGAGTACTGAGTGACTGGTGGCACGGTCCCGCTGCTCGAGGCCGGCAGTTCGCGCAAAAGCCGCGCGTGTACACGGGACACTCGTGAGCGCACTGCGAATGGTCGTGCGCTGTTCATGTGCACGTGTGTTGGTGCGTGTGTGACAAACAGTGGGTGAACGATGAGTGGACAAATTTTATTAGTGGCAAATGTGCATTTTTTTACGAGCAATTTTAGAAGCTTTTCTAGTAAATTATAAAGTTTAAAAAATGCAATATGTCCCATGTAATATAAAAATGCATTTTTCGACTAAAGTATACTTAACAAGTATATTTTTGTTAAGCAAATTAGCCAACAAGATGTTTGTGCATTTTTTAAAAAATAGATTCAAAATGCCTTCTTTAAACCGTTTTACAATATGAAGCAGCGAATAACAGCGTGTTCAGTAATCGTCACATTTCAGAAAAATATTATTTATAAATTTGATGTGAATCCCAGTGTGCCACAATCGAGAGTGACACCCATACCATGACACATTTTCTTATATTCGACTCCACTCACAACGAAACTCACTTTCTCATCTCACTCTCAACTCACTTTCATCTCACCGGCTGAGTGACTGCGGTACGCACACCAACACGACGGTTTATGCATTTTACGCCGCTCTCCCTTTCACTCTTGTACAGAGACTCTTCTTTTTCTTTTCATTGCTTGGAGTTTTGCTTACGGCAAGAGTGAAGTTTGTTAACAAATGTAATACTTTTGCTTTTTTTTATTGTAAGTGAGAATATTTTTACAAATATTAGAAATCATGAATAAAATATTTCACTATTTTATATTAATGTTTTCACTATAAAAAAATCCGAAACAAAAATTTGAATCGCACGAACCTTCCGTATTTTCTATTTTCCTTTTTCCCCGCAACAGACGCGCATACAAGACGTTGCACACAGCGTGAAGAAGTCTTACAGAGCGAAAAGAGAAAATCCACACCGTGCTCCGTGGAAAACTTTCCGTTCCACTCCCGATACCCGCTGGATGTCGTAATGGAGAACACAAAACCCAATTCCCGCGTCCCGTAAGTAGCGAAAAAGGGTTAGAAAAATGCTCTTTCCCAGTGTGTCGAACGCTAGAAGGAGTAGTTGCAGCAGTAGCAGCGCAATTGCAGCAACACAACAGCAGGGCGCCGGCAAACGCTGGAACCACCACTGACCTACACACACACACAAACACACACGCTGGGCGATATGCAACCCGCCGACATACCGCTGCCTATATGTATGCCAGTGTCATGGTGAAGAGCATAGCAGTGTGGAGGATCACATATAGTCAAAAACAAAAGGAAAAAAAGGCGAAGAAAAGAAAAACATACATTCGCGCTTCAACATTGAAAAAAACCCATTCACGGAACGGAACGGTACAGGGGAGGAAAAATGCATCCAACGTTCAAGTTGCGACCGTGGTGGGGACGGCTTTGGGTTGCATGGTTGCCGATTGGGAAGCAGGCGAAATGGAAAAACTAGTTGAAAACTAACCCACGACGGGTTGGTGAGGGGGTAAAGGTAGACAGCAAAGTGCAGGAGGAAATAAACTCCAATGAACTGTGCCATCGCGGGAAACGTGATTCCGAGTTGCACTGGATACGGGAAGTTTCGCGGATGTCGATGTCAGGCGGGAGGAGAGAGCAATAGGAGCCGATGGGGGAAGAAGACGGGAAATGTCTAGTTTTTCTGTGCCTTTTTTTTATTCTGTCTCGCCCTGCGCTGCGCTTGGTAATGTGAGGAATTGGATCGGCAAAGGGCGCGTTCGTGACAGGAAAATGGGAAACCTTTTTCCACTCCCCCCACAAACACAAATGACAATACTTGGACAGGAGGGTGAAATGTACTGCATTTTAATGCATTGGGATAACGATACGCTTGTTAAGTACATCGTTAAATCACATCTTCTTTTTTTTTTGGGTTGAGAATTTGACTGTACAAACGATATGCGAAATTCGAATAGTTCAAATCGTATCTGCATTGTTGAAAAATGTAAGTTCTTTGAAACTTCAAAGCAATTTTACAATCTTTTAAGCGCATAAAAATGCAGCGATAAATAAATGTCATATTTGACAGTTTTTGACAGGTAGAAACTTTAAGTAAATAAATTCGTGTAGAAGAAGATTTTTACTAACACCACGTAGTAGGATAGGGGGCCATTTGAAGGCCTGCGTGACCTTAGAGGTCGTTAAGCCAAGAAGAAGTAGGATAGTCACTCCCCAAAAGCGAAGAACGGTTCAGATGGAATTTGGTTCTCGATCATTGCCATGTAGAGTCCGGCACCACTCTTAAAATATACATAAATTTCAATAAGATTTTTTTGAAGATTTTATCAAGAGCCTTTAAGCGAATGAAAAGATTTGACAGCTCCAAAGAAAAAAATACTGAACAAACAACTAGTTCCTATGTACCTGATCAATATCTAAACGGATTAAATGAAGTTTTTCAAGTATTTTTGACTCCATAAACTTCGTTACCGCTTGACAGTTTTTTGTAAAACAAATATCCCGAAATTAATGTCAGATTTGACAGCTTCCAAAAATGAAACGATTGTTTTTTGACAGCAAGGAATAGTAAATATTCAGAAATACGTCCAACATACCAAATCGATGTCGTTGAAAGCAGTGTTTATCATTAGTGCTTACCTGCAAAGAAAAGAAAGCAATAAAGATTAGTAATGCATGTGCAACACAATCAAAACAAAGATCTAAATTGTTAATAATCTCCAATAAATTGCAATATTTATTGGCGCGTTAGCTAATCCGAGGTACATCTGCGGGGACCCCGCTTCCCACAAGAGCTCTTGCCCCTGAGCACAATCAACCAACAAAACTGCGCCGAAGATTCTCCAGAGGCGCAAAAGCGTCCGGAAAGCGAATTTCTAACCACGTCCGGGCTCGAATGCACACACAAGAAGCATCAGCGAAGCAAAAGAGCATAGAGCAAACACAAAACACAACAAACAAAACTTCTGCACTTTCTGCGGCCAGCTCCACGTCACTACGACGACTGTACGGCGCGATAAGAAAACTCCCGCCCTGGACACAACAGAAAATGATGAGCAAACACCAACATCATGGCGGAAAGTTGATGTCCGGTTGCACTCCCTTCGGGTGGTTGTGGCGTGCGCGTTGCATCAGGGTAAAGATCTTCTACCCGTTTAAGCGAATGTCATCCAGCAAATGGAAGTGTGGAAATAGGGTCCAAATTTTGACCAACAGAAAATGGCAACCTCCTCCCCGGGAAGAAGTTTGATAGGTTAACCTAAAGTTTGTTTACTTCTGCATGTGCGCGAGGTGTGATAAGTAGAAGAATTTAAGAATTTTAAATCGGAACTGCACACGGAACATGTCACGTTTTCTCCCCGTTGCTTGGTGAGATCTCGAGGTGAGAGAGAGAGGCATGCAAATTGCATCGTAAAAGCTGCATTCATACACGTTGACCTTAAAACAATCGGGTTGAATAAAATATGAATAAAAATGATTAAAGACACCCCCGTTTTTGTGTCCCATGAAGGGTGTAAGAATTTTTCAATACTTTTGGCTTGAGCCAACTGCAAGCAAACGCTACTACGCGCGTATGCAACTGTAAACGACTTACGTAACATCTTTTTTTCGACGTCGACGGAACCAACAAACACTCTCGCTGTTTCGTTTTCTTCCTGCCAAAGCGGTCGTGCCCGCGCGCCACACGGGCCAATAAACGTCTTTGCGGTGTACGGTGTCGTTTTCTTCGTCGGTACGACGACGGCAATGATGATGATTGTGATGATGATGAAGCACAGCACATGCATGCAGCTAGAAGCACACCGCATCGCGCACCAGAGCTTATCTACCGTTGCAGTCCACACACACACTCGACACGCTACAACCACACACCGTACTTCACTTTCCAAACGCATCGGACGAGATTTCTACATGCATATAAAAGCATCTCTGTGTGTGGTGGTGGTGGTGATGGTGTGTGTGTTTTCCATTCAAGAAAGGTTTTTTTCAATTTTATTAAAAAATTGAGCTGTAAAAATTGTATTACAAATTGCATCCTGGTCACGGCACCAAAGAATTAAAAAAAAAAGAACATTCCAGTTTTCTCGCCATAAAATTGATTTCTTTTGCAAAATAAATGGAAAATTCTGTTTGTCACTCATGCAATAGAGTCCTTTTTTTGTATTCTGTGTATTGTAACAAATAATTGATAATTGTATCCTGGTCACGGCACTAGAAATTCAGGCTTCTGCCTCTTCAATTTCTTTAGCTAATAAATATCGGCTTTTCTGTACCAATAAAACCCCCAAGCTATCTCAAACAGACAACTTTGTTAACTAAATCAAGTAAAACTAGCTATAGGAATCACCCAAATTCTAATGTCCCTCCCAACCCGCCAGTGCGAAATTTGTGCCGAGCGCGGTTGTTGAAGTTTTATGCTTACGCGTACATAAAATCCGAAACTGCCCCTCTGCACACTGTTGCTGCTGCTGCTGAGTGTTCCCTCCCTGTGTGGCGTCAAATTCGGTTTCCATGCAGTTCTTGCCCCGGCATCAACAACCAGTGTTGTTCCATCTGTATTTGTGCAGCGTACCGGTGCCAGACCGGGAGGGTGGTGAATGGTGGAGCAATACGCGGAACGAAAGAAGGCATTATCAGTAAACCTTTCCATAGTGCTCTTCCTTTGAGCCCCCCCCCCCCCCCTTTCTCTCCCTTCCTGCTTCCTCAACAAGACTAATAAAAGTTGCACTTCACCTCAACCTGCACCCCAGCTCACCGCCTTCCATGTCTTTCCCCACAAGAGCAGCAGAGTGCAATCGCATCGTGGTCGTTATCTGCAAAACTCACCCAGCGCGCTTCATTGTACGAGGTGTGTGCAGGGTTGCAGCAACTCTCCAACGCTGACCATTCCTTCTAATGCTTGATGCAACGGCTTGTAACTTTTAGTTGTGTTTGTGAACCGAATGTTTCTGAACACAACTTAGTAGACATAATTTCCCCCCGATTACAGGGTGATGGTGGAGCGAAGGTTATTATCAGTGTTAGCAGCTTCGGGTGAAGATTAGTTTTAGCAGATTAGCAAACGAGCAAAAAAAAAAAAAAACCGGTGGAAAATCCGTGGTACGCCGAGGCTTTGTTTGCTGATGGATGGGGGGAGAGAGAAATGCAACTACACTTAAGCCGTGAATGAGCCGGTTCAGGGTGGTGACAGATTAGAGAGGTAAATAAAACTTATATCATACCCGGTACAAGCGGCCCAATAGACCTGTTCGGGCTTTTATCAATGAAATGCGATAACATTGATTCATGAAACTGCAAGTTTTTATTTTTATTTTAATATTTTTTTAAAATTTGGCGGCTTTTTTGGCGAATATGCGATGCTTGTTCATTTACCGGATGTAAATATTTGAATTTGGTTATCACGTGCTATCTGTTATGAAGATCGATCGTTTGTGAAACTGCCGCACAAAAAATCTGGAAACCTTTTCGACACTTTGAGGCTGTTTATCACTTAACATAAAATTGATAAAGTGTTAACATTTTCATTTAGTAAAAAAAGAACACCTTGGTAACCATGAAGCTTTGTTTAAGTTTTATTTTTAAAACAGCCTTTTTCATGACGCCCAAACGACGTCTAATAACGCAAAACATGCTTCACGCAACAAAACATACCTTTGTCATCCAAACAGCCGGCCGGCCCGGTCGGCCAACTAAATGCCAATGTCGTCGTGACATAGACATAGACGTTCGACCCACACCCAACCTCTGCCCATCTTCTTCTTTCCCTCCGAACGAGCACAAAATCACGGTGCATTGAAATGGAGCCGGTTAAAAATTCCAGCCGAATGGGAGAACACTACAGAAAAAACAAACCGTCTCCGTCATCATAAAAGCTACCTCGATGGGGGTTGGGGGGGGAGGAAGAAGGGAAAGGATTGTTTCAGTCAAATAATACTGCACCGACAAGGGGGTTGAAAAGCCGGCCCACCTCTTCCCAAACCCGACTGCATTGTGTTTCGTCGTGTTGCACTTTTCAGTGAACGTCAGTCGTCTTTGGCGCTATAGCGTTGGTCGATGGCTCTTCTAATGCATCCAATGCAAGGGTTTTATTTTACTGAAAGTTTTCAATTTCGTTCCCGTTCTACACCCCCCCCCCCCCCCCCCCCCCCCTACTACATACCGATGTTCTTCGTTACCGTTATTATCGCACCAGCACGATCATGATCACCATTATTGGCCATAATCAAGCTTGCAAGAGTGCGGAAAAGAGGAACACAGCGTAGAAGAGGAACGGATGTGTTGGGTCGCAATGATGGCTTGGAGATTTTATGTGAAACATACCCAACATTTACGACTTCATCCGCGCTCGTGTGACAGATGAATGGGCTAGATAGAAGGAGAGGATTGTTTTACTTTTATTTTCTTACACGTTTTAGTGTTGTATAGATTTATTTGTTTTTATACAAAAAAAAGAGTTTAAAAATTAAATACAAAATTATTCAAAACAACTTTATAATTATTTAGAAATATCAATTGCTCATCAAGTCTTGGAAAAGAAAAACCAAGAAAATCTGTAAATCATCTGAAACTATGAAAAAGAAATTTTATTCGGAACATCTGTACAAATATGTAAAATATTTTAGATGAATAACGAATATGAAAGCTAAGCTCACAACGAGATAAGAGAATATAAAAAAAAAGATAAAAGCAATTAACATATAAAAGTGTAAATGAAAAGTAAAAATGTATAAAATATTAAGACTATTCAAATAGAAAAGTCATCAACTGTTTTCTGCTAATTTCTTTTAAGAAAAACCTATAGATTTTTATGGAAACACCTGTTTTCTATAAACAACAAAGAAAAAATATGAGAAGATGGATGAAAATGATGTTTTAGTAAATTTAAAAGGTGAAAATTACAAGTCTTTCTACAGGATTTTTGTAATTTTAAACATACCATAAATACAATTTTGAATAGGCAGAAAATTTCTGCTTGTAGCTTAATTTGAAACTAACATTTCGGTACAAATAATTGTGTAAAAATCTTTCTTAAATAACATTAATCACCAGAAATACTAAAACATCTATGTTATCGGAAAACAGCGGGACGAAGCCAAAAAATATGGGAATGGGTCAACAATTCTTGGGAAGCCTTGGAATATATTTTCCGTACTCCTGAAAAAATATTCTCAAACGATGTGCGGAATAAAAATTGTAAAAATTTATCTGCCTGAATTAATGTTAACCACGGCCACACGAAGGCGCCATCATTCGTGCACATTCTAACATCCGGTGAACAAAGATGGCGCCCGGAAGCATAATACGCACACATAAACACACGACATGCCATCCGCCCCATTCCAGATGGCAAAACGGCCATCCGTCTTTTGGAGGAAACAACAGTTTTCGAATAAAGGGAACCAACGTGGAATATTTGATTCCATCCCAACATCAGCTGTCAGAGGTTCGAATTTTACGCAGTACAGCGACAGATACGGCCAGACACAGACCCACACCAATACATAGGGATGAGGGATGGGAGGGGGGGACAGGCTCATAAAAAAGATACACTCATAAACATGGAAACGCATCATGCATCTTGCCATCAGCAGCCCCATCCTCCATACCATGCGTTTGTTCGGTTCGGTTCAGCATAAATGTCAAATGAAGTAAACAAACAGAAGTAATAAAAAGGGAACATACTGATGTTTGGGTGTTTTTCGTTCAGTCTCTCACTTCTCTCTCTCTCTCTCTCTCTCTCTCTCTCTCTTTCGCGTCATCAGGCGTCTTCTCATAACGCATTGCTCACATCCCACGCTCACGCATAACGCGCACGCTTTCTCTTTTCGTCCGCGTGTCTTCTTGCCGGCTCGCTACTTTCTCGTGCGAGTCATGTGCGTGCCCTACCAGAAATGGTATCACATTGGTCTAGGTTAGGGAAAATTTCTCTCATCTCCCTCCCAAAAAAAAAAAGCATCTCCAACCCACAAGAGAACCGAAGAAAGGAAATGCCCGCGCCTTGTGTTCTTTACTGGTTCGTCCCTGTGTCTTACTTCTTTCTCCTTTCTCCCGGGTGTTTTTGGGTTCTTTTTTTGTGCACATGTACAAGCGCCCGCCCGCACTGAACCTGAGAAGTTGAAGTGGAAAATGATCGTCTTGAGATTTTTTTTCCTGCTCTTTGAATGTTTTGTTTTGTTGGCAGAAGATATGAAAGGGACTGGATATTTTGTGTGTGTGTTATTTGCTAACTTGGAAGGTTTAATGCCCCGGCGCCACCCGAAATAAAGGGACAACATGGGAAACATAGAGCTGAAGCTGTGCCGGTTTATTGATCCGTTCTTCGCCTTCTTCCGAAGGTCGGGAAGAATGTTTCATCTGGTTGTGTCCTTGGTAGGAATGTTCGAGATGTCTCAGCTCTAGAACTTGCTCTGGTGTTGGACTTGATGCTTCGGAAACCATACTTGATAACCAAGAATCTGTTTATTTAATAATCAGGAAGTCAGCATCTCATCTCCTCTAATATTGCATCTGCAGCTTGTCAACAATTCCCAATCCAGTGGAAGCAGCAGAAATGTCAGATAAAAATCATCTGTTCTGACAATTTAACACACATTCCAGATTTTACACGCGGATCGCTCCATTCTAATGGTCGGGCATTTAAAAAAACCCTTTGAAAAATCTTAAAAAAAAACACAACAACCAACTAATCACCGCCTCCATAAGAAGAAATACCTTCTCTTGATGAAGATCAGTAACCCATCAACCCACTGCCCATCAAGAAGACCTGCCCCATCCAAACCCCAGTCGAGAGTCCAGCGTCCCAGAGAAACCCTAAACAACTTCTCCTCATCAGGTTCTCCCCACCAAGTTCTTGCTTTCGTCTGCCAGTGTGTATGTGTGTGTGTATGTGATGATTCTTAACTTCAGCGTTATTCACCCAAAAAGTTACCCAAAATAAATCAGTATTCGGTTGTGCATCCCATCCACAGAGGGAGAGTACAAGAAGAAAAACAAGCTCCACCGGCGATTAATGTGATTGGGGGGATGGTAGAGAGGTGGATTGGCGCAGATAGGAGGGCTTGTTCTACACCTTCCACCAGTCGTTCCGTAACTACATCGTCACATGGTGGCCTTTCAATTTCGGTTCACCAGCTGGCGTTCCGCCCCGGATAGTCTCGCTCTCGTCCCCATTAGCTACACATTCTTCGGTTCTTGATGCTTGGTTGTGGTTTGTTTTGTTGTTTTGTTTGCTTCTTCTGTCTCGCTACTAGTTACAGTCACTATCCGACTTTATCTTCGTTTTGATGCATTTTGTGTTCAAGTTTTCTTTACTCATCTTTTATAAACTTTTTGTGCCTTTCTTTTCCTTTCTTTATAACATCTTTATTATTTTTCTATTCTAATTCTCGCATGAACTTTATAAGAATTTATTTTAAAACAATAAATAAAATCCCCTAAGCAAATATTTTACATACTAAAGAAACCAATATATATGTTATCAAAACAACTTCCCTCCCGAAAAAACAGCCAACTCACTGTGTCTCGTTTTTATTGCGTCTTAGAAATCTGCTTTCTGATGTATTCTACGCGTATTCTCTTCCTTTCATAGCACGATCGACGGTTCACGCCGATTTACGTTCCCGTGCTACCATCCCTTGGGTGAACCTTTCCCCTCCTGTGAACCCCCTGCACCCTGTCACCTGTCTTCCGTTGGATCTCTCTTGCGATTTCCCGTTTCTTCTCTCCTCCCCCCGTGGGGTTCTGTATTACTTTTGATTTTTATTGCCCCAAACGCAGCTCTTTGTTTCTTTTCAGTTTGTATTTCCTTCAGATGCTTGTGCTCAGTTAAAAGAAGGTTTTGAGCGTGGAAAAGCAAACCCCAAGCTGCAGGGTGCTCTTTATTCTAGACTTTTTGTTTTAGAGATACTGTTTCGTTGATAGTTGGATGATGTTGGCAAATTCTTTTTTCATTTCCTCTTGTGCATATAAAACTAAACTATAAAATCCTTAAAACGGTAATCTAAAGCTGAATTGAAACTAGCAAACAGAAGTAAACATATGTATTTTAATGGAACAAATATCAGATGGTGATGATGCGCCGGTAAAAGATGTCTAATGCAAGATACATCCCGTGACGGATGAAGATTAAGTTAACACAGGACACGACAGGACAGGAAGGAATGCATCACCGACATACATACATCTGGTGTTGCAGAAAACATGTGTGTGTGTGCGTTCGACGAATGAATCACTGTTGTCTCCGATGTTTGTAAAGGCTTGTCTTGTTCACCATTTTCGTATGTCAAACAAGAGTTTATTTGTTTCAAATTAATTTCCTAAATTTTTAAGGAACTAACTAGAACTAGATTCCCTAGAGACTTGAAATTGAGACTTGCCTATCCAACTACGTGGTATCAATAAGTCTAGTAAGCCATTCGATGGCCGGCGTTACCTATTAAGTCGTTAAAGTCAAGTAGAAAAACTCGAGCTACTCGAGATCTTATGTTAATGCTCTTAAAAAGGAAATTTTCAATAAACAAACTGTTACTACCATATCAAAACAATCCTTTTTCACGCTCCATTCGGCCCCAATTCTAAGACAACCCAGCGTCGGATCGGGTTTTCCAGAGCCCGTACAAAGCCAACTATTCATTATTCTGCACTTCAATGTGGCCTCACTCCGTCCGCAGTAAATCAGTACGCTTCCGTCAAAGGGAAACGGGAAGATGATCCAACGTTCGATCCACGAGCAGATGAAAAATGCAAAACCACAAACAACCACAACCAACATTGGGACCCTCTTGGAGACTTGGAAGCCTTATGGCGATACTATTTACCATTCGATGGGACCCAGGGTTCAGGCTGGGTGTGCATATGTTCCCGGGGCTGCATTGCTGATGCGATATGCATCGTTTCAAGAAAGAGAAAAATGCAACCGAGAAACCCCTCCCCCCCTCTCTCCCTCCTCCCTCTTTAACTCTGCGCTCCCCGTACGCACTCGTCTGCTGCAGTTTGAAATGCCACCAAAGGGGTTTTGGGTTTGGGAGGCTTCTTAGAACGCCTTTTATTCCCATTTTTATACACCGTTCTAAACCCAAACCGCCTTAGGACAAACGGTGCGGCAATGGGAAAGCGCAGCAAGGGAAGAAGCAAAAAAAAACGTATAAAAAGCGCACAAATACACATATGCACGCTTTCTGCGGTGCTGCCGGCTTCGTTGTTCATATTGTTTAGAAGGAAAATTTACATTTTTATCTCCATTTTGCCGATCTTTTCCGTACCTCTCTCTCTCTCACTCTCTTTGCTGCATTCCCACCCTATGGGTACAAGGGTTTGTTGCATTTTGCTTTTTAGTTATTTTTTGTTGTTGCCTGCAGCAAAACTGCATCCAGGAAACAGGCGCGCCAGTCACCCGACTAACAGTGTGTGACTTCTGCGTGGCGCGTTGTTGGTAAAAGAAAAACTGCACATGCCCTCGACGTCTTTCGGCAACGTTGGACGACGAACTCAAAAGGGCGGAAGAATATCTTGTCAAAATTGATTTCAATTGAGATGCGCAGCGGAAAACGAGGGAAACTCGGCTCGAATTTGGTGACTTTTCGCGTTACATTTGTTTAGTTTATGCAGGGTTTTGTGTGTAAGGATCGTTGCTCCATAATAACAATACCAAAACTAAGTTATAAAATGTAAACTTGAAATACATCAAAACGTTATACAAATAAAATCCTTTGTAAAACAGCTCGATAACATCGTCCTCCATCACGAGACTGTTTTGTGTGGGAAACATTCAGTATCAAAGCTTCAATCAAAGGGTTTAACCTTCCCAAACGCATCCCCACAGTTGTGAGGATTCGCTGGGGTAAATAATTTAATGAAATTTGCACACGTTTCCCTGTCTTCGTTAAACAACCTTCACTCATTATCTTCACCCTTTCGTCCCATTACTCGACGCAGAGGACTTTTTCCCCCTTGGTAGAAATTTTCCCTCCAATACAGCATCCCGGCGGTCGGTTCCTGTCCCTAATGAAAGTCATGCTCGTGCGGAGGATTTTTCTTCCTGAGCGATACGCAAAAGGCTCAGAGAGATGAAAAATTGAATTATAATCCCTGCTTGAGGGATGTCACGGCCGCAAAAAAAGAGGGATACATACATAACCTTGTGACAGAACCAGGATTCTAGAACGGACTATTCTAAGCAGAATCATGGTACTGCTTTTGGATGGGAAAAACAATCGGATGGACAATAGAGGTTTAGAGCCTGTGTCTAGGGTGGAATGCTTGTCATGTTGTTTACGATACGCCTGATCGGGGAAGAAGATAACGGGGGTTTGTAAAATGTCTGTGATGGACATCTATTTCTATACTTACAGCAGTTATAAATTATCTAGAACCAATAGGAGCATAAATTAAGGTGTTATGTCATGTACAAGGATAACGTTACTAATCTGAGGACCTCTTGCGAGCAAACTACGATATGGACACTGCTCACAGTTGACTATATCATCTTAGAGGTTATTTCTAGTATAAGATACTTAGAAGGGTTTCTCATAGTTTAAGTGTAGAATGACATTGGAACTATCATCGCTATTTAGAGACTTCACTATTGAGGATTTCTGCAGCAGTCCAACAGCACGAGTAATGGTTGCGCGGAAACCAGTGAAGGATCCCACGGTCCCGATAAGCTATTAGCTGGCTACCCTCACTGGGCAAACTCTATGAGAAAATAATTATAATTCGTCTACAAAACCGGGTGACAGAACTCAATATCCTACGATCTGAACGATTCGGCTTCCGTTTTGGTCATTCCACTGTTCACAAACTTCTAAGACTTAGACGTTGTGTTGAGCAAACCAAGATGGGATCAAAGTCCCTTGCTGTTGTTTTGCTAGATGTTGATAAGGCTTTCGACACTGTGTTTGGCATGATTGTCGTTTATATAAGTTGGCAGAATTCATTTTCCCAAGTTATATTCTCAAAATCATCAGAAGTTACCTTACGTAGTGAACTTTCGGGATTGCTTTGCTCTCTACTCTCTCCAACTCAAACAGAGCCCCAGCGGACGTTCCACAGGGAAACCTTCTGGGTCCGCTTTTGTACAATCTGTACACGACGGATGTTCTGCCTGTACCTTGCGAAGCTGTTCCTGATCGCAGACGACACTGCCATTACGATTAGAGGTTGGAGTCTGGAGGAGTTGAGAAGCATATTGCAACGTTAGCTTGATGCTTTTCCTTCAAAAACACAAACGATAATTTTTCCTCGTCGTTTAAAAAGAAGCCTTATTTCACCTTTGCGTTCGAGAGTCAAAATACGTGGAACAACCGTGCCGTGGGCTGCGTCCATTAGGTAGGTAGTTAGGAGGGTCTTACGATGGATTACAAAATGTTGTTCAGAGGGCCAGTCCTAGAAAAAGGACATTCGCTTTTGAAATGTCTCTGCCCATTGATCTGCCGTAGGTCCCAGCTATCAATGCCAAACAGAATGGCAATTTTCAAGGTTTGGGACTCATGTGCGAGGACTTAGCTCAGACTCCAGGTTATGCTTAAAAACATGTACACTGAAAATAACCGCTTCACTCGAAATACGGAAGTATACGCGACAGCCGACGTGAAACCTCTAAACGAGATATTGAAAAGTTTATCAGCAAAATTTCGGGATCGTTGTAGAAATTCTTCCTTCACGCTTATTCATAGCCTAACTCAGCCACAGCAGTGATATTGGTAACGAATCATCAAAGTCTATGCACAACATGCGACCTCATATTAACGTCAATAAGGCAAAATAAGCTCATTCTATGAAACGTAGTCGTTGGTCTTTATCAAACCCTTGTATCCCTTGTATCCCTTGTACCCTTGTAATCCTCAAAGATCTCAATTTACTACTCACTACAACAAATTCATTACTGATTTAAATATTTTTCACTGTTTTTGATATGCTTAACCAACAAAGTTAATGATCGATACTCTTTTCCCCCAATTCCGATTCATCCTGTCAAAATAAATACCTTTCGCCGGTCTTTATTTCGATACCGCCAGAAAGAACAAATTCTCTACCGAAATGCCACATTTACATGAACGATCTCAATTTTCGCTTCGCTTTACCGCGACGGACGCGACTGCTGTGTTGCTCCCCAGGAAGCCATTCTTTGACGTCCAACAAAGCAGAACAAAGCACGCAAGACCAATCTCGTCCAAAGCAAATGCAGAGAGAGGGATGGGGAAAGAAACTATTATCGGGAGCCGACAAGTGCCCTGACGGCTGGCCGCGTACACATACACGTCTGCACACACACAGATATAAAGACAGTTAAGGGCAAATTATTCGATCGATTGATTTGCGAAACGCAACAAAAGCGAAGACACAGCTGCGGGCTTTTTACGAGTTCCAAAAATTACACATTCCACGATGGGTGTATGCTGTTGTCGCTCTTCTGCGTTGCCCAAAAACACTCTTCACGCTTGCCCCGCTCTCTGCTCTGGTAGATGTTCTTTAGAGAAAAGACCCTCCATCAGAATAGCCCAAAAAGCTCCAAACCCCGAGGTCCCGAGAGCTTCCTAACCACACAAGCCCATTTTCTGCGTGCTACAGATTGGGTCCACTTGTTATTTTTTAGTTGGCCGCCGAAGGTCCGCTGAAAGCGAACGCGTATGGCGCGTTTTGCGGCAAGAGCCGCATCTCGGACAAGATGTGCGTCCACTTAAAATCGCGCTACCATACGGGGTTGCTGATGGTTCCGAAGATGCATCACGGCCGACAGAGAAGGGAGAGCGAGAGAGGTGGAAAAATACCACAACAGCAGACCCACTAGACCCCATTTGCCGTCGTGCCGCAAAGATGGCACGCGGAAAAAGTCGAAGGAGAGCAATTTAGGCGGAAGACTACAATTTGACGAATGGACCCGGGCTCAGCAGCGGATGGACCGCGGTCCATCCTTATTGCACGTTTTGTGTGTGCTTTTTTTTTTTTGCTGTTTTCCTTCCACATCGGAAAGCGATCGGAAATCGGAATTGGTCTTAGGCGAGCAGCAAAGAGGAGAGCAACAAAAACAACAACAAAAACGGCAGGTTTGAAAGAGGAAGCAAATGGTTTTTTTTTTTTTGAAAAGTGCACAGAAGAAGGAGGAAAAAACACCCCTTCCTCCCCCAGAAGATCGCGCGAAAGGAAGAGTTTGGTGTTAGGTGCGTTAGAGGTTGTTGTATGTGTTTGTGTGTGCTTTTTTCGCGTTTTCATTCTTTTCTTGCTTGTTGAGTTTTTCCTTTCCATGCTGTGGAAGGCTGCAAAAACACAAGACGACGCAGTGGAAGTACCACACGGCTTTTTTCTTGTACTTTTGAGTGGTTACCGAGGCCAGCAATAAGAGGATGGCTTTAGAAACAGTCATCTCACTACTACCTCTTTATGAAATGAATGAATCGCAATGAGTATTTCGTCAACATCTTACCAATATCATCTTTAAATTCTTCTTTAAAAAAACCCCTTTTAGAACATCCAATTAAACTTCTATCTTTCCTTTTGTCTACAAAATGAACCGTTGTTTGTCTCTTATTTGTTACCGAAATAACTCACTCCAATAAAAATAGCACATGCACACCCTGATCGGGTGTGATACACCGAGAAAATTAGACCAAGTACAGGAATGTGTCGACTGATCGGGCTGATTGCGAAACTGGCCTCGTTGCGTGCATCGCACAAGCAACACCATTCCCATCATCCCAGTTTAGTTTGAAGGCCCCTGTCGAACGCAACAAAAAGCAGGAGGGCTGAATCTTAAATTTAGCGAAACGTTTTGTCCATGTGCAAAGTGCAGCCACAGTTGCAGTTTGCGGGACCATCGGTTAGAATTCGGTTTTGGTGCCACATTCGGATGTTCTGCTGCCGGTGGGATGATGCTGGCGTTGAAGTACGACCGTGTGGAATGAAATTAGAACGGATTGTTCGATCGATATAAATAGCGCAGTGTAAGCTACGCAGTTAAAAAGCGTGTACTGTGTTGAAATTGGATTTAAATAAGATATATTTTTAAAGGCGGTATTAATTTGCTAAGGGTTTAATTCTGTACTGAAACTCCTTAAAGTATGCAATGGATATGACATTAGAGAGTTGGAAAGAGTAGTATATTGCAGCCTGGCAAATGTTTCCACTGAAAACATTTCTGAACCGTTCAATGAAGGATTAATTTGAACAGCAATTCGATTCGATTCAGTTCATACTATTTTTACAATATAAATTAGTTTGACGAAAAATTGAGTCGAGAAGTAAATTCGGCGGCCGGTTGTTATGCGATAACGGCGCCGCACTTCACATGGCAGGACCGAAGTTCAAATTAATTCCAGATCGTTCCTTCGCAGTGAGGATTGACCATTCAACTACGTGGTATTAGCAAGTCTGGTAAGCCACTATGCTGGCCAGCGTGACCTAGAAGTGTCGTTAAGCTAAGAAGAAAATCACTAAGTATATGTAGCATTTTGGAAGGAATGCCCCTGAAGTTATGCAACTTGCATGATATTTGAAGATTTTGCTCTACTAAGTACGAATTTTTCATCTGCATCTGGAACAAAATAAAGGTGCAACAAATCTATTGCTAAATTCTTCTTGCCATCAGCACAATTCCAACTTTAAATTATTATTAGCGCTAAAAGTAAAACACACTCTCACTAAATGTTCCCCTTTATTGTGGAGTCTTTTTTGTCTTCTTCCGATACTGAAAAGCAAATTGTGTCCCTACGTGCGTGCCATCTTTCGTCCCGAAAAAAATTGTTCACATGCAAACGTAATTAGCCGTTGCATCGGTAGTGCGAGTGGCGTCGAGTGTGCAATTAAATGCAAACCCAATCGTGACGCTCGGTACGGCAAGCGCGCACTGAGAGGTGGGTAAGAAAATGAGACACAGACAACAACTGCTGTTAACAATACCAATTACAAATGATCGGCGAGAAGAGAAAAATGCTCTTACCCCAATGTCAACCGTGTCGGTGGGCAGCGAAAATCGAAGCGTAAAGAAAACCCCGGAAGCGTACACACACACAAAGACTCGCTTTCCTTTGCAAAATTGCGTTGCATCACATGTGTAGGCTTAGAGAAGGCAGGTACGACGCGCGGCTACGATAAAATCGGTTCGATTCATCTAATAACTCGAACGCGTGCGCCACATATCGGCCGACTCTCTAATTAGAAAATTCCTGCCCCGTGCGTACAAATTGGGCAGGTTCAAATTGGTTACACCAGCAGCTGGAAATATAAACACACGCCACGTACCACAACACCACAGAAAACCAATATTAGACACAATCTTGTGCGAATAAATTAACATCTCCTGCTCACGGGGTCAGGGTTGTAGAAGGATGGTGCAAGCGGCTGTTTTGCATGAATTATGCACACAAGCAAAAATGTCCAATTTGCACTTGCGTCACCGTTTTTTTACCGTTAGATGCAGGTTAACGGATGCTGTGGTGAGTTCCCTCCTCCTGGCGCTCACCAATAAGCTCTTAAATAATATTCTTATGAGTTCGACCAGCTTCTAATTTGAGGAACTAGTTTTAAATGTCTTCAATTAGCTGCGTTGGTGGTATTTCATCCAAAATTTTCAAAGAGCCACGTGTGGGAGTGTCACTCTAGTCAATTCTATCCCCACCAACGAATGATTAGTTTTTATGGAGATGGAGCTCTGTTTTTGGGGAGATCGCCGACAAAATAAATTACTTCGCTCAAGAGCCTACCACGGCGAAGCGCGTCGATATTAATTCCAACGACACGCGAGCGAAACGGAACTATCATCGAGTTTGGTGGTTAAGGCAAAGCGGTTGTTTTGTTTAGAAGGGGGAAAAAAACGTTACATTAAGGATTATGATGTCATACAGACATCACCCCGACCAAAAGGGAAAGGGACGGGACAATTAAAGCTCACCAGATAAATGATTAATTTATGGGTCTAATATGTTACCAAACAAACAGACTTAGGTCTCGCTTCAATATTCAAATTATTGTCAAACTTCCTTGCCTGAATGTTTGGTAGAAGGGTTTGTAATATTACCTTAAAAATGCTCAAGGTTACACAAAGCCAGAGGGAAATTCAAAGAACAATCCCAAAAAGGCTTGACAATTTTAGGACCCCTTTTTTTTTATTTCCAGCGATTCCCTGCCGCTTTTTTCAGTAGATTATTACTGTCGCCCCTATTCACCGTCCTGGCGACCTCCAGCAACAATTCTTCAAGTGCTGCGCAGGACCAGAACAAGGCCATCAGCGAAAGGCGTTTGAAATAGCTTCATGCAAGGAGAAAGTAGGAAAATGAATAAAATTATGTCAAATCGTTCTTGGTTGCTCAATCTCTTACCGCTGACAGGAGAGCTAGCTAGACCTCCTGCTGTTTCTGAGAGTTTTCCGTAAGCATAACAATAAAACGACGACGTAAATATGCACACATATGCTTACATTTATATACCGGATGAAGGATAAATGTGAACAATACCAGGACCTATGCTAAGGGAAGATGAAAACTGAATCGGAAATTCGATCGGGCCAAGCTTGAATAAAATAAAAACCGTAATACGTTTATCGTAGGAAAGAAGAAGAGCCTTGTCAATTCGAATAAAATCAGGCGGAAGATAAAAATTAAATAAAGTCACTCCTCTCTGCCCTTTTATGAATTTACAACAGAATAGTAAACTCCAAGAAAGAAAACACAGCTTGTCTTCCTGCACAAAAAAACAAACCCCGATCAAAGCCCGGGACTTTGCACGCCATTCGTATATAAATCAATGACCGCCCTGGGTCTGATTTATTTCGCACTTCCCAAATGAATGGTGATTAAATGAGCACCGGGGATCAATTTGACCAATTAGTCAAACAGTTGGAACTAGTCGCGATTTGTGATTGCCCAAAAGCTTGCCACCGGCACAGCGCTAGGCAAAACGTCCGGCCTTACTTTTTTTATGTGTGCGAAATAAAAACACAGAGCTAAACGCGCATAGAGAACCGTGCTCCCTAAATCGCCCCCAAAAAAACCGGAGCGTCACGGCTCGAGGGCGCGCGATTGCTAGCTTTATTTTTGAAGTTCTTCAACTTTATGGTCAGCAGCGTAAGAAAAACAGCGAAGATGCCTCCGACACATCCACACCTGGAGCAGTGTTTGACGCACGAGCGTGTGGGCTAGCGATTTGGGGTAGGGCTTGGTGGTGCAAGCCAAACGAAACTCTTCAATAAATTCTTCGACGGCCGTCTGCTCCGCAAAGCGCCATCGAATCGAACGGTGTCTAAAAGCAAAATTTATGACAGTCATCCATCGCACCCGGGCCATCACGAGTGGCAGGATGATGATGATTGCCAAGAATGACCGATCGAATCTTCTCCGGATCACGGTTCCACTTCTAGGATTCTAGATTTTAGCCCCCCCCCCCCCCCCCCTTTTCCAGCATGCCTCCATATACAATTAAAGCATACAAGGACCGGTGATCACCGAAAACGGTTCGTTGTCTTGCTCCCACCACAAGTAATAGTCATTATTTCGTCGTGCATGAAATAGCAAGCTCATCGTGGCGTACTAGCGTAGCAACATGTGACAAGCCGCGAAAGGGGTACGGGAAGGGTGGTGAAGTACTGAAGAATTAACCAACAAAAATCCCTGAGAAAAGAATCTATTTTCTAGCAGCAAATAACATCCCAAAAACGCCATATGGTGCGCCGTGTGATTCAAAAAGACTCTCTTATAGCGAAGAGGAATAAAAAAAAAACCCCTCGAAGGATAAATTATGCGCTTCGGCAACATCGGCAAAATTCAATGCCCGCATCTCCCCTCCCACTTCACTACCTCCCATCAAACTCCATTATAGACACTAGAATAGGCAGAAAGGTAGCAAAAGAATCAAGCCAAGGTCACCCCGTTTGACGAACACGAAAGACTTATCGTGGCGTAAGGCAACGAACCTGTGCCAGTAGTTTCGGCTTCTGGTCACTGTTTTCCGCTTCGGCGTTCCATTTCAACGATCATGGGTATGATGAGATGTAGTTCGGGGGGTTTCCCCCCCCCCGCCCCCCCCAAAGAACTCCATTTTTGTCACGGACGGCACAATGATCCACTTTTTTCTCTCTCCTTCGACTGCACAAGATGAGAATTGTCAATCAATTGCGTACTTCTCCCTGTACGTCATTATTTGCCTCGCCTCCGTAGACCATTTGGGCGAACATTATAGGTGCTACTGGTCTCGACAACATCATCACCCAAAAGGTCACCCACTTCCTAGGCTGTCGCACATGAAACTCGCACAGCCACAATGCTGCAGAGTTTCGAGCGAGGTGGGGTGGCTGCTCGGTGGGCTAATGACCAAGAGCTAATACGCAACGCGATGCGCGAATGGCCACCGAATTCAACGACCGGCTAAAATTATGCACCGAAAAACCGTGGAAGGAAACAATAACGAGCGAATTATTCGTCCCCCTCCTAGCCGACCACCGACACGGGCCCGGATGCCTTCAGTTTTCCTGTTTCAAGTAGCTTCATTCTAAACGATTTAAAGCAAGCGTGTGTGACGTTGTGACTCATCGAATGTGAGCTATTGAACTCTTGTGTACAACTGATTGACAAAAAAGCAAAAAAAAAAGGTTGTTTGACAAGTTCGACGATTGGATTCTTCAAAGTGACGAAGAAATTATTGAGGAAGCCTCTCATTGATTAGTTAACAGCTTTTAAAATAAGATAATTTTACTCTAGCAAGGTCAGGTGAATTGAAAAAAACAATAAATTATGATAAAACACACACAAGCGATAGAAGATTTGAAAATGAAGTTTGAAAATCGCTTCCATTCGCTCATCAAAATGCGAATGTCATCTCGCATCGTTCCGTGAGTTTGGTAAGCGAGTGTTGGATGGTATAATGAGGCAAAAGTGGTTGACCATTCTTCAAGAAACACACTTATACAATCGCACATGCGTCGAGTCAATCCAACCACCTTTCCACAACGGAGTAGACCACGCGAGTAGAGAGCTTGCGAGGCCCGGTACACTTCACCTCTCACGTTCCACTTAATCCACCCTATTAGACCTCTCTTAATTGGGCCAGGGTCGCCACCAAACCGACATCGAAGGAGCGCAAGAAACAAAGAAAGGGGTATCGAAACGAAGAAACCACCACCACCACCACGACCGGAAAGCCCGGATCGAGAGCCCCCCAAAAGACAGATATTTTGCACGTTTCATCAACCTTCATGCGGCGTTGCGCCAAGGCACGCCAGCATGGGTATCGTAGCCCTGAGAGGCTTGCAGGTAGTAGCCAGTAGACCCACACTTCGGGACAAGTTCACGAATAAACCGGCCTACCAACCAATGGCAAAGGCTTGGGGTTTGTCGAGTTTTGAGTGTCGAACGTGAGCACCATTCACGAGCATGGGGTGTGTGTTGTGTGGTGAATTTTGGAGCTACTACTATTCGGCAACCCTGCTGCAGCTGTTGTTGATGGAGGCCTACCGCTCGAAGAAGGTGCTTCGGGGTTTTATTCTTCAATCAATGAGGATAGTTACAATAAAATAATCTTTTAGCATGCGGACTTCTTTACGGCACGTTAAGCGGTTGGGATTTTCCACCGAATGCACTCAATAAAACTTATGACCCTGTATGCTCAGCGCATGCAATGCTTGCAACGATACCTTGCATTGACCGTTTATGGGCAGATGAAGGAAAGGATCGTCAGGCCAATATTATCCGTGTATGTCGTTATCGAATTGTCTAGGCTTTTTTAATTTAAAAGGTTTGCCATAAAGGTTTCGTGTTTTTCATATTGTTTAAAAGAAAATGTCACACATTGTATGAACGTAGAGAAATCTTAAAGTTAATATTTCATGTCAGAGACCCTCACTCAATTGAGTAATAAACGAACTCTGGAGTCTGATTGTATAATTAAAGTACGACAGGGTGCCTTTCTGTAATAAAACAACCTCTTTTACAACAAACCTGATCTCATCAGTAACTCATTTCGAGCAAATGTCATATAGCATATCTTTCTTTTACCTTCGCGACATCACAAGGTCGTCGATGGCCACAATTCTGCACGCACGCACGCTCGATCACATCATTCACACTCCACCAAGGATGCTCATAAATCATGTGCAGGCAACTGCCCACACTGTGCTCGTTTTGTTGATACATAATTTCTTTTGCGTATTGCATGACACACGGCGACGCGAGAGCGAGATCCTGAGTAGCCGCGGTGTGTAGTCATCAGGAGACTACGGACCGTAGTCTCCTGCTAGCCATCAAGCCAACAAACAACGAAAAAGACATCAGACACCATAAACGGAATCAGTGGTTGGCGATCTTTCCGTTCCTACTTGGGTTCTCAAAGTCGTTGGGGAAGTCGTCCGACATCTGCGTGACGGCTTGCTGCTTTGGGTGTTATTTATAAAGAAGGCAAACCCATGCACAGCACACAGCCCGTTGTAAAAGGTCCACTGCGGAGGATGGTCCGCTGTGGCGAGCGATCGAAGATCAACGTTTACGAGGTTAATATTTATGGTAATGTGTGTAAAACTATTTGCAAGCGACGGACCATTTTGAGCCGGTGCAACTGTTTAGTCTATGAGTTGTTTGTTTATGTAGCTTTAAATAATTTGCACTTGCGTGGTGCGCAGCAGGAGCCGTGTATGGGATATTAAGATTGAAAGCGAAAACCCGCTATAAAACCTATCCTTTGTCTTGTAGCATCCTGTGGGAAAACAATTGCGTTTATTTGTGTATGAACTGGTGAAAGGTTTTAGCTGAGGCGTAGAATACAAGAAGACCATTATTTGTCTACTTAATAAGTGATTTGTACCTAATCCACTCAGACAGCATATTAGATATGACGCGTCAGTCCATCAGTGATGACATATTGTGCATCAGTGATGACACATCAATCATAACTTAACGATTCTGACGATGAGAATGTTTAATAGGACACATCTTTGGCCCACTCCACAACACCGATCTTGACATCAAAATGATCGATCAAAACCGATCCAATACGAACCACAACTAGAGCTGTAATACCCCAACAGTCCCACCATCAAGTGACTCACTAAAAGCTCAGGTTCATAGCCCGCCTCATAGCCTGGGTGTTATGTCAACAAATCGATGATGGCAGTTCATCAGAGTTCAGCCACCACACAGATGATTGCCGCGCGGTATGCTTAATACTTATACAATAATATCGCCGGCATGATGTATATTGCCTTGCTCTCAACGATGAGTTACTACACCCCCAAAGTGCCATCCCTTCCGTTCCGGCGATTATGTCTACGTTCAAGGTGAGTCGTTCGAGTGAAATCACGAGTTGAGGCAATTTGTATCCACAACCTACCCGAATCAAATCTCCCTCCTTTAATCAACATTCCTCTAGCTACGATCGCGTAGCTACGACGTTGAAGCAGTGGAACATTTCGATAGAACAAGTCGCGATCTATTTCCTGGTACGGTGCCCTACGGCCAGATTTGATCTTATCAGAACTGCCAAGCGTGAGGAGTGTTCTCTCGATCGGCTTATTGAATCGTCACGATTACCCACTTAATGCCACACACAAACGCATGGGAAGTTACGGGATCACGATGGGGACGATTGGTCGGATATTGGAAATCTTTGCTTTAGGGGGTCTGCCAACGAGGTATGTAATTATCGTGAGACTGTAGCGACTAGAGGCTTTCGTATGGTATAGGTCTAAAGTGTAACGTCTCTGGTTAGTTAGCTTGTTTTGATTAATGCAAGTCTATACCTGATAGGTTTTGAGGAACTTGCAAACTTATGCGATCGGAAATATAACCTCTTAAAGCGTGCTCAACTTCAACACTTCAATATCTACAGGTTCCAACAAATTAAAAATGGCTTAACAAGGCTCAATGACTCTTAAGAATTCTAGAGTCAATTCGCTTCCACAGAACAGATCACGTCTACATCATCATCTTACCACACGACCAACAAATCATGCAATATCAAGTTCAAGCCATGTGAACTGTAAACACACACACACACAGTAAATTTCTCATTTAAACTCCAGGTCACATAAGTGTGAAACAGATTTGACAGATTTGTGTTGATCGTTTCGCAGATCCCTTTTCTGGCCATGTAAATGTTCCTGTGCACGGTTCCGTGACTTACCTGTGTGGAAGAAAACAACAAAGAAAAAGAAGTTAAGTCAAACTGCGAAAAAAAAACATTAACATGACTCGAATCGAAAGATAAATCTGTAAACCCTTTGAACGCTCTTTAATCGTGTCGACCCGTTCTTTCTTTTTTTTTTTTGCACAAAATAGATACCTTCCAGAAACAGCCCACAGGCGGTAATGCAACCCAACGACGTTCACTTTTTCGACGGTGGGGAGGTGAATCAGTGGGTGAAACGTGTCCAGACCTGTCAGTACTTCGGACACATGTTCCGTTTTCGCACACCAGATTCAATTGCCGTGACAGCTGTGTGTGGTTCGGTTCGCCGTGTGTGTGTGTGTGTGTGTGTGTGTGTGTGTGTGTGTGTGTGTGTGTGTGTGTGTGTGTGTGTGTGTGTGTGTGTGTGTGTGTGTGTGTGTGTGTGTGTGTGTGTACGTGTGGCGTGCTATGTTTCGCGACTGCCAGAACACACGAAAACGGTGGAATCGATCTCACAGAAACCGCGCGTCTTGCGCCCTTTCGCTAATTGAAGTCAAGGGCAGATCGCCGGCTATCGATGTCGAAGTGATCGTAGGCATGGTGGTAGTAGTGGAGAGACGATTGAGCTTTATTCACGTGATTAAAGTATCGTTAAAATGAGGTTGTGATTAAATTCAATGCATTACATCCAATACAATAAATAATACAAAAAATAGAAAAGGAAAGGAGATGTTTAGAAACGTTCAAATACTTCGATGTGATTCTCCCCTTTGAATCATCCTACTTGATTTTTTTAAAGCTCGTTCTAGAACAGATCGCCACTGTCGATTGAATCTTATTACATCTTCATTTGCAACTTTTCTACTGATCCATTCATAACTGATAGGAGCCATCGAGTACTTTCATCAGAAACACTTCAGAATGCTCACCTGGCCAAGCACATGCCTGTCATTCAAGCAGGGATTTATTCGCTTTACTCCTTCGTTTTGAAGTGTTATATAAATAAATATAAATAGCAAAGAGCTTCCTTTTCTTGCTCAATTTTATGATGAAGAAGATATAAGAATAACATGTTATCAATACATATTCCTACAGCGAGGCATTCAAGGTGTTATTCAAGCTGTCGGAACGGAAGAATGGTTCACTCTTAAGCTAAAACTTTTCGCACTTAATCATTCAAACATGACTAAAACGCTTCATCTAGTAAAAACGATATTCCAGATAGTAGACAGCCCTCTATATGTCAAATTTGAAAGCACAAAACATTGATCAAATCTCCAAATTGATATATTTATTAAATGTTATCACTGATTATTTGTCATGCACAAAACGTCGATAGACTTTTGAAATCTCATTTTCTCAACAACACCCATACAATATAATCTGGATTTTCTCCTACATTTTAATCTGTCGTAATCGAACACCTTCAACTAACTTTCTCGTTTGATAAGGGTATCATCTATCAGCTCAAAGAAATTCGCAATTAAGCCAGCCAAATTGATAGATAGTAATCAGATAAAGATTGTTAGAACATTTAAAAGGTAAGATTTTTTTCCGAAATAAAATTTAAAACTTGTTTTCATTACAATTGTTAGCAAACTCTAACGTGGCTTCCACTCTCAGTTTTGTAATGGAATTTTCCCTGATTAATATACAGCACACCAACCAGTGCAGCAGTAAACTCCACAGATACACCTCTTGCAAAACGTCATCAGTGCCAACATCATCGTGCCCGATTGCAGATTGATAAGCGAATGGACCTCGAGCACGTAATGATTGGTTCTGGAAAGAGTTGTTGATTGCGGTGTGTGCAAGAAGCAGGGAAGCTCTCGATGCTCTCGACTCAATGCCATTCGAGAAGAAGAAAAAAGCGCAATGCGGGGAGTTGTGGAGTCTGGAACCTCGTTTCCATTACGTGCCAAATCCCTGAGCAAATTGAATGAAATGGAGCGTTGGAGCATGTGCGCATTTACTTTGGAAAAAAACAGACATTTCCTTGTTTGGAAGCGGATAGCAAAACATTACTAAAAAGTCACTAGACACGTGTACCAACATTCAAGCGAAAATAAAACTACGATTCGCAGAAAGAAAAACCCTTTAATTTCCCCATAAAAACGTCAAATAAAACGACAGCTAAAATAATTGAAATTTTTGACCCCTTTTTTGTCTGCCAATTAGACAGACGCCAGCCGGGGTTGAACTTCAAACTCGACATTACACTGCTCGAATGTGACGAATACATGTCAACGGCTACACCCGAACCCAATTAGTATCATCCACAAACGACCAACCGACGACGATGCACAGAGCGGGAAAATAAAAAATTACTGCCATTGCAGTTTGACACGCGAATAGCCACACATACAGAACACACCGCAATGCACACTTGCCGACATAATATTCAGCTTTTTTCCCCCCTTGTAAAGTTAATTTGTCGACCACAGAGTCACTTTGGTTTCCCCCCCAAAAAAATGGCATGCCGCAGGGTGTGCCAATAAGTGACTCGAAAGGCAAACGAATCCATCAAGCGAAAGACGTAATTGTTCGCAAAAAAAGCGGACCCCTTTTTTAAAAAAAGGGTTGGTTGTTGGTTTTCCCGAGAAATATGTGAGAATAGGAGTGTGGAAAACATTACGCAAAAAAAGAAGAAAATTGCAAAGAAAACAAAATTAGAAATAAAAAATTTAACACATTTTCAATCAAACTCAAATAGCAGCTTTACTTTCATGCTGCCACTTGGCGTATGCAGTAAGCGCATCACATCACATCACTAGAAAGCAAAAGTGCTTCGCATTTATCCAGTAAGTGAAATTTTCCTCCGCAAGAAGAAAACGATTCACAAGAAGAAATTGAAAACCAAATTTGACAAATGCAACCCCACACGCCGCGCTTCAACAATGCAACGGATGCAGCTGTTTAGTCGCGTGTTGGCAGCCGATTTTGTTGCTGTTTTCTTATCGTTTCGATTTTTTTTTCGTTCGCCTGTCTATTTCGTTTACTGCAAGGGCTGTTGTGAGTTAATCAAGCAAAAAACCAACAAAACGAGCATCAGCAGCAACAACTAAAATAAACAAAGCTAAACGTGTACATGTGTACAGCGTTACCATAGCGTTCGCGAAATCGAGTGTAACGAAAGGCAAGGCCTCCTCGAACCGGGAGAAATTAGTGACGAGCGGGTGTTGGGAAAAACCAAGCCCAAAACTAAACACCAAAAACACATACCCGAGTGCCTCTTGTAACAGCGAAAGCAAAACATGAGCCATTACACAGGCAATTTGTGTGTGTATGTGTAGCGAAAGGGAAAGAAAAACAGAGGGAAAAGCAGACAAATTCAAGTTCAAGTTCATGCTGGCCGTGTTTTATTTTCTGCACTGCTCACTTTCTTGTGACCATGGAAGTATGGCGACGGGCTGTGCCAAATGAAGCGTGGAGGATGTTTTGTTCAGGAAAATGTTGTAAAAGTACAAGAACGGTTGCTTCTACGCTATTGTTATTACAAAATCGATAAGAATGATAATTTGAATGTTTCTTAAAATATAAATTATATGAAAATAGAAAAATGAGGATGAGGAATAAGGATAAGTGAAAAAAGTGTAAAAATTCAACAGACAAAATATAAATAAATCCAAGAGAAAAGCGGAGAAAGTAGAAATTTATATAAAAAAGTTTATAAAACGCAACAACAATGCTTCAAACCCCTAAAGACTAAACAAACACAATAAAAGTGCAAAGAGATGTGATAGAAATAGAAAACAAAAGCTTAAAAAAAGGAAAAGTGTACAACAACACTTAAAAAAAATTCTAGAATCTTCCTAAGCAAGGTTAAATGAAAAACTTAAACGATGATAATTGAATGAAATAAACCACATCACGATAATTCACCACATTACAACAGGCAGATAACAAAATTGTTTCATAGAAACGCAAAATAGGAGAGAAGAGTGCTACACAAATTTTCCACCCAAACGAATGCTCGAAAAAATCGTCCATCATATGCTGATGGGAAGGAAAAACATAGACCACGATAAGAATAACAAATGCACATACAAAACAAAATAAAAAGCACACACAAACAAAACAACAACAAAACCAACGAATGATTCCATCAAACAAGCTCCAATTTAGCTTTTAAACCCAAGTTGAACAACCTGGCGAGAGCCAGCGACGTGCGAGGTTCAGGTTCATGGTCATACGCATTAATTTATCTGGCAGCCCCATGGAATATATGGACGCTGTGTGTGCGCGTTTGGCATGCCTTCCTGTGCTTCTTTTTGCAACAATACACCACGATTGAGGCTACCCTAGACTTTGCAGTGTTCTACTGGTCGCTTTTCACACGATAGCACACGGAAGGAGAATGGAAAATCAGTGCCTCACCTGGGGTGAGGTGGCAGCACGCAACAGTTAATTACAATTATGAGCCCGGTTCCACCACCCCTTTTTCGCTCCCTCGTATCGCTATCCCAAGAGAAGTAGAAGAAGAACAAAGCCTAGTGCGCACGACACCGAGACTCTCCAACGGATTGTCGCTCATTATTATGGCGCTGCATAATTTACGTCAAAATGTTTGTTGCAGAAAAGGTTTTGCAACGCTGGAGACATAAAAAATAAACTGAAAAGGGAAATTAAAATTCACGAATGCAAAAAAAAAAAAAAGCGAACTTACCACAAACGATTCAAACAAGAGACAAAGATTGGAGAGTAAGAGAAGAGAAGCCCGAGAGGAAAATGACGGAAAAATGACGCATTGAACGCCGGCCGGCTAACCGGCATAGCTCATGGACAAAGGGGAGCCGTCGCGAAGAACAAAAAAAAAAACTAGAAGAATCCACAATAAAAATGCACACAAAATGCTACCTGAGCACAAATTAACACAATAAACACTAATTAACCCACCCATCAACAAATGCGACGGTCCCTTACCCCTCCCACACAACGCGCGGCCTATCGCTATAATACGCCGATGGATCCGATTTCAGTTCCAAAGCTGAAACCTTCGCCACTTCGTACCCTCACACTTTCCCGCTCAGCGTGCTACACCATTTCTGCTTGCAATTTTTTAACACAATAAAAGTAAACTCACCGAACCATAAACCGTCAAAGAGAAGAAGAATTTGGAGAGGAAAAAAAGTATCACTCCAAAGTGCCATGTTCAGAAAAATAAAACAAAACCGAATATAAATACTTCAGTATGGAAAAGTACACACAAGAAAGAAAACAATGAACAGCGTGGAATGTTGTACTTAATGGAGGAAACAAAAATATTAACTCGATGAAAAATTGTTGCAGGTCTGAATAAAACAAAAGTAACAAAAACCACAATAAAGAAATAATAAAAGTAATAAGAACCTCAAACGAACATTTAAACATAAAAATACACACACACACCACATCAGAACAGTGATACATAAAAAGTGACAAAAACGAGTCAATTTAAGCAACAGCAAACAAAACAAACGCGCCAAGAAGAAACGACAGAGAACAAAAAATTGGCTTCCCCAAAAATAAGAAGCAGCACAACACAGGAGGAAAAACATAACAAAATTTGTCATCAAAATCGACCAAGCATAAACCTCACACTCGCAGGGACACAGAATGTGGCTATTAATTTACTCGTTTTTTCGCGTTTCTTTTATCTTTCCCTCCCAGTGCGTAACATTGTGCTGCGTAGAGCAATTGCGCATGCTTTTTTTTTTTTTTTTTTTTTTTGGAAACGCAAGCGACAGTTTCGGTGTGTGTTTAACGCTCTTGTTAAACGGACGAGAACAGTTTTTTTTTGTGTTGTAAAACGGAGTTTTTTTTTTTGTTGGAATGTTTGGTTTGGGTTTTATTTTTTGGGGGTTAAAATTGCACACCATCGTCAAACCAAATTTGCGTAGACTCGCAGGGAATTGCAAGGTTCCCTGTTTGGTCGTGCTTAGTCAGCCATGTCAGACCACACGTCAAGCGCTGTTGTTTGAAGGGGGATAAATGAATATATCTTTCATCGTTTGTTTATATTGATAACTCAATTAGTAGTAATGGAAGAGCATGATTTACAACATAATACTTGTTCTTGATTGATCCACATTTATTTGTTATATTCTAGTTCTTGAAATAACGAAAGGTTACGAAGGCGATGTTGACACTCTACAGGGTGTTCAATAAGTTCGAATACAACTTTTCATCGATTTGTAGTTGTGCACTCTGTTTATTCTGTGTATAATAATTTTTTTCAGCTTAAGTATCATGTATAGGCTAACCGTTGGCTAACCGTCGACTAACTGTCAGTGTGTAAAAACTGTACACGATGAAAGAGTACCGCGATCTTTTAGTAAAATTGTTTGTGGGAGATGAGCAGCCTGGCCGACATATTTCGGCGGTTGAAATCTCACGGATTGAAGCGGAATTTTATTTATACTACAATCCGGTGTTACCGAGAGATGGGCTCGATCAAGGACCGTACAAGATCCGGGCGGACGCGTTCGGCGAGGACGCCAGCAGTCATCAACGTGGTGAGGGAGCGGATCCGTCGAAAAATGACCCGCTCGTTCCGAAAGACTGCTGCTGACCTGAATGTGTCAATCGGTACTACTCATACTATTATGACGAAGGTCCTAGGGTACAAGCCGAACAAGAAACGTAAAGTACATGGAGTAACGGAAGCTGCAAAGAAGAAGAGGCTGGACAGATGCATATGTTTTCCTATGAGAAACTCTTCGTTTTAGAACAACCGCAGAATGTTCAAAATGATCGACTATGGGCGCATACGTTGGCCAGAATCCCCCCGTTTCAAATAAACATCCTAAGGATCCAGAATGCCGCGTCGGTGATGGTTCGAGGGGGCCGCATACTACAAAACCGAGGTTCTGGAGAAGGTTGTGGTTCCGGCACTTCAGGATCTCTACGGGAAGGAACCTTACATTTTCCAACAAGACGGCGCTCCAGCCCACACGGCAAATATCGTCCAAGCGTGGTGTTAGGAGAATTTGATGGGGTTTCTAAATAAAATGTCATGGCCACCCAATTCTCCGGATCTCAATCCCCTTGATTACTATGTATGTTCGTACATGCTGGCCAAGCAAATTGAGTATAAAATGAACACAGTCGACCAATTCAAGAACGGTACTTCCAAGATCTGGGACGAAATGCCGATGGAACAGGTGCGTGCCGCGTGCGATTCGTTTGAGAAACGTCTCAAGCTCGTTATAAAATACAAAGGAAGGGTGCTCCCTCCTAATATGCCAAAAAGATAGTAAAAAACATGGCTTCAAGAAAAAAATTCTCAAAAAATTATATCTTATCTTTACATTGTTGGAGCTCGTTTTTAGAGTGTATTCGAATATATTGAACACCCTGTAGTTGTCAAATTTGTAACTACTCATAAGCAAACCTGAATGTGAACAGCATCTACACTCAAATAAATATTTATTCGCAAACTTCCACAATTATCTTGGTAGCTTCCAACAAAGATAATATGCCTCCCCCTATCTCAAATAAAAGCCCCAAAAATTCCACAAATTCATCCCACGAAATTGAACTTCAAACCTTCCGAAATAGGTCGTTTCGTGATATACCAACACCGCAAAGCACACTCTCTACACGATGATTTTCTTCCTCGCACAAAGTTGCATACATTGTTTCGCCCGACTTTTCATGACCCTTTTGCCTGTCGTGTACACCCATCGCTGTGCAATTTCGGTGGCAGTACTAATTCCACCCACTTCACCCACACACACACGCACACACCAACTAGCGGAGAGCTCGTAAAACACTGCAATAAACTTACCGCGTGCACATCAAAGACCGATTGACGGCTCACGATCGTTTCGCGCTGTTCAACGCCAAACCCTGTCTGTTGACTTTGATCTTTGCCATCAAGGATCGGAAAGCCCTTGGAACGGGGTGCTTATTTTGACGATGCCGGCGACGACAGCGATGGTGAACTTGACATCCGTAGCGCGACCGGCGCCGCTACTTTATTGAAGCCCATAAATCTCTCCCTACTCGCCAAGCGAGGGAAGTGGGGCCTCCCTTTATGATACACAAGCCGACCACAACGATCAGCGATCGGAAACGACTGCGGCATGCACAACAACAGCTGACTGGCATTTTGGTATTTGGTTGGATCGAAAGCGAAATCGATTGTACAAAAACAACTACAAAAACTGGGGTTCACAATTAGCATCCCGAGGTGGTGAAAAGTGAAGGGAGACAATCTTCATAAATCTGGCCGCAAATGAAGTTACGCCGTTAAACAGGGTAGAGAAATACGTTTTGGTTTAATGACGGTCCTATACCTCCAATGAAGGTCACTTGACGGGGCGCTTCTTTTCACGATGAGTTGGTAGAGAGATCATTAACTACGAAGCAACAATCACAGCTCAGACCGGAATCCGCCAACTGTCATAAATTGTCAACGGTATCATTTTTCTCAAGTGGGCCGAATTCATCAAGAACCAATATCGACTGAATCAGAAATGCAGGAAAAAAAACATCGACAAGCTAGACAAAACAAGAACCAATCAAAACCTGACTCGCAGCCCACCATTTCAATGCGCGAAGCTGTAGAAAGTGTCGACGTTGTCCCTTTGCGTCCCGGCCAGATGCCCACGTGGCGATGGTTCAGCATTAATCAGGTGGCGTGTAACTAACGCCCACACCTCTACCCTACACTGAAGGCTATCGACCGTTTCTCTCGGCACGATTGGTAGGAGGGTAAGCCGGTGTTGCAAATTCTTGCGCCACGGGCCATCACCGAAGGGTTCGTTATTTGCATCCGGTGCACTTCGAGGCAGACACTCACTAATGCACAGTAGGACAAACGCAACGCCAATTTGGTCTTTGTATGGAAAACTGATGTTAATATGCAACTGATGACATCCAGGTGGGGCTGCTGTGTGACATTTTGATGTGATGATTTAACTTAAATTTAATCTTGAAGGCTCCTGAGTAGCATTGACAATAAGACGGCAAATAATACAAGAACTATAATACTTGATCAATTTATCAATGTTTTCTCAGCTCTCGTGGCATTAAGCGTGTATATTGATATCCTCGGAGAATGCAATAAATATTCGCGAATCTTAGATTTTAAACCAAAAAACTTATCAACCTTTGATATAATTACTTCTGGGTACCATATCCACTCTGATTACATTTTAATGTCCTAAATGTCCGCCCTTGGAACAGCGTGTGACGCTGACCTTGCATTCCTGGAAACGGCGAAGGTAACACAGCTGTGGTACATTTAACTTCCGCCAGTGCGGACTCGTTCAACTCCCCCGTTAGCTTGTCACGGTGGGTGTCGACCAGCATCGCAGGAAGGAACCTGTAGAGTGCTTGCAAATGAGATTTTCCCTACCGTCAGTGAGAGTGGGTTGTGTGTTCGCAACTACGCAAAGGATTTGCAAACAGCTTATTACGTTTCAATCGCTTCTGGTGGATATCTTTACAATGTTTCAGTGGGGTTTTTTTTCCACTTTACCAGGGTGTTGAACATACGATTAATCATTGCGGAAGTCGCTTTTATCAGCATAAAGAAGCATTTAAATTTATAGCTCCATTTCATTTTCCACTCCATCACTGTTTTCACGAGGAAACGGTGACATTCCTGTCTCTTTCTCTGCATAGCGCCAGCAACCCATCAGCATAACAACTAAAAATCCTCCGAATGATGTATTGCATAAATATATATCGCCTAGCGTAGGTAAACATACAAAACGCCCGACTCTCTCCCACGGTGCAGAAGGTTAATGCATGATTTCAAATGCAAGACGCATTGCTCTATGCACACACAGCTGCATTTGCACATTGGCACGTCCAACATTCAACATACACACACACGGAAACGACTTAAAACCTCTCCGAAAAAAAAGGAAAATAAATACTAACCTCACAAAAGAGTTCCGTTGCTACATCTTCATTACACCCGCCCCGATGCGACCCGAGACGATGATGATGTAATTGAATGGTGTGCGTAAGTACGCGCTGATGTGTTGCCACGGCGATTGTTGCCAGTCGTTTTGCGACCAATAAACGCTGGCCTATTAGCATTTATGTAAAACAGCGCCCGGGAAAGGATGGGACGAGGAGATGATGTTAAAACGAAGGCATACAAAATATGAAGTCAAAAACAATCACGCGACGCGGGGGCAGAACGATACGGATCTGACCCGTTCGGGAACAGTCGCCGCTGTCACACATCCGGAGAGTGTGCGGTGAATAACAAGATAATTTTGTGCGGAGGTTTGTTTACTTGTGTGGCGTTTTGGTAGCTATTAAGAACAGCAAATGGGTGTTTATAGCATATTATTCGTTTTATGTTTTAAAATGTTTGCTTCGGCGTTTGTTTGTTGTTGCATTACTGTTTGTTTTTCTTTTACATGTTTGTATTATTGCAGCATTAAATTTTGTTTTACCTTATTTTATACGTTAGTCTTTAGTGCCAAAATCTTGTTTATTAAAAGTTTGTTCATTGAACAAACTTTTTATCTTTGTTTGACTCCACTTAATCCAGCCAAAAAGCTCCCCGTGCTCCTCTACGCCTCATGCCGAACGGGTCGCTGACGAGCACCTTCTTGGTGGGGCATGATTCCGGCATCCTCATCACGTGCCCCAGCCAACGCATCCTTCCGGATTTGACAACCGTCAGGATAGAAGCACTGCCAAACAGCTCAGCTAGCTAGCTAGCTCTTGAAGGTTAATATAGGATCTCTATACCCTACTCCGACTCAATCCGTCCCAACGTACAGCACGAGAAGGGGGGGGGGGGGGGGGGGTGGTCTGTTCTCCTTGTTAGGGGCGAATGGTTGTCCTTCTATCCTGGCATCCTACGGGACTTTAATTAGCTAGAATGCGTAGGGCCTCCGACGAGATAGGGGGTTGGGGGAGAGGTCTTGCCATCCACCCACAATACCATTGAAACGAAAGGAGTTCAAGAAATTTTGAATCGGATCAACAGCCACGGAATAAGGACTACGATTGGAAACTCGGGACATGGAACTGCAGATCCTTCACATCAGCCGGAAGTACCCGCATTCTTTCGGACGAATTGGGCCCGTGGCTTCGAAGTTCCTTGTCATAGGTGAGATGCGAAAGCGAGTGATCGGGTGGTGGCCGATCCATGAACGGATGCGCAGGTTGAGGATCCGCGGAAGGTTCTTCAATCCGAGCATTATCAATGTGCACAGTTCGCACCTTGGAAGCACCGATGACGATAAAGACCGTTTTTATACGCAGTTGGAGAGGGAGTAAGACCGCTACCCACAACACGGCGTCAAGACTGTCATCGGAGATTTTAACGCTCAGGTCGGAAGGGAGGAGGTAAGGTTCTTCGCCTCCTAAAAGCACATGACCATTCGCCGCATCTTCATCCAGCACGCAGCTCGCTTCAGTTACACCTGGAGATTACCACAGTAGACAAATTCCCAGATTGACCACGTTCTCATCGATGGAAGGTACTTATCGGATATTATTGCCGTAAGAACCTATACAGAAGCAAACGTCAAAGTTTCCGTCGCCAACAAGCTGCGCTTTCAGCCTACCCCAGGGCTCAACATAGATTGGCTGAGGCAAGCGCTGCCGGAGGACACCACCACCGAGGCGATGTCCCTCAATGACCACTGGTGTATGGTTGTGCAAGCCCTCAACAACACATCCGAGCGAAGAATTGGTCGCGTGACACGTAACCAGAGGAAGGAATGGTGTGATGATGAGTTCAGGCGAGCACTATCCGAGAAGAACGCATCGCGTACCTGCATGCTCCAGCGCGAGATCCGGCAGAACGTGGAACACTACAAACGCCTGGAGAGGCAGCAGATCCGGCTCTTCCAGGACAATTTGTTTTATAATTCACATTATTTGTTTCTTCTCTTGTTTTGTATTTCAACTTTTTATTTTTAATTCTTTTGGTTCACTAAGAACTTTTTTGGTAGTTCTAGACTTACAATCTTAATTTAAGATCGGTTTATCCGACTGATTGAAAACGTTAATAATTAAATGAAATGATACTGAACCAAGTTGATCTCCCCTAAGATTTCACAATACAATCATTGAGTTTAGTTCGACGTGAAAAAAAACCTACATGTCGCACAGTCGTATGTTAATCGAGCAGAAGATCAAGATACCCGTGGCCAACATGATCACAATCTTTATATCATTTGAGCGCTTTATTTCACCATAAATTTTTCATTTTAATGCCGGTCTTATTAAAGCGTGATATGTCGCAATCGAGTAACGTTCTTGATTGGTTAAGATTTCTAATCGCAAATACCTTGATTTAAACCAGTTTCGCTTCCTAGAACTACTGTTGCTTTGAAGAGGAAGAAAAAAAAACTAAGATTTGTCCGTCCGTCAAGCAACTGGCCCGTCCAAGAGATAATCGTCCGTGAGAAACTTAAAGTGGACGAAGTGTGGAACGTTTTCTTAGATTCCTCAAATAGTACTGACATCTGTTGTTGGATGCTGTTTCCAGTGCACCCCTTTTACATTCAAGCCACACGTATGTGTGCGTGTGTGCAGTAATGCACACGGCGCACGGTACGGCGTTCGGGTAAGAAAAGAAATGGCCGTGGGATTTTCCTGTCCTTGTGTGCAGTTGTTTTCCCGTTCTACATCTCAAACTTCCCTATTATTTTATGGACCGTTCAGAGATGCAGCAGCAGCAATGCAGTTCTTCCAGTTCAGTTTAACAAAACCCTCATCTCGTTCGATTCCACAACCGAGCAGAAAGCTTGTTTTTTGGATTCAAAAAAAAAAAACCTAACGAGAACTGCAAACTGGAGAAACACAACAGTTGGATGCATACACAGATGCATTGTTTGTGCATTGGCAGTGCAATTGGATTGCAGTTTTCCTTTGTTTTGTTGGCACGTTTGCACGTTTACTTTCGCTTGCAGCACACAAGCTTCATTCTCAACCTAGAACCAACTGTTCACATCGTTCGCGAAACTCTCCAGGCGGGGTAAGTTTTGCCGCTGAATGTACCGAAATTGCATCGAAGTGCATCATGCTCGGTAATTTTATTTTTGCACTCCCCGAACTAACCAGCCAACAAAGTGCAACAGATTGCATAAGAATGTGAAATTTGTGTTTACGTTTGCAAGAACACCACCGGTTGCATCGGGTTACATTCGGTGAACGGGGTAAGTAAATCCATCTCGTCGTCTCTCCATCCCACCGTGCCCACCCGGAACTGCATACGACGGAAGGGAGGGAGGTTCGCTTCTATCGTGCCATCGAACTTCCGTTTCGCGTTAGAAAACTGAACCATCCGGAGGTGAAGGCTCGTCTTCTGGACGATCGAGTTCGTACTGCTTGTTTTGTTGGTTTTTCTTCATCGTGGATTCAGTTTTCTTCCCCAGAAGTTGTTCGAATTTTCAATGAGCATTTGCTTAACGGTAAAATGGGGTTGGGTTTTCTGCTGTTTAAGGGTTTTTATCGGTTGATTTTATTTTATACAAGTCTCATAAAATGCCTCAAGAATTTAAATTTATTATCTACTGACTTGAAAGAATTTTCATACCAGTCCCGGCTCTATTATCGATAGCAAAGACATTAACATTCAAATTGTTCATCTATTTCACAAGCTCTACCAACCAGCTCAACTAAGCAACCCGCCCGGTAAGTGCACCACCGTAGGCAAAAACAAATGCCACCATTTCGTAGCATCTTGTTATGCACGGAAATTCTCCAACACGAAAGGAGATGCATTAGAAAGGAACAAACGTTTCCTCACGCACCGACTTGCTCAGGGTGCTTCGGGCTTTAATTGACCGGCTTTACAACCTCAACTTCGAAAAGCGGGTTTGTGTAACGTCTCCCAACAGCCTGGTGCGTGTGCATGATTTTCGTTGCAAAATCCCATGCCAGAATAGAAAAGGGGCACACGCACACTCGCTCCTACCTAAACACACCGAGACCGGCCGGGAAAAGGGCAATTTGCGGAAGAAAACACCCGTTAGAAGACCTTGAGCGATCCGGTTATGGTGTCGCGACAGCCGGTCGGTGTTGCAGCCTGGCAACTCCGCATGCACTATTACAAATGCATCACAGCTCCCGACGACACGAAGCGGTTGCAGCTGGGTCGGTGGTGCACTTGCTGCACCACCCGCGCGAACCACCACCAAAGAACGGTGGAAATCGACCGAGGTGGCCGGTTCTTTGCACGGTTCGCATGGTGGTGTTGCATTTCATGCACTCAGTGCATTTGCCGGTGGCCTGCCGAGCGCGCCGGTTCGGCTACACGCCCGAGGTGCATTATTTGAGACACCGTGCAGGCGTTTGGTTCGGCCAGCACTAAACATTACACACAGTTTGAACCAATCTTTGACAGCTGTCGATTATCGAGATGACATTTTACTTTAGCGCGTCGTTGCACACAAACAAAAAACCGGGAGAGTAGAAGAGTACACTCTCGGTTGATGATTATCCACCTTCTTCTGGTTACCTCTTTCCGACTTCACAGGCCTATTAGGCCGGTACGAAGGAACCCCCCTGTCCTTCTCTACGCATCGAAAGCAAAACTTCACACAACACACAAACACACACAATCCAACGGAGTAACGCTTTCGCTAACGATCGATAATAACGGAAAGTGTTGCTTAGCTGCATCCGTCGACGGACGACGGCGCATAACGAAAATGAACGCAATTTTCGAGATAACGAGCCGGCACAGTTAAACAAACAAAACTGCAAGTGAAAATTGACAGAATCAGACGAGTATTTACGATAAATTAGTAAGGAAAAACAGCTTGAGATCACTAGCTCTAGAACAAAAATAAATATATTTAAACGAAAGACTTCATTAGAAATCTAGAGACGAACCTTTTTTCCTCAAATTTTTGTTCCATTTTTTTTTCGTTTTTTCAAATAAAGTTAATATTTTTGACCACCAAACAGACTTCATTTTACTCATTCTTAATCACTTTGGGAAGGAACGGCTCAAAGGGACCCTAACAGACGAACGCACCACCACCAAGCGCAAATTAAATTAAATTAGCAGTTTTGCTCAATTTCATCCCGGTTAGCGTACGGTTAGGTATATTTCTTTCTCTCTTTCTGTTTAACGTCTCCTCGAAAAAAGAGGATATCAACTTTTGTAGTGGTCCGCACCACACGAAGCACAATTGGTTTGCGTTAATTTTGCGTTGCCTCTACCTTCTCACCGCGTTCGAGCATTTTTTTGTAGGATAAAGAATGTGAAAATAAAAGTGCATCAGATAGCAGCAATATGTACACTCACACACGCACACACATCACTGTATAACAGAGCAAAACCCCAAGCAAAAAGTAAAACAAACAACATTATTTACAATTGATTATGACGGTCCAAAACAAACAACATTATGTTTGACCAAAACATTTTCCGCACCATCGTTATCTTGCCATCACAATGGTTGATAGTCATTAATTTAATGACTTTAAAGCAGATTTTCATCAGTTTCTTTCGTTTCGGAGCAACATTTATCTCCCATAAATAAGGCATGATATGAAAATTATACTTTCCTCTCCATTTTCCTTAAAAGAAAATAAAGAAATTTGTAGCTTGTTTATCAACTTGTTGAACAAATTTTGACATAAAACGTGCATCCAATTTCGGTAGCCAAGCCGCCAGTTTAGTCACAGTTGACTTCGTGCTTTCCATTCAACCGAAACCGATTGATACTTGAGCAATGGTTTAAAGCGAGCGAAAAATAAAACCACCACCAAAATCCCAACCGTCTCTCGTTGAGGTTTTCGAAGCTTTGCTTGCAAATGTTCTCATAAAACAACCCGAACGACAGCGGTACACTGCAGCGGAAACGACTGCAGCACCTTCAGAAGAACGCTGCAGTCACTTCAGCAGGGCCGCAAGCGGTTAGACGACGAACGCCCGCCACCGAAGTCTCATCGCCAGGAAAGAAATCCTGACGAAAAGACGGGGAAAAAAACGCATTCAGGCGATTAATTATGAACTCTCGGGATAATTTGTCAAACCGTTTGCTTCGGATGCTCTTTCCTTCTCGTTTCTTCGTTCGACAAAATTTGCAGCATAATCATTTTGCACATTATCACTGTTCGACCCACCCCGTTTGTGGGTTAAGCCGCGTGCATTAATGAGACCGCTTCTTCGGGAAGATGGGTACGAAGCGTTCTCCAATCTTAAATCGAAGGCCAAGATGAGGGAACGATCCCCCAAAAGCGTTGATATTGCCTAAGATAATCTTCTTGCTGCAACACTCAAACAACAGTCGCAGATGCATCTGAGGCAGCAGCTTCAGAAACGTCCGAGGGAACCCAAGTACCGCTTGAAAGCTTCCCCAAAAGCGGGAATAAATTGACGATCATTAAATGGTAGGAAAGCAAGGCGATTTGGAGATGATTTTCTCAAAGCCACGCATTCGCTTGATGTCTTTTTCGTTTGTTGTGCGCTTATTTAGCAAAGCAGCAAAGGTGCTTGTGCTGGCGATTCAGAATAGAAACAAAAACCTCTCTTAAAAAAAGCAGTATAATTAAGGTTGGGATCGGGACTGCGATCAAGTTACGGATGTCATTAGGTGATACTGTAGATTGAAATTTAGTTCGAGTTCTTTAAGTTTTTGAATAATGTTTTTTTTTGGGGCGATTTTTGAAGATCTTTCTTTTCAACCTTTAGCCAATTGGGATGCAATTTCTTGGAACTTCAAAACACAACTGTCCGAACATTGGAAAAGATTAACATTCTTTACAAAACTGCAATAACGACAAGGAACATCAACTCAACTGCATATTAGAAATGTTTTCTCCGTCCCTTTATGCTTCGCTCCCTCAATCGCTTTTATAAAGCCACAACCTTATACACATTTATTTCTGCGAAACATCACATTTACTATGCGTGAAGTAATTCCCATGCGTTCCAGAGCTTGTTGCCGTATGTGTGTGTGTGTGTGTGTGTGTTGTGTGTCGTGGGTCACAAAAAACCCACAATACAACGCATAACGACTTACGAATGCGTAATGCAATCCCCGGGACGCATTTTTCCCCCTTCCTATCTCTATGCACACTTCCAAGAACTTCCAAACGCAATTAATGCACCAAGAAAGTGCACAGAACCGGTGAACTGGAAGCGAATGTGTGGAGCAGGATGTTGGTTTTCTTTCCGTGCGTAGAGAATACGTGACTCCTGCTGCTTGCTGCTGTCAGCTTTTGCGAAAGGGTAAAGCTCGCAGAGCGTTGCTTGATTTGTTGACCGAAAGTGATGTCATAAATTCGGTCCCCCAACCCCTGTGTTCGTCTCTTCGCCCTGCTTGCGAATCAGTTCGGCAGAACGGAATGGCGATCTCTCACCACTGTCTGCCTTCGGTTCGGTCGGTCGGTTTTTGATTGCATTAAGCGGGAGCAATTAAATTGCTGGGCGTGTAATTTAATACAGTTCGCTTCCTTTGAGTTCCCTTCTGTGTGATGGGAGGTGATAAATGGATAAAGCGAGAGGGAGGGCGAGAGCGAGAAAAGGAAGCAAAATGGTAGAACGCTGTCGGGTGATAGTGGCCGCGGGAAGCAATTTTTAATTTGACTGGTGCGCTAATCTGGCAAATCTTTTGCCATTTATTCGAGTCCAAATGTGGTTTAGCTGGGAGAGCAATATTCATTAAAGTGATATACGAGCAAATAAATATTTGTTTTGAAAATTAAATAATTAAATTCCGCAAAACTAAATGATAACAAACATATTTTTTTAAAACATAGATGGATGATGCTTGAAAAATATGATCGCAATCTTTTCCAAGAATTGTTTCCTCACTTACAAGATCACTTCGCTTTTTGCCTTTCAATCGAACCATTTGCCTTTGACCGTAGCTGTATCGATTTTCATGCTTCTTCACCAGCCGGCAAACGAATTCTTCGGAAAAGGTTTCTTATATCCAGAGCCAGTGTTTTGATCCGCTTCACAAGCATTCCTATTGGTAACGATTAAGATCTGCACCTTGGATGTATCTCCGCTCGTGCTCCAAATTTTCTTCCTTCAATTCGCCACATGGATCTAACGCAATGAAAATGTTATACCATCCTTCTATTAAAAGCAACACACCGGATGCATATGGTGTGGATGCGTGGAGTATTGAATCCCCCTAGAAGTAGTATTTGTGGTCGGCCTTTGTAATATGTTTATTGTTACTTTTCAGAACAATTAAATTGTGCTCTAGGTTTTACAGCGACAACTAAGTTGGACTGTTGATAGTTGAACTTCTTAGCCTTATGGTCTAACCCAGTGAAAATAATGTGCTACAAGCTCAGTTAAGGTGGCCCTCTATACGTAAAATTACAAAGCAAAATTGTTAGTATCATTAAACGAAAAATCTCAAGCCATTTACAATATTGTTTGTATTGTTTTTGTTTAAGTTTTAAATGCGTTTTTCTTAACTTCCCTTTTCCCTTTTTTCCAATTTCAAGTCCCAATGCGAATCAAGCTAATTCTTCTCCAAATCCCCAAAGGCAGAAAGAACACCAACGTTTCCGTTCCGATGCAATCGCTTACCGACTGCAACATCAAATCGTACCACCATTTGAAAGGTGCAACACAAACTGTCTGCCCTCGAGCAGTGGGCACGCGACTCAAATGCAACCGGCGCAAAAATGCACCTTGCACTTTTCGTTCCATTTTTTTTTGTTTGTGGTCCTGCAATGGTCTGCACATCCTGAACCGGGTATTTCCTGTGCTGTAGTTGCAGGAAAACAAAGACACACACAGAGAAAACTAAACATGCTGCATTATTTAGAAGCCACAAGCGGCACCCTTAGCTGCACGTCCCCAAGAAAAGGGAGAACACATTCAAGGTTATTAGCAATTAAAAGCTGGTTAAGCAGTGTTTTAGTTTTTCGCCCGAATGTGGTCTTTTGCTAAACGAACAGCACGGTGGAGCGTTGCTTAGAAAAGCAAACCAAAGAATAAGTGCATTAAATTGCAACAAACAATCGAACGAAAGGGAAAGAGGAGCCACAGCAGGACAGTAGGTTAATGAAAGCAAATAGTATTACCATAGTTTTACCCTTTGCTTTCGGTGCCTAAGCCCGTTTTTCTAACGCACATTTGCGAGATATCACCTGCTGACTGGTGCAAAATTAATATATCCACGCCTCAGGTCAGGCATATAGGCGCAATAGAATGGATACCGTCTAGACGTTCGACGCCCGGAGACCGTCCGCGGTGGTAGCTTCTTCGGTGTTTTTTTTTTTTTTTTTTTTTTTTTTTTGGGCAGCTGGACAACTCGCGCACCATGTTATTACTGCACAAGCGTTCCGGCGTGCCAATAGCGCGCGCCTTGTAAATCAAGCATTTCTAATCAACCGGTGGAAAAACGCCACGCGACACTCATTGCAGACACAATATGCTGCAGCAATATCGGGAAGGATGATTATAGGCTGTGCTACCCTATTTTTGGTTTGGGTTCTTGTGGGCAGATGGTAGACAGAAAATCGTTTTAGAAGGAAGGTGCATTTTTTTGTGGATTGTTGATTAGAAAAATAAACAAACGTCTGTTCAGTGCACGATCTAAAGGGTCCGTAGGTCATTATGGAAATTGTTTTCTAAATAATATTCTCCATGCAGGTGTGGAATGATTAGATAAATATGAAAATTTGCCGCAAGGATGAATATGTCTCGAGCAAACTTCTTTTCTTCTTGGCTTGACGACATCTATGGTCATGCCCGGCCATGGAATGGTTTACTAGACTTGCCGATGCCACGTTGTTGGATAGTCAGTCCTCACGGGGAGACGGTCCGGATGAGATTTGAACCACGGCCCTGCCGTTTGAAGACCGGCGCCGCTGTCGCATAAACCACCGGGCCGCCCCAACCTCGACCGAGCTAATGGAAGTTTTTTCGACGCTTTTGTAAATTAAAGCTCACTTTTGATACACTTAATACTCTTGTTTATATAATTAGAAATAATTATTTGCAGTCCATACGGTAGATTCATCTATTATACACTTTTTTATCCCAGCAGAAAGGCCAGGACGTATTGCTTCTGTTATACACGTTACAGCTATGAATCATTCCTTCTAGTCCCATAGTTTCAATAATTATATAAACATAATTAACGTCCAAGAAGTGATTGCAAGTGCGTTTTTGAATTTTGCAATCATATAATGAAATCTTGCAATCAGTTAGGGGAGATTTATAACGTTACAATAGAACTTCGCAACCTCGAAAGCCTACAGTTCCTGTTAAAGACCAACATGCCACCAGAACTCTTTATTTTATTCAAATTTCAACAGCTTTCGTTCCAACGATCCAAATAAAATCCGAGATAAATTGACGCTCTAGAAGATCAAACAGATTTGCTATAATAATATGCTCGTAAACTGCTATCAAACCGCTTATTTACAAACATCAATACGCCCACAACGACCCGTTCAATTTCAACCACTTTCAACGCTCAATGACGCTGCAGCTTCTTCCGTCGCGTTGTGTTTGACGCCTGTCCCGTGCATTATCGTCACCCGTGTATGCATCAGGTGTTTGCTTTTTTGCATGCAAATTTTTGTTTTACACTTTTGGTCTTCATCATCACACACGCCCTCAAACCCGCTCTTTGTGCTACTACAAACCCGTGACCGCGAGACAACATCCAACCAAACACAAATAAACGTTTATTAACCAGCGTACATCCCTCCCCATCTGTTGGGATAGGTTCCGTTAAAATGAGCGCAATTGCACGAATGCAGCACTGCACACGGTACATACGACCCACCAACCTGAACCTACGACAAGTCAAATTATTTTGTCTCAATTCCTGCTCCCTTCCTTCAACCACCCCAACCAGCGGCACACAGTCAATCTTCCGACTATCATAAAAAATAATGCAAACAACATACACGGGAGAGGCAAGCAGGCAGACGAAAGACCATGCACCTTTCTGTGTGCCAGTTGGAAGTGTGTGCACTTAAAAAGCAATTAGAACACTCATCGTTCTGATGACCGATAAAAAAATGTGCTAACATTGTTTTTGAATGCATAAAACATTTATGGAGCGATGGTTATGGGTGAAAATTTAGTGTTCAGTTTTATTCCTTCACAGGACATTTGGCATAGTTTTAGTGCCTTTAAAAAATATACTTATTAAATTGTTCATTTAATTATCTCATTTCTTCATAGATGGCGCTGCCATCAAATGTCAAACAATCAAGACAGATATTTATCACTCGAAAGATTTTAATTTCTATACAATATTTCACAACTCATGAAAATAAACTACTACTAAAAAAAAAGTAAACGCACCCCCTCAATGTGTCTTTGTAAAAGCAGATAAGCAATATGGAAACCGAAGGAAGGTCATCACACTCAAAGCGGCACGCTAATGAAAATAAAAAACAACCTTCTCTCACCCCCACTGCTATGAATCATAGATTCTCGAAAACACTAAAAAGAAGTCCACAACCCATCGACCACGACCTACCCGACGACAAAGAGCAGACACTACACCCCCGCCCGCACTTCTGATAACGCCGGTGTTGTCGAATTTGGTCGACGACGTGCGTCACAAACCGAACCACTCCCCACGACAACCAAACCGCCGTCGGATAAGAAAGGTCATTAAAACTGCATCACTGCACACATGCACCTAGATGCAGAGATATCGATGCACAACGTGGTCTATCTTCTTCTTCTCCTACTGGACCTCTTTCCCATCTCTTTTTGCACACGCCAAGCAAACGGGAACACTCTCGCCTACTGTGGCCGGCAGTTGAAGGAACCTCGGTTTCGGTTTCGGTGACTAATATGTCGGTGAGGACTGGCTTTTGTTTGCGTGTCTGGGGGATGTTTGTTATGAGGAGAGTCAAGAGACATCTTTCTCTACACTCTTCTGTACATAGAGTTTTTTTTTGCAGCGATGTACTAATGGACGGACGGAATGTGTATGTGCTTTTGTTCTTCCAGTTCAAAGGAAACTAATAATCATTCATTCAAATCGATACGTAAATTGACACTGCTACTGAAGCAACTAGTGACTAAGAGAGTTTATAAAGAGTAGTTGAAAGGTTTAGCGTAAAGAATGTCCTTTTTTTATGTAATTGAAGGTATTGTTTCAAATATTACAACACATTATTTTATTGTGCAACAGTCAAGCCAAACATTTATTTTGAAGCAATTTGCAAGCTTTATAGTGCTATCTTCTTCTTTAAAAAAATAAAATCACACGGGTTCTTAAGAAAAAAGGGATTAAATAGGTTTGAAGGCAGCAGTGAGAGGTTGTGTTTAAAAACATCTCTTTTAAAGGTAAATATTTACAGATCCAAATGACAATTGCTAATTCTAAAACTCAACTTTAGGTAATTTATATGCACTAGAGAACTATTTCATGAACAATGAAGGTGAAGGTGGATGGAAAACTCTCAGGGTCCTTTGCTACCACCAAAGGCCTGCCTCAGGGAGATGGGCTCGCCTGTCTCCTATTCAACTTGGCGCTAGAGAGGGCCATCCGTGACTCGGAGGTGGTGGCTTCGGGAACCATCTTCTATAAGCCAACCCACATCCTGGCATACTCTGATGATATAGACATCATCGGTCTGCGGCTCTCACAGGTAGCAGAGGCCTACCAAAGGATCGAACAGGCGACAGAAAACCTCGGGTTGCAGATTAACGAAGCAAAGACCGAATTGATGGTGGCACCATCAGCGGCCCTACTAAGAAATCTGGAACTACGTGGGGTTGATGTACGGATAAGTGGCCGGATAGGTGAAGTCGTCCTAAACTTCACCTATCTCGGGTCAAAAGTCAGCACCGAGCATAGAGAGGGAGTTCTGCACTAGGATGCTGGCGGTCAACCAGTCATTCTACAGCCTGAGGAAACATCTCACCTCAAATAACCTGTCGCGAAACCTGTCGAAGTTGGAACTCATAGCCCTCATAGCCGCCTTCGAAAGGAAGATGCTCAGAAGGATTGTTAGCCCCTTATGGAGGATGGCGTGGCGATCATCGTGAGCGGTTCCGGATTCCGCTACGGCAGGCCAAGACCACAAAGCGGTTGTAGCGCCTGATTAGTAAGTAAGTAAGAGAACTATTCTCCCAATAATTAAGAACACTTGGACATCTAAAGCATCTAATAACTGAGCATGTTTACAAAGGCTAGTTGATAGCTCGAGTACTTCTTCTTGGCTTCACGACCTTCGAGGCTGCTGATACCTCGTTGTCAAAGTGTCTCTCACTACGGGGAGACGGTCCCAATGGGATTTGAATCCCGGTCGTGCCCTGTGAAGATCGGCGCCACCTCTACCACCAAGCCGCCCTCGGAAGGTTCCATTTATTAACATAAAATGACGATTCTTCCTCTCAAAATCATTGAAAAGTAATTTATCAGTTTTATCAAACCATTCTCGCATCAAACAAGCCCGTTTCCCCAACTGATCAACATGTCACTAAAACATGTGAATGTGTGTATGCCTCTCTAACAAGTATCATTGTCATTATTTTGCACTTCCATTCGAACCTACTATCCATTTCCATCACGGTGCCATGATTACGCATCTGAAACGAAACTGATACATCCCTGTGTGTGTAAGAGAATGTGTGTTTGCTATGGATGCATCGGTGCATCACCTTCCATTTTCACACCCGAACTTGCTCCACTTCTTCACCGGATAACATCCCTACACCTGGTCCGTGAAAGCGAGACCAGATCACATCCAATCCAAACCACCCACCTACCCTTTGTTCGTGATTTTGTTCCCACCCCACCCACACTTATGTTTTATGCTAGTCCCACACATTGCACAGCAGCTAGGTCATGGATCATTTTCATTTCTGCCGTTTTTTTTGTGTCTTTCACAGAAAAAACCCATCCTTCCCCCTGGTGTTTGCCATTCCATCCCCTTCTTCACACGGTGGCTTTGTATCCCTGGGGTAATTATATTGCAATTATCGCAAGCTCTGAAACGTGACGGTCGGACATGCAACTCCGGGCACCGTGGAAAAGCATGTGAGTGCCAGCGTCTGGCAATTTGGAGGATGGCAACAAATCCGTACAAGTGTCGCCTAAATTTTTCCTCCATGTACACATACACACATACGGACGAAGCGTAACCGCTCGTTGGGGTAGGTTCGGAAAGCGAGTGGTCTCGTCTGGACCTGATGGTAGCCGCCATAAAAGCACACGTCGTCCACGGTATCGATCCGGTAAAATAAACGAATAATTCAACAGAGCGCATAACCACCACCGTTTTGTGCTCACTCGTCGGGCGTCGGTGTCTTCGTGTCGAGGCGATGTCAAATTCCTCCCACACACACACAAAGAGGCGCAAAAGGGACAGCCCTTGCACGGCATGGAACAAGTCGAAAAGAAGGCAAGAAAAAAGGAGAAATACAGACAGTTGTGGAGTGTGTGTGGATAGTACAATTTAGCTTCGCTTGACGCAGGCCAGTGTCAGCTTTTCCTGGCTTTTACACCTTTGTTTGATTCGTCGAGTCTTTTAGCGCGTCTGTACAAAAAAAAGGGGCCCTTAATATTGTATGGATTTTTGCACCATTTTTTATGTGTTCTTCAAATAAAATTTATGTTTAATTTCCAACAACTGTGAAATAAAACACAAAATGTAACACCGATTACCATTAAACCGGTCTCCCGTTGCCGCTTACAAATAGGAAGGCCCTTTTTCATGAAGTTTATTTGTGTCCACAGCTCTCAACCGGTACCGGGACCCGACCAACCCCAACGTCGCTAGGGCTAGCCAGATAAAATGGGCCGCAATAATGTCCCCATGAAACAACGCACACGAAGAGAAAGAACGGGAACAAGCGCAACAGAACACGGCAGTTGAGTGACCTTTTGAAGGTTACAGCACCGCACAACCGCAAGAAGCGAGCCAGTGCACTCGGGCACGTAAAGGGACCACTAGCACCACCACCCAAGCTCAATCCTCCCCCAGTCACCTGCATCTGGAAAATGGTGTTGGAATGGAACGTGCACGAAGGTTGCCCAACGAAATCACATAATACTAAGGGACTGCGGGAGTCATCGTAAACCGTACAGGGGCGTGTGGTGTATCGGTTCGGTTTCGTTGTTTGGTCCCTTGTTTTTCCTGCTCCCTTCCAATACCCGAGTGCCACGGAGCATAGGGAGGGTTTTTGTAAATAATTCGCAATCCGGCGTGGTAAAAGTGATGCGCGTGCTCGGTGCTTTTGCTTCTGGCTCCGTTTCGAGCGCCACTGCGAAGCGTCGTGTGTTCACCTTCTCCCCCCTCCCTGGGGAAACAACCAAACCAAGGGTTTTGCGCAAACGGTTTCTTCTACCGGTGCGACCTAGGACACGGTACAACGGGTTGAACCTTTTTCGCTCGGATCGATCGCAGTGCAGAAGAGCAAAAGGATACCGAAGAAGCATCTAGCCCAACACCGATAGCGTGTTGGGGAGAAATTTGAGCTTCCAAACCTTTCCCTCCCGTTGTACCATCAAAAGCAGTCGAGTGAAAACGTTTGTTCCTTTTTCTTAGCAAGAATGGTTACTCGCTAGTTGCCTCTGGCAGAAGCGAGAGAAAGCAAATCGTAAGGAAGATAGATAAAAGTTTAAAAAGCCATGCTCTGCCACAAAACCGTGGCGCGCACGCAGAGTGAAATGAACTCGAATGTCCTTGGAACGCTCGGGAAGGACGACCGCTTTGCAATGGGGATTTTTTTTCCCCATTTAATGCTGTAACTACCATCGCCTTTTACATGCGGTAATAAGGAAGATGGTATGGATAGATGAAAAGACAGATAGCGGGAAGAGAGGCTGCTTTATGTAGTAAATATATAAAATAAAAATATCGTCTGTGCAGCAATGTGACATAATCAATGTGACAGATTGAATTTGGACTATTAATATAAGGTTGATTTGGATTGTTTCTTGTACAGGTTGTTGGTTTAGGGTTATAATAAAAAAATAGAGACAAAAGTTAGATAAATATCAAAATACACTAATTGAACGTAGAACTCATCTGATAGATTGCAAAATTTTCAAAGGCAGCAGACGAGGGAAACTAAACTGCTATAGAATGTGTTGTTGTTTATGATGCTTTTATCAAATTTTGGTGTAAGTATAACTAGTCTAAGAATTGAATGCAGCATTTAGTAGAAACATGCATAAAGGTGGACTTATTCCCTTGTCCTCCATTTGTATATTTGAACTAGTGATGGGAACTGCGGAATCCACTCAAACTCCGACGTGTAAAAACTGGAGTAAAAACATAGTAAAAACAAAAGTAAAAACATACTCCGGAAAAAATCCGGAGTAACTCCTAAGTTATTCCGAGTAACTCGGATTACTCCGGAGTAATCCCAAACTTGCTCCGGAGTAATCTCCGATATTATCTCCGGATTCAACTCCAGAGTGCATTGCGGAATCAATTGCAGCTGACTCCGGATTATTCTAGAGTTAACTACTGATTTTATTTCGGATTCAAAACCGAAATCCGTTTCGAATCGAATTCAAAACCGAGACAGCGATTTACGCTGTCGATTTCGGAGTAATTGCGCATTCTCTCAGATAAAGTTTGTTACCAACAAATAAACAAGCTTGTGCAACAGAACAAATACTGGTGTTTGCTTGACAACTCCGAAGTAATTACTCCGAATTACTGCGGAGTAAACTCGGGAATCATTACTCTGAATTTACCTTCCCATTACTCCGAGATAAACTCCGGAGTAACTCCGGAATAAACTCCGGAGCTCCGAAATGCCTCAGAGAAGGATTAATCCGACTGCGGGAGAAATGAGGATTCACCCCTCACTAATTTGAACCCTATTTAAAGAGGCTTTGCGTCACTGAGACTACATTCCCCTGTCCCTCTAGGAGTGGTTCCAAAAACAGAAAAAATATGTCTAAAAAACGATGTTTTTGCATTGTATTCTAACTAACCTAACTTGACCTAACCTAACCTAACCTAGCAAACAAACAAACAAAAGGATATAAGAGAAAGATGAAAGTAAAAACTGTGGGACGTGAAGTTAAAGGCTTGCACCACACGCCGTGAAGGGGCCTTTCGGTCCACTGCTGTGCGTCTCGAACTAGAAGAGGGGGCCGAATACGAAGGTTACGGAAGAGGACAAAAGGGATTGAGATGGAGCATCAGTACAATCTAACAGGAGAGATGCGATAAAGATGGATTGGGCAACGGCACGATGGAGGGAAACTAATCCAAGTATCCGGTATCTGATCTCATAACAAGGTAGTACAGAGGCTTGCACTAGTAAGATTTTCCTGAGAGCAAACCTAGTAAAGGACTTATAGTCTTATAGATCTTGGATGAGGGCGACTAGATCACAGAGCAGTACTTAATTCGATATGTCGATATGATGTGAAAAGGTGAGGTCAGAGTCAAGCAATACACTCAGGTCCTTAACAACAAAAACACGGTTAATTAGGACATGCACTAGGGAAATTATCAAATTAATGTTTTTTTTTATTTTTGGGTTTCGAAATTCCACAGAAAGAGGGCTGATAGAGTATTGTGCGTGTTTTTCCACTAGGTTTAAGCACTATCCTAAGCGTAGATTTTCTAAGTTTACAATCGTTTAGGTTGAGAATGGATAATACTTTGAGCAGCAAAAGAAAAACACAAACTATAAAGCACAAATGCCAATCGTTACAAACAAATGTATCGTTAAATCGTCGAGAAAATCAAAAGTCGAAGTCTTGTAGTCATCTTCCAGGCATTATTTAATTCCTTAAAACAAAAATTCGTAAAGTTATATCACAACCTGTTTGTATCAAAAGAAAACCATACAAGAAAAAACTAATTTTCCACCCATCTGGAAAATGCCTCTACCCTCTCATCCGTGTAAGCGAACCTCTGATTGTTGCGGTTTTTTTTTTTCTTTGCGTTCCACAACAATTAACAATCCTTTCCCCCGGCAGTAGCGCACATTTATTTGTTCCAGCTTGCTGTCTTGCATGGCATCATCCATCATCATTTTATACAATAAAAAGAGCAGAGAGAAGCAAAAAAAAAAAACATTTCAACCAGCCCGACTGGATTAGAAATGGAAAATGGCGAGAAAAGAAAATTTTCAGCATAAAAGTAGTTTTCTAGGTGAAGTGCAGCGCGCGCACGATCGCCAAGTTCACCTCCATGCCGCTGCTGCTGTAACTTGCATCTGTTAGCGTCTGCAGTTTTGCACATGGCGTTCGCAACGGGAAAAGGAAAAAAAGTGAAACAAGCCCACATGCAGACCTTGTTCCCTTCCCCAACCTTGCTTCTTTTTTTGTCTCGAGCCACTCAATTGATAATGAAGACTTCTTGCCACTTCGGAAACGGTTTGTTGGTTGCTGCACACATAGCTTGACGAATCTAATGCTCCACTACCTTTCCTGTGTACTTGAATGTGTGTGTGTGTGTGTGTGTTAATTAGCCCCCCATTTCCACCCTTATATTCACTCCTCAACTTGGAGGAACTGGAGCAACCGACATCTAACAAGACGCAGCTCATCGAGCGCGCACCGCAAAGACGCATTAGAAGCAACCGACGAAAGGGAAACGTGGGAAAGAGGAAGAAAGAAAAAGGGGTAAAACATGTCTTACAACCCAAAACCGGATTTTTCTCCACACACACACACACACAGAGCATTTTCCTTTTCCTCAGCGTATCGCTCCATAGAAATGTAGTGCTCGTGTTTTAATTGGAGTAGAAAACTTTTTCTCTCCTTTCGGGGGATGCGTTCAGTTGTGCTGCATTCGTCAGCCGCCATTTTGATTGTCTAAGCACCAGATATCGGAGCTTTGGGGGAGAGTAAATTACTACATCAAGTACCAGCAACACCACCACCACCAGCAATTGAATCCCTCTTCCCTCTTTACCCACCATTGCGACACGCGAAAAGTGAAAGAAAAATGAATTTTCCCACTTTTTTCTTCAAATGTGAATTTTGCTTTTAATTCATACCCCGCCATCGATCAGTAATGTGCAGCTTTGTGCACGGGTATGCGCTTTTGTGTGGTTAAATTTTACTTTTCCATACAGGCGGCATAATTTATCACTTTCTCCTTTCTGGCGTAAAGAAAAAAAAAAAGGAAGTCACGCTTGACGAGCACATACAGACAAGCTCGCAGAACTACATAACCTGCGACAGAAAAGACACAGAAGTGCGAAGATCTCTTGCCGCGTAATTGAATGGTTAACCTTCAATTATTGAGCCTCCACAATCGGCTGGTCGGTAGAAAAGTTCAAGGCTATTGTTTATGCATCGCCGGAAGGCCATAGACTAACTACTCTTTCGGTTAAGCTCCGGAGCATGCAGCTGATTGAGGAGAATCGTGACTTCGTTGTAGTTAGTACGATTAATACTATGTATCTTTCTTTCTCTACGCCAGCGCTCAATCACAGAATTTGCGAAAGAAAATTTAGCGAACGGTTTTTCCCGTTTTATTCCAATCAAGGCAAAATATATTTGCGTGTATACACAAAATAGGGCCTCATTATACTTCGCTTTGATTGAGGAAACATAAATCTAAAATTAAACCAATCTCTGCATCTCTGTGCTAGAAACTGGGCCCCACCAGCGGCCCATAAAATGTTGCTTCGTTCTATGAAGGAAAAGCAAGGACAGATTTAACACTCTCCGCCCCTCCCAATAGCAGCACACCACAGTTTTCCGCATTTAATTGCAAATTATTTACACATTTGCAATTTATAGCACGCTTCATTAGCACGCAGCATTTTGCCTGCGCTGGTGGGGGCGTATCGGTGAATTAAAAAGATGCACAAAAATTGTACGCGTCACTGAAAATAGCGCGACCGTCCTGATGACGATGGATGAACATTGTTGCAGTTGTGTGAACTCATTAATTCGCGGGGATGCGAACATTGTCCCTGGGCGAAGCAACAGGACACGCGCGCGCGCCGGCAACCGTCTGGTGGAAAAAGGGCCAAACTGCACGCTGTATCCGTGTGGCTTTAGACGCACTGTGAATTACTTTGTTGCCCTACATGAACAACGCATCGGGAGTGCTTTATGATCCCTGGTTACGTACGGATATTATATGATGCAAATAACGGAGGCGACACGCGATTGAGGTTCTGTTTACAGCTGTTTTTCGGTCGATTTCAAAAGGGATATTTGGTTGTTTGGTATTTGCAGGCGAAGTACTTACCCATTTTCCCATTTGGACTGTATGGATCGTAGCTGCCGCTGGACAATGGCGATGAGTATCCGTTCGACATGGTGTTGGTATAGGTGTGACTTTGCGAGCCGGGTGACGGGCTCAGTGGTGGTGCCGATCCTTGCACACTACCGGGACTAGGTGAGGATATCCATTCTTCATTGCTGTGAAAACAAGTGAGCAAAGTGATTAATAACTCTTAGTCGGAAGTTGATTCAAAATGAACTGAACCATCATGATAATTCCAAGAAGTAAATTAAAGAAGTACTTTTATCGACTGAGATTTGAGTCTTAATCAGCGAGTGGATCATAGATGTTAATACTCGGCCTCAGAAATTAAAATTCCTTACAACGATACAACGACTAGTAGATCATAGAGACTATAAAGATAGTCTCTAGAGACTAGGGTAGATTATAGAGTTACTAGCCGCCCTCAGAAATAGTTCATCTGTCTGAGTTCAGCCAGAAATAGTTCATCAGTAGTTTTGAAAGGGTTACTAATCCTCCAGACTAGTAGCTCATAGAGACTAGACTAGGGAAGATTATAGAGTTACTAGACACCCTTAGAGATCAACATCCCAGAAATTTTAAGAATAGTACATGAGTTTACTTGTACAGATTATAATCTTATACCTATTCCATTTATTTATTTATTTTAGTATGACGGCCCTACGCCGTATTGTCGTATAGTCGTCTATTCGAAACCATCTTCTTGGCTTAACCACGTCTAAGCTCATACCGGCCATCGAATGACTTACTAGACTCTCCGTTACCACGTAGTTGGGTAGTCAGTCCTCACTACGGGGGGACGGTCCGGATGGGATTTGAACTCCAGGTCCTGCCGTTGGAAGACCGGCACCGCAGTCGACTACACCATTGGGCCGCCCCCGAAAATTAGAAATCTAAAATGTTTATTAGTAGGTAAAGAATTCTTAATCGTCAGAGCTATTTCCAATTACTAAAGCGAGGAAGATTTACTTGCCACCACAAGTATGGGGACTTCAACTTGGACTTGGCAATTTGGACTGTTTTCCAGGATTTTGATCATTCTCGAGGATTCAAATCTTTGTGACGATTATAAACTCATTTTGTGGATTGTAAATGCTAAACGAGTTGCAAAAACTGTCTGTCAAAATATCAATCAAACAATTATTGATTCTCCAATTCTCTTTCTAATACCTTCTCAGTACACCCCCATCACGAAATGATGAAAGACTCGTGTGTTGGTAAAAAAATGCAACCATTAAATTTGTAAAACGGTTTCTTCCATCAAACAAAGAGCATTCGCAAATTACCTTTTAACGAGGCCTTGAGAACAACCAGACACCGAGAGGAGGGAAAAAACAAACAAAAATCGATTTAACGAGACCTCCTCCTCACATAATCTGCCACACAATCCGCTGCTGTCGGCTGTGCTGTTTGCATCACTGTGGTAGACATGCAACAACAACAGCAAAAACGAACATGGTGAGAAAGCTGACCCAAATTACATCCATGGCAGGAGAGAAGAACTCGTCTGCATAGAATGACACACAGGCGGAGCACATCGGAAACCCCGTTTCTACACATACTGCCTGCTCATTAGCTCTCAATTTCCCGTCTGATAATAGATCCCGACGTGTACCATTTCACATAGGCCGTCAGTGTGTGTGTGTATTTCGTTGATAGCAAAGTGTGACTTTCGTCTGCATTTACCCCCAACACGTTGGGGCAATTTTCCAGACCGACCGACCGTGCGGCGTGAATCACCCAGCGGGTCCCAGACGCCGATGAGCGCCAGACGTTTGGTAAGCAATTTTAACGGACAAACAACACACCACTGTCACTAGCCATCGCACGCCATCCGTCGCTAGTAGCGGATGAGATACAGACGAGGCGCGACCGATGTTCACGACCTTTCCCAAGGTAATTTCCAGTGAGGCCTCGAGTAAGGTGTGTCGGTAGGGATGAGAAAGTTGGGGAGGGAAGAGCGACCTGAGGGTGGAATTTTCTGCTCTATTTTCCTTGCATATCTTCAATTACGGAATTTACAGAGATCTTTTGAGGTTTCTTTATTTTCATGACGAGTTATAGATATTTGGACGAATTTACTAATATTACTTATCCATCATTCTTCGCCGACTTGTTTGTTCTTGTGTCTGACAGCTTGGGTTCTTCATATTTTATCTCTCTACTACTATATATGTATGTACACTTATTCTCGTCGCAAACACTGCAGCAGTTCATTAATAATTTGCAACCATGTTGCAACCTAGAATGACAGCTTGTACTTCGAGACGAGATAAGGCGCACCCAACAAAGAATGAATTGTGCCAATAGTGATTTCACAAAGCCCAACACACACACACACACCTTCCCGTTCCGTTATCAGACATCGAGACGGTGACCTTGAGACGTATTGGGAAACAATTTTATCTCCCAATGAACTTTTACAATGCACAACAGTGTTGTGCGAAATTGTGTCTCGTGTAAACTGGGCTGGAAACATAGCGCCGCACTGTTCAAAAAAAAGGACAATAATTTCATCCGTACAAGTGAAGCCATTCCAACAGCTAATTGGAAGCGTTAAATTGGATTTTCTTCTCGTTTTATTAGTCTGCATGTGTGTTTACAGTGTCCAACCACAATGCCAGACATCCATTTCGTACCGGTAGTGCCAATAGAGCAGAAAGGTTGAACGGTGAACATAACGAGCAAACAATTTGCTCGTTTCTTTTTTTTACATTCCTCACCAAATTAGGTCAACTCACCGACATCGTGTACATATGCAAACGATTACGAAAAATAAACACAGCAAAGTTGTCGGACGTCGGCGACGGTGGCAGCGTGCTGAATGACGCATTTCCGGCTTTAATATCCCTTCGTAGAGGGAGCAGGACTGAGCCGGTTGTCTGTGGTTAGGATTGTGATTATACAAAGCGTGGAACTCAGGTACCGAAACTGTGCGGAGGACATAGATTTGTAGCTATTCTTAATTGAATTTAGTCTTTTTGTTGTCTGACAGGTATAGCCGAAACATGTCTGGACTTTACGTAGCGAATGTCTGGATATTAAAGCCTCCCAAGTTGCAATGTTTTAATTTCAAATGTTTTCCTAACGCTTTTTTTTTTTGAGTAATTTCTTGATAAAGCACATTTTCCTTTACTTCTCAGAGCATGGTAGCATGGTTACGAATCTCAACAGTCAACATACCTTTCATGCCTTCGCTTGCCGCCGAAGACAACATGTCCACTGCCACCATTAGCCGGTGGGATCGTTGTGACGGTAACGGTGTTGGCAGCAGTGACACCGGCACTACTTCCGGTGCTGGTGGCCGTCGTGGCCGCCATTCCGCCACCCCCACCACCCGTATCACTCGGCAGGGGTTCCACTTTCACCGCTTTCAGCATGATGTCATCACCGATCTTCAGGATGCTAATGCTGTTGTTGTTACCGGCGGCCACCTTCAGCAGCTGATTGGCGACCACTGTCGCACCACCGCCAACCGCCCCTGCCGTTACCGGGGTGATCGTTGCACCACCGCTCGCTATCGTGGCTCCACCACCCGCCCCAACCGCCGTTGCCGCATTCAGTGCACTGAGCGTACTAGCGCTCAAGCCGATTATCGTTGCCGTGGCGGGCTGGTTCTGTTGCTGCTGGGACGGCTGCTGGGGCTGCTGTATGCTCACTATCGTTCCGATCGGCAGCGTCGCCGTTCCAGATTGGCCCGCCAGGATTGTTGTGCTTCCGCCGGCGATTCCAAGGATTTGCGGCGCTTGCTGAAGAATTGCAACGTTACTGCTGACACTGCCGGTTCCACTGCTGCTACTGCTGCTGCACGCTGACACGCTCGGATTTGTGCTGACGATGTTTACACGGTACATGACCAACCCGGAGGGACGAAGAGGAAGGTAAGGATTCTTATACGACTGGCGGCGAGCCTCACCTCAGGAAGGTTGAGATTCAATGTAAAGTTTTGTCTCCTGCAGCGGATCTCTCGAATCGATTCGTCCGAGATTCCACCTTCAAAATGTAGCACACTTCGTCGACTAGTATCTTAATACGTATCCAGAATATAAGTGTTTATAGAGATTCGAGTGTACGTCTTAATGCTTAATTCTACCGCACGTCCATTTTACTCCGCTCTACAATATCTCGCAGAGTTAAGACTGATTGTGGAGTTAAATAGTAGTTATCCTTAAGATTGGGTCTAAAAAATCGAGCTTGCTTCTCGACTGTCGCTTTCTGCTATTGCACTTCGTTAAGGCTACACGGCCTTTTTTTTTTTTTTTTTGTTATTTTGAGTGTTTTGCGAGTGAGAGACGTTCATATGTAGTCCGGATTCAGGACACGGTCAAGCCGCAAGCTGACCAATGTGCTGCTTCGATAGGCGTTTACGTGCGCGACACATCCGAACGGGAACATTCTTACGCCTTCGGACATGACAGTGTCGTATTGGAAGAAGATTCGCCGAGATTCACGGGTGAATATCTGAAACGAAAGGAAAAGATCGAGAAAAAGATGGTAAATACTTAAGGTTCGACGAGAAACTATTGCATTCAACGTGAGTTCCTAAATTTGAAAAGTATGAAGATATCTTGTGATATGAGGATATCGTGCATTCTCATTGGATTAACGTAGATTAGATGTATTTTGTTGGAAAGGGATCATCGTAATCCATTTTGTATTATCTCTCATATTGTCTACACAATCCAATAGCGTCAAAAGGCTATGCTTGTTCGCAAAACTCTCTCCATATCGCTGCAAAATTCCAACAGACAGCGAAAACAATGGGCCAAACACTACCAAAGACAGTAAAAAAAAAGTGCGGGGAATGAAAAATCGATCCAAATAAACACAAATCCAAAACGCATACACTCAGACAAGCAGCCAGCCCACCAACGGCCAACTCAGGGAGGCATTGAAAATGCAGCACAAAGCACACCCCATTCAAAGGCACCCTTGTGAAACTATCAAGTGCAAGGTGCGCCTTTGCGAACGGCCAGCCGTATGCAACAGAAAAATAAATAAATCCCAACATGAAAAACGAAACGGTAGACAAGCAGGGGCTTATTGGCGTAGGTCGGATGATGCGCTAGCGCCGTGTTCGGAATCAACCGACACACCAACACCACGACACATCGAGTGGGTGGCACTCACGGGGCGGCAACACGGGAGCTGAGGTCGGGACGAGGTTTCTTTTCAAGCAAATCCCCACTTTTATCACTGCTCACCGTACGCGAGCTGGTGAGATACTGTGTGAGGAAAATCGATCCGGTTTCTCATGAGCAGCAATCTATCCAAGTGTGTGTGTTTGTGTGTGAAAAGCGTGGAAATGGTTGCTCAGACAAGCAGGCCATTAAACCTAAACAAAATAATACATAGCTTTTCCGCTGTGGGCGCTGAAGGCAGTGGGCTGGATGAGATGGTGGAAAATCGTGTCGCCACTCACTTTCCTCATCGCTCAAACTCACGGCAGACGACGCCGAAACCAGCCAAAGGCACTAGACAAAGGCCGGTCATGGTTTTCCTTTTCGATGGAATCGTTTTTTTTATATTTTCTTTTTGTCCTTATACCCGTATATGAGTGGAAAATAAAGTACCCTATCGTAACAATAAACAAGCTGCCCGTTGTTGACTAATTTTAATTATATATTTATTTTAGGATACTTTGCAAGAAAGCAACCAGTAGCTTGATTTATTTTCCCTGCTTTTATTATTTTTAGGATAAGATTAAAAACTCCCAAAACAAATAACTTTATTGCGTCAGAGTTCTTGTATTGCACAATTCTCTACGGTCTCCTGCAATTTTCTGCAGCCACCAAAACTGCCACGGTTGGGCGAAACAGTGACCACAAAAAAAATGCATGAGTGCATCGATAACAACCACCTTGTTTTCTATTAAAACACATTAACCAGTTGCACACAACAAGAAGTCAACATCAAAGCATTAATTAAACGTAGAAAAGCGATTGGCTGTGTTCGGAACAGCTCAGAGCTGTAGTGTCAGCTCCATTTTCACCAGACCATTTTCATTTTCCTTTTCAAACCAATCGAAGCGTTAATAAAGTGCAAGAGCCTTGACCGTGGGTGGGCTAAGAAACGCTAGCAATACTAGGAACTCCATTTGCTGAGTATATTTTTATCCTTGTGAACGCGAAGAAACACCACTCCCAACCTTTGTTTAATGCTGACTGAAAGCATTAGAACGGATTTTATAATCTTATCACTTATGTTAGTATTATGCAACCGAGAAAACGTTTAGGTACTATTATAAGTTTTGCCTTATTTATCTAATGCCTTCTAAGGCGATGTCCAACCGAGATCTTTTTGTGGCGCCCTGAAGATTTTAACACTTGTTAGAGGAATCAATCCTGTTCGATTTTTCCAAACTCCTCGATAAATCTAATCTCACCGTGTGGACGCTTTCCTCCATAAAAATATCAACGTCCATATGTTTTTTTATTTTTTATTTGTAGATAAAACACATATAAAACAGTGTGTTTGTGATGAATATTTATCAAATATATAATTTTGGATACATTTTTGAGCATCAAAACTGATCCACTGTGATTCAGAACATCTCACTAATTATATTTTACCAAAAAAAAAATAGGCGAAAACCTCATTTTTAAGCTACTAAGCAGAAAAATTAGCTAAACGTTGCTGTTTTCCGATTTTTGCTACCCATATGAAGTAAAGATAAATTTTCTACACATATTCATATTATTTTTGGACATCTTCTCTACACGGGAATCCATTTATCCAACATCTTATGAGGGCAGCCCGGTGGTGCAGGTGACAGCGACACCGGTCTTCAAACGGCAGGACCGAGGTTCAAATCCCATCCGGACCATCCCCCCGTAGTGAAGACTGACAAACCAACTAGGTCGTATCGGCAGTCTAGTAAGCCATTCGATAGTCGGCGGTGACTTAGAGCCAGTTAAGCCAAGAATTAAGCCAAGATTAACAAGTGTTTTAACAAGTGTATTAAACCGATTGGATGGCCGCAGAACCCAAGTAAGATGGCCGCAGAAGTAGGTTTTGTTTCATTTTCGAAAATTAAAAGTTCGTACTGCAGTGCTAGCGGTGACAAGTGAAGATAACAAGTGAAGCGACCGGTATAAAATCTCACCCAGACAGCATTCGTTGGACTGACTTTTGACTTTGACTCAAATCAAAATCGCTCGCTCAATTATCAAAAACAGAAAACGAAAAAGCCCGATTTTTATGCAAACTTGAAAAAATCACAAATAGACAGAGCTTTTCTATAATGTCAAAGTATTTTTCTGCTATTTTATTTACATTTACCACTCCTTTCAATGCTCAGCTTATTAGAAACGAAGTTCTTTTTCGTCCTTCAATTTACCAAATGGAACCTTGTTCCTTTGAAAGGAAAGCGAAAATCGTTTTCCTCGCGTCTAAACACACACACAATCATATCACACCAGGCAAAACGGATCCTTTTGAGTTGGAAAAAGAAATTCTCCCTCCACTCCAAAACCAACACCCCGCATCCGGTGGAATCAACATCATCCATGCAAACGAACGAACCATTCTTTTGTGTCTTGTACAGTTCTGAGTGTGTATGTTGTTAAGCGAAAAGATTTTTTTTTTAAAAAAGGAAGCAAACCGTCTCTTCTCGCTCCCGTCTAATGAATACTCATAAAAAATGTATTACGATGTATCCTTGCGCTCGACTCGCCCAACGGAACCATCTTCCTTTGGCGTTTCCATTGCATAAATCGACCTTTCCCAATGTCCCGGAGGCCACCCAACAACCCGGCGACGGAGGAAGCAGCGTTTTTCTTTTATTATTCTTCCTGCAATTTTAGCTCCAATGCTGGTGGTGGTCTAAGCGCGTAGGACCCATCGCCATCGAAAATACATAAGAATTTAGGTCAATGCAGTACTTTGAACACATAAACGGCACACCCCGAGGGGGCGGGAAAGAGGGGAGGAGGAAGTCAGAAGGACAAAACGCCGAGAATCGTCTGGCAAACGCGAATAAGCGATGCCTCCCCCACGTTGGAAGGAACGAGGGAGAGAGAAGGGAAAATGGAAAACCGACGCCAAATCGAAAAGTCGAAAAGAAACCGTTGGGTGGTAGTGGAGCCATCATCCTCGCCGTCATCCTGGTAGTGACCTACCCTAAGGTATTTTCCATTTTTCGCTGCTCCACTGGCTGTGTGTGTGTATTTGTGTGCGCATATATACTTAGAAGCACACGAAAATATAACAGCTCTTGTTTCTCATTTTTTGAAGTTCGCTGCAACTTCATACATAATTCAAAGCCAACATAGCGAGAGAAAGCGAGGGAGAGAGTGGAAAAAAGGAAACATTTTTGATACCCTGACACATGTCAGTGGATGAATGTGATTTACAAAAATAAAACAGAAAATAGTACCTCAATGTTGGACAAAGTGTTTCTGAACTTCAAAATTCATTTGTTTAAATATTAGTTTATTAGTAAACCTAGAGGAAATGGGTATCTGCTCTAAAGTCGACTTAAACTACCGCAGGGAAAGTCAAGCTCAAGGAGAACTGCGTCCAACGACTCGAACCGTCCCTCTAGATAGAAACATAGTCTGGTACATAATGATGTTTCTCTGTACGCGTGGCTTTTCGCTTTTGGCGTTTCTGCTCCTATTTACTGACAGACACCTGCGGGAAGGCGACTGTCGCTTGTATTGTGCAATCGACACATAAGATATGTTGAAGCAGTGTGAGAACAGCTCACCAAACCCTTATCCTTCCTACACCCTCTGTTTCCTTTCCTATTTTAGTACCCCTCTCCCGTTGAAACGATGTACAACTGCTAGACACACAACGGAAAAGGCACGAAAATGGACGGAGACTCGGGTACAGGGATGATGGTTGGTTTCCGCCGTCCGGAGTCTGGCAAAATTCCCGACGCCACGCCATTTTACCGAGACTGCGCACTAGGCACGGTCATTCCAACCGGGGCACACCGAAATTCGGGGTCATAGGTCATGGTTTCGGTGCAGAATTCACCGGTGCCAGCTGCCTATGTTCTATGTAATTCTGGCATTATGTTACCGCCGTCATGCTCAGTTCCGGTGCTAAGGTGCAATCATGGTGCGGGTGTGGAGATGAAGTTACAACGTAATTTGCAAAAAACAGCGATGGAGATTATTGTCAATGTCGACCGGGTTGGGTTAAGGTTATTTCAAGGACTTTCCATTTCGAAAATGGTTGCAAACGCACTATCACTCGATAGGGTTATGTTTGAGGGTTTTACTTTCACGCGTTGAGCAGAATTGGTACAATTAAAAGGTGTTGAAGTTAAACGATTACTGCGAAGTATTTAATAACTTGAAAGCAGCAATAATTGATATATGTTTGCAGGATGTATTAAAAACAGAATTGTATGCTAATTGGATATTATTGCCTATAAAGCTCCGGTTACAAACCTATCTATAATAATACAAATATAAAACTCTACCAGAAATTGTCTGAAATGGCAAGGCAAGGTTAGAAGACCTGACGAGTCCTGTGGTCCTATATGGTTTTAAAGGAATTAAATTGTGTTTACAATATATTAAACATATAAAATGATTGTTCACTGGCCATTATAACTTATCTGTTTCATTTAAAATTTGCTAAGGTATTTAAAAAAAAAATATGAAGAAATTTAAAAAATAATTCACTTCATTTATATACCATTTAAGCTTTCAATGTGTTTCGGCTAGATGGCGCTTTCACTCTACGGACGAATAGGCGAAATATTTCACTGAAACGTTTCATCGCTTGCATCGCTTCGTTTCAACAGCTTGCAACTGTGCTACGGTGTAGCGTGTAGATCTTCCATTATTATTATGTCGACATTGGCGCAGTATGTCGACATTCTGCAATCGCACTGGAAAAGTGGAAAAGCTCCTGAGGAAAACGGAGAAAGCATACTCTCTGCAACTTACAATGCACTTCAGAAAAAACTTAAATCAAATTTCTCTCCCTCTCTTCAGTAGCTAAAGTAATAAACAATTCGTAATTAATATAAATGTTAAAACAGGCCGTTTGGTTGCTCAAACTGTCATTTGGAAAAACACTCGCACGTAATAATTATTCTTACGCATCATCATAAAGCAATTAAGACGCAGCTTATCTCATGGCATTCAGGACACAGTGCCGCACATCCGCTTATCATTTCTCTTCATTCTCATAAAGCCACGTGCCACGAGACAAAAACGTTTTCTTACCTTCTTGCTAAAACCCGACAAGACGAAGGCAGAGCGTTTGCACAGATTCCGTACCAGCAATGATGAAGCCATTAGGTATGAATCTTAGAGGGCCACGGGCCAGCAAAAAACAACGACAGCCTACGCACTACGCTGGTAAATCTTTCGTCAGGAAAAATGGGTCATCATTTTTCTTCATATAAACGCCTTCCGATACGTTGGATAATAATGCCATTGCACATTGCCAAGTCTAGTGGGAAAGGCGGATAGTTCGTTGACTTCGTTGTGCTTAACATAACTAGCAAGGAAGCTTCAGGCAATAACTACGTCACCCACGCGTCTTTCGGATTTCTTAAGCTACGTTAGGACCACACACTTAACACGAAATTCTATGTTGCGCTTTTGAAAAACTTTATTGTCCCATCGGCTAGATTAAACCATCTTTACAATGTTATACTTCAGCCAACGGATCCTTGATTTGGGCAGGATAAGCATACAAACTCCCAAAAAAGCTCATTAATGCTTTCCCTCCCATACACAAACGCGCCATAAACCAACTCCGGCTCTCCCGAAAAAAACCCAAGCACAAAACGTCCCTTTGTGGCCATGGTGGGATTTTGTTGTTCGGGTGCGTGTGCGTGTATGTATGCAGAGCATAACTTCATCAATCAAACTGATCTAGGTTGGTCGGCATTCGATAGCGTTGTCATTTTTACCGGCCTAACAACGATACAAAAACGCTACGAAGAAAAGCCATTCATCCAAACAACGCATGTTTGAGACAAGACGTTTTTTGCGAAATAAACTTTTCGTTCCTTTGTAATACTGTTTGCTGAAGTCTTTCCTTCGTTTTTTGTGTGGTAATCGCACACATTAAGGATATTGCAAAATTATTCAGCCAGATTTATGGCACAATGCTTTATGAAACTGTTTAAAAAATCATTCAATTACCGTTTGATGTTATACAGGAATTAATATAATTGCCTAAAATAACCAACTCCCATCAACTTCAAACAGCTCAGGACCTCCCGTCAATTGAATTGGGCCATCAAGCATGAAGCACACTTCACTAAAAAAAAAACCAAAACCATTCATTCAATTAATTTCAGACCGGCCCAGACTGCTAGCCGGCCATTATTACAAGAGCCAGCTAGCCAACCGCCAAGCTTTCGTCGGGGTGGAGATTACGCGCTAAACGTTGCGCGCTGCCTGCCTGCCAACGTTTGCGTGACAGTTTGCACCCAAAGCTTCGGGTGCGTGAAAAGGATATGACGACGACGACGACGACGACGTGCGAAAGAAATACGCCACAGCCGAGCCTCGTACCGTTAAATGTAGACCTTTACAACCCCCGAAAAGCATCGATCGATAAAGGCCAGACAGATGCGCGACGGGATGGTCCTGCTGCGAATTGACGGGTGAAACCGAGCGTGCCCGGGGTTGGAGGAAGTGTGGTATGTTTGTGTGAATTTTACCCTCCCCTTTCGCACACACAAACCGGTACACCAGGTTAACCAGGGCAGAAAGGCTCGGTGTAAGATGTAGGATTATTGAGGTTTCAATGTATCTTCCAGTGTGATGATGTTGAGGAACAGCTTTTGCGTAGTCGGAAGCGCTCTTGAATGAAAGCGTCGCCGTAATAGGCGCTGAATGAGCAAACCGAACGGGGATAAATATCACCGACAGGAGAATGTGTGAATGTTATTTATGGCGATTTCCTCCACTGGAGAGCTATACAAACAAAAGCCGGTGGAAATTTGGATCCAATAAAAGGCTCCACAAGTGTAGCTAATTTCAGCCAAACGAAGATTCCATAAACAACTACAAGTTTTTGCTAACAACAATTCAAACTTAATAATAAATGAGCTTCGGAAGCACTTAGAGACTATCAATAGTCTCTGCAAAGCATAGAGAATCTTCTTCTTGGGGCTTAATGACTTGCTAGGTCATGCCGGCCTGATAATGGCTTCTCACATTTATTGATACCACGTAGTAGGATAGCCAATCCTCACAACGGCAAAAGGGTCCGGTTCGGATTTTATTCCTGATGCTGCCGTGTGAAGTGTTGACGCCGATATTGCTTCTATCGCTCTACCACCCTAAAGAGAGATTCAATGTAAGCTTTAAATCTCCCTAAAATACCATGTCTGATATTTAGTCTAGTATAAGGGCGAATCTGACCTGACCTAGAATTCACTCATTGCCCTCTGCACATCTACAGCTAAAAAAATGAGACTTAGAGATAGCGACAGCTGTTGTCTGCTCTAAAAGTCAGGTGTTTCGAGTCGAAAAATTCCCTCTGGCTGTAGAATTTGAGACTTGAAAGACTTTGAATCCAATTCTTGGCTGATAGAAGAGACTCAAACCATCTTTGACTAGGCTATCGAAATATGCCAGAATCTGGATTGGCCTATAGAAGATGATCCCTATACATTCCACATTTGAGTCTCAGATGATTCGTCCTAGCTTAAGTTTCTAGCACGTCTTCCCGGATCAAAGTCCTTTTTGATAGCAAACCGTTCAAAGAGTTTATCATCCACCAAAGAGTTCTTTGGGCCTTATAGTTTAATCTTAACTATGCAGTCATGAGGTTTTGAAATTATTGTAGAGATGGCAAAACTATATCGCCGCCCATCGAATTGCATACTAGACTTGCGGATACCGGGCTGTCCGGAGATGTATGCGACAGCGGCTTCGGTCTTTACACGGCAGAACTGGGATTAAAATCCTGTCCGGACCGTTGCCCAAGCCATTTGATAGCCAGCCTGTCCTTAGAGGTCGTTAAACCAAGAAGAAGATTTGGAGATACCACGTAGTTGGATAGAAATACCACAGTATGGAGAACGATCCAGATTTGAACCCCGGTTCTGCCGTATGAAGGCCAGCGCCGCAGTTACATCTCTACCGAGCTGGCCGCCAAATGTTTCTACACGATGAAAATCAGATCAGTCAGCACAGAATGAGTTATAGAACTCGACAAACCAAAAATAGCAGTTCTTCATCCAATTTCTGAGGTTATAATGTCAAACAAGAGGAAGAAAAATAGAAATAGCCCTGCCAACAGTTCGACGTACCAAAATTACTACCACAACTATCCTGCTCGAAGCAATAATATTATAAAGTTAACGTTTCAAATCTCCCACAGTTTTCAAAATATTCAACTTACAATCATTTCTGCAGCTACCAATTTTGCGTACATTAACTCCTACAAGTAAGTTGGTTGAGTTCTAACAACTCACCATAATGTCCCAATCATCCTACAACCGCACTCATACATCTATTCCTCCGTTCAGCATAAACAAAAACAAACATTCTGATAAGCAGACATCAAACTAACAGCGTGAGGCTCATCACCACCGACCAAATCAAGCGACGCCATGACGGTACCAAGCGCCTCCATCATATAATATCCTTCATTCTCTGGTTCGGACGTTTCAAAGTCTTTTTGGTTTGGCGTTCGCCTTCCCTGCTTAAACTGTTTTCACGTGAAAACGCTACCCTACGTAGGCGTTTATCCCACCAAAGTGGCACACCAGGCATAATGTGCCCGAATCTTTTTCGTACGATATTATTTTGGGTCTTTCCGTTTTCTTTTTGGATACTGTTATACACACACACACCGCTTCTCGTCCGGCGCTTCTTATCGATGGCGACGTGAATTCGTACCGTGAGCACGTGGAAGTAATGAGGGTGCCGTAGCTTTCCATCTCCGTAGCTTATTTGGCATTTGGCTTCCGTCCGATGAACGTCCTGCCTGCGCTACCATTGAACCTTGCGTGAACCCACAAAAAGGACCCACTTCCACCACCCATCACACAAACAGCAGACGGCGCTAGCCGTTACTACTCACTACTGGGACCGACCTGGGACGCGCGTGGTGAGTTCGACGGTGTACGACTCGACTAAATTATGGTCAAACCACACAGGGGAGCGTAGTCCGTCTCGTTACACCCGGGCTTTAAAACATCGCTCAGTCGCCCGGATTCAACGGCCTCGAGATTCGTCGAACCCGTGAACCGAAAGTGTAACAAAGGAACGGCCTCTCTCCGTGTCTGGGTGGTTTTTTTGTTGTTTTTCTCGATTTCGGCTAAAGGTTTACCAGGTTTATGGTTTGTATCCTTTTTCGCGTCCCTTTCGTAACAAATAAAACCCACCCCAAAAACTGCTGCCTTTGCTAATGGGAGGGTGGTTGAACTTTATTCGGGTCTCGGGTGTATACCCGTGTGGCTTGTAAAAAGGTAACTCCAAACGCAGACTTTCAACGCAGACAAGCGAATTAAAAAAGCGTGCGGATGCTCTGGTTTTCTGCCCCCTCCTGTTTGACCACATTGGGAATGGATTAAAACTGGGGAAATCCAATCTAATCCACTCGGTGGGTACCACGTTACCAGAGTTATTAAGTGACCGAGTTGAGATATGACGTCTGGCTGTTCGTTTCCTGTTTGTTTGTCACCTCCGCCCCTGGAAGTGTAATGAACTGTGAAACACACAACAGCAAAAAGTTTTCCGCATCCAAACAAGAGATGCTTCCTGTGCTCGAACTTCTTAACCACATACAAATAAATTTTCTACGTTTGTCTCGGACATTCCATCCATCACCGGTCCGAAAGGATAAAGGGGAAGTGTCAGCGAATCCTTCCACAAATCACACACATAAACACATTGTGGGGAAAACATGAAAAATTGCATGGGCTTTAGCAATCTTTTCCTAGATACGGGTCAGACATGAGAACATTGTGTGTGTGTGTCTTTTGACATGAGTGAATGTTTTGGATGGATTTTGCACCACATTTCCGCACCATCTATCCAGAGCTGGTTGTTTGTTGGATGAAAGGAATGCCACGGAAAATGTACATCACCATTCGGTGTTTTGAGAGAATAAAATGAAAAGAATATAGATTTATGGTCAAAACTAATGCCCAGACACGAACTGTCAAAGTAAAACTGTTCAACAAACTTTGGAATTGTGTCAAAAAATTTGACATCTGTTCCAGACATAGCATAGAATGGAGCATTATGCGGTTTTAACAAAATATATTCGGGATGGTCCCATGGTAATGTGCTTCAGTGTTCGGTGTAACATACTGTAGGTTGTGGGTTCCAATCTCATTTACAACAGGCTTTTATCCAAGAAAATTCCTATCAGCCCAATGGCTAATAATAATACCTACAACAAATTTAAAACAACTAGTCAAGGCCCGGTAGAACCTACCTTTGTGTCCGCAAACTCTGGTTTGCCCACAAGCACCGAGATGCATGGAAATTCTGAGATGCATTTAAACATTTTTATTCCATTGACAGCCTGATCGTATTTCTAATAACTGAAGACAGCAATGTTCAGTATTCTCATTACTTGGAATACATTTTCTTCTACAAAACGGTCCTCAAATGGAACATTTACGCGTTTGTATAGGTGTAATAGATGCTAACATTTCTTGTCGACTGCCATGGGTTTTTATATCGTTTGTTCGTCCTGGCGAATTGTAAAAATCGCACAAACGCTCGTTGCTTAAATTCTTCATTATGTGAATTGTGCAAATTATTCAGTAGTAGATAAACAAATGAAAATATCTAAAGCGTCCCAATGAGCAATTTCCGAATTGGAAATGGTATGGAACGTGCCAATACGTAGTGAACGCCTGATAGTATCTGGCAAGTAGATTTTCAACAAAGGGTCCCGGTTCGAGATAATAGTTCGTAGTGGTAATCCTTTCTTCATGTGGTTGAACAAAAAATTTAGAATTTGTCATTTTTTCATCCAATACAGTTCGAAATGTATGCCGATTCAACACTTATGTCTCCTTGATGCAATCACGCCTATGCTCCGATTTTTCAACATTTTGACAGTTTGTTTGCGGCTCCCATAGTTACTTCTGGGTCTCAAGCTCCTGGACCTTCTCCCACACACGGCCTTTGTTCACACGGCGTTACTCAATCTTCAGCTCTCTTTTACACCTGTTTCTAATGGTATTCCCTTATCTATCCAAGAACCGGATCTTTCTATAAGCGGACTGATTAGCGGACTGATCAGCGGATGTCCATCCGTTGTTTGAAGTCTCTGTTCGTTTCCCTAGTCTGCTCAGTTGTTAGTTAGAATATGCCTCCATCATTTGATCCCCCTCAGGCGTGAAAGCTATAGCAATGGTGGAGCGGATTCAGAGAATTTTCACTCGCTTTGTCATGCGCAATTTATTTGGCACTTCTGGCTCAGCGTTGCCGTCTTATCCTGTACGCTGTCACCTGCTGGGTCTGGAGCCCTTAGAATCTTGTCACACACATGGTCAAGCATACCGTACTGCCTCCCTTCTCCTTAATGCCATTGATGCTCCTTCCTCACTCTCATCCATTAATCGATATGTACCCACGCACCGTCTCTGTGCTCGTCCTCCCCTTGCGATTGCAAGAAGGATAACTTCAGTTGGTGCGAATGATTGAATAGCTCCTATTACTGACTCATTTCCTTATTTTTTTTTTGTTATTTGTTCTAATAATTCTAGAATTTGTCGAATTTGTTTCATTACAAATTTATAATTAACGTAAAACAAATCATAAAACTCGTAGCGATAGAGTAGCGCATCCTTCCTGTAGGAGCATTTAGATATAATTTTGAAAATCTTCAATCGAGCAATCTAGCGCTCGTTGGACGGAGGTTCCACCGCCTTTCTCTTCTTCCTTTCTTCGCTCGCTGCGCTCGTTTGCTCGCTGTTGCTAAGCTACGACGAAGACGACGCAGTTCGGTTTGGGGTTGGTTCGGGTGCGTCACGCGCTCGGGCGTTATCTTTACGTTCTTTTATACATAGATATCAGAGAAAAATCAAACTCAATTTTAAACATAAGCCTTCAAGCCTTAATGCAGCTGGTTTCCAGAGTATATCAAGCTCAAGATTCCTCAACTTTTAATGTTAACAAAAGTCTCAATTCATACGGAAAATATGTTGAACATTGGCAATACAAAACGCTCAAAAGGGGTAATAGCACCCTAAAATGAGATAACTGGCAGCAAAAAGATACTCTCAAGGTTCACCCGTCGAAAAAGAACCGAATATTGTAATTGCATAAAAAAGGCACTCACACTCAGAAACGCTTCACAGGAAATTAACACCACATGTGTCCTTAATCGATCGATCAGTTGCTTTCCTAATTGAATTGCATCCCAAACCCTCTTCTCTGTAGTCACATTTAGTACGCCAATATCGATGCTAAGAACTGTGGCACACACTCACACAACTTCGGTGGGTTTAATTTGAATTTTTCATCCCTCCGACGTTTCCTCACATGATCCTGAACTTTAGGATTCTTGTTCACCCCAGCTAGAGCCTTGTACAAAGGTGTTACTTGAAATGGTAAAGGGGTGTTTGCAAATTGAATTAAATTGTATTATCATTACCCTCCCATCGTAGCCGTGTATTCTGCTCTGGTGCTATTCCTAACCCGTCCCGAACGAGCTCGAGATCGTTTGAAAGCGTCGTATTGATTTATGCTCAAACAAGGACAGAAAACACAAAAAATGCTCATTCCAGCGCCCATTTGCCACACTGTCTTTATGCCGATTCTAATCGTACCAGCAGTTTTTGAATGTGCCTCTTTGAGTGTCTCGCTGAAAGGAAATGATGATTCCTGTGCTGATAAAAAGCTATGCTTTTGCTTTTTTGGTTCCTCAGGTTCCAAAGGACATCATCGGCATCTTCAAGTTCTCATTTAAAATTCGTTCCTTCCGAAAAAAAAGGAGAAAATCAGTTGCTATCCCTCTTCAACTCTTTCTTCCACCTCCAAACCTCCTATGCAAACAGTGTTGCACTGTACCGTTCGATACGCATATGCAACAGCAACCCCGAAAAAAAACCCCCAACTCAGCCACGGATGACTTTCACCTTGAATTTACAGCGCAATGTCAATCAGCCACTGTCTGGGTCGCTCTTCCGAAGTTACCACCCTCAGAGCAACTGCACAAACGCCGTGCGTTGCAACCGAAATATGCAGCTCGAATTTAGAGGCAGATTTTTAGACTCAGGGTAAAAAAGCTCAGTTCAGCTGCCTTTCAAACCTCCACTGCAGGAAGGTTAGTGATGCGCTTTAGCTTTCCCCCCCCCCCCCCCTACAGTGCCAGTACCACACCCAAATGGGTGGTGAAACAAACTGTAGCCCGAGCGTGCATTGATATCAGTGCACAGAAGCTAGGGAAGAAAGAAACGAAAGAAAAAATATGCACAAGCACAATCAGCAAAAGCGTTCTCGAACCCGAGCGCAAATGAATTATTAATGGCAGAAAGATAAAAATGTTGACTTTGAGATTTTCACTGCACTTTTTCACTGCAATGGGAGGCAGGGGGGGGGGGGGGTTAGATGGGAGCTGAAGGAGTGCAAAAGTAAGGAAGCACAGCAAGCGAAGGAGCGGCACATCACGAAAAATGATGTTACATCAAAAAGCAGTCGGAATAAGTGGCGAAAGCGAGAACCATAACTAACGATAGAGCGATCAATGAAGAAAACCTGCACAATGGGATAAGGAGCGGACAAAATCGTGAAAAAAATCGAAATAATAATATTTTTTAGGTAACTTTGAAGGAAATCGCAAATGAATTAAATGCCAATGATTCACCACATTATGTTACAGCTGAAGAACTATAACAAAGAATGTCGAAGACACTAGAGAGGCTTTACTATTTTGCCTGTTATTGACACTTTTTATTAAGAATTTCGTTGGATAGAATAAAAGACATAAGAATTAATCCTCTCTGATGTCCGGTTTTGAAACATTTGTTTTCTAAACTTTTGCTAGTTATTTCCGTTTTAAAATTAGGAAAAATCATCAGCATTATCTTTATTTCGCTTTGCCATTTTGTCTTTGGTCAAAAGTTAACAAATCATCATAATAAAATAAAATCAACCGAGCATGCCCGGGATAAGGCAAAGAATTAGGAGGAAATGCCATCATAATCAATTGTAAATAAATAAAAATAAATAATAAAATAAAATCTTTAGAATAGAAAACATTATTTTTAGCAACATAACTGAGCTATCCCTTATTAAACAAAAGTTTTGAAAGAGTGACGATTTAAATTTTAATCTACAAAAGGACAGTGCAGTCCATTTTCTGATTGATTCCAAGCTTCATTTTCGTAGGATCTTCACCTTATCTAATGATTAATCAACATTGTAAGCGATAATTTCCTGTGAGGTTTTTTATGCAAAAACAAAAGTCAAAAGCAATACAACCGTTCTTTATAATCAATAAAATTCACAGATAATTTTGGCCGGGAGTTGTAGATGTCGGTCGCGCATGTCATATTTTATTGATAAAAATTTTCATAAAATAAAAAATATTCCTTTTTTTTTTGTTCTGCATTATCCAACAGTGAAAAAGATTCACTTCGTTTTTACTATTTGTGCACATTGCGGTTCAATATTTCTGTTTTCCTTTTTCTTAGTCTTTTCCTCATGAGCTTGGTGAACAATTCCATCTATTTGGTAGAGTGTGACACGTTTGAATAAATAATAGGATCGTTAAAATGCTTAACATTTTCCTCCGGCATGCCATTGTAAGTTGAATTATTCTTTACAGGATTGTTAGCATTTTTGTACGTTGTTTACTCTTTTCTTCTTCTTTGATATATATTTTTTTTGTTCTCGAGAAACAATATTTGTTTAACTTTACCTTAAATAAACAATTTATTTGCTATGAACATCTTCAAACCTTTCAATGTCTTCTCGTGTAAAATAATCCACATTCATCAATCTCTCCTGCCCGAGTGAAAGTTTCTCACAACATATAGCTCTCCACCATCTTCAACCCGTGATGTAAAACCTGTTACAAATTATCCCACCGACGATTTATTACCATTACAACAACCCTGATAACCCGATGACAGGCCGCGCGACAACTCTGCTCGCTTCTCCGATGTGCGATGCAACTGCATTCCTCTTCAACGCGCGGCAATGCACTTTCATCGCCGACGTGACGAAGAACGTTTGGCAATGAAGTGTAGCGAGGTGCATCCGTTCGCGTGCAATCGAGAATGCATCGCCGAGAAATGACCCAGTAGCCAGGATGCACACTGCATTGCAGGCGACAACAGTACGCGTGCTACTGCAGGCGCAACTGCACTTTCTGTTGAGGTAGTCCTAGCGCAATTGTGGTGGCTGTTTGTGTGTGTGTTTTTATGCTATTTCTTTTTATGCTTCCTCTTTCTCTTATAAGATATTCATCGCGAGCTTGTTAAATTGTATGGAAGAACTATTTATAATTTTAAATAAATAAATACTTAATAAATATTTTCAATACATAAAAAAGCTTCTTTAAAATATAGATTTTTTTACCTTCATTTCGTATTTCTGTTCCATCACACGACCAGCGATAAAAATTAATTCTGAAAGCTTTCCAGTCGGCTTCGGTATACGTTAATTCTAATCAAATGCAACATTCATAAGCAATGGAATAAATATATCAATCGGAAAAATGAGGTCATCATCGACGATAAATCAACAAACAGCCATAGACGAACCCCGCTTGCAACACATCCCACTCGGGGAGGGATGCAACTGCAACGCGACCAGACAATGCCTTTCCATCCCTTACCCCAGACAGCTCACCTCCTCATCCCCCTGCTCAATTCAATCGATCAATTATCGATTCGTACGCGAACAAAAGTTGTCCGCGTGCAGTGCGAAATCAGCATTCACACCAAACTCTGCCCAATCGCACATAAATGGTCAATCCTTCACAAATACCTTCACACCACCCCCCTTGGCCCCCCCTGGGCGTTCTGCAGACACCGAAGAGCATTAAAGTGAAGCAAAAAAAAAAAAAGAATCTAACACACACAAAAACAACCTTCCCCCAATCAATGACGGGGCAAGGTCATTTTCATTCCGTTCCGTTTGTTTCATGACACGATTTTGTGTGTTTCCATTCCACTTTCCTCCGTCACATTCCCAGATGCACATGCACCGACCTGACAGTTGCAGCCCCAACACGCGCTCTCTCGCTCTCCTCTGTCTGTCTTTCTGCCCAAAATATTTCATGCCTTGTTTGCTGTCCCGTTCTGTTCCTTGCTCCACTTGCAAGAAATGTGCAATCTGATGAAGTTTGCAACAAGATTCACATGTAACATTGGAGTGCGAGATGGATGGAAAGGGACACAACAAACAAAAACCATGCAAACGATTACTGGGGCCATTTTCATTAGCTTTATTGCGGTCGTGTCACTTTCACTGATTTTTTTTTCGCTTTTTGCTCTGTCAGAAAATCAGAAAACAGGCAGACAGACGAGACAGAAATCAAGACAGGAAATATATGCGTTCTTAAATATGTGGCGAAATAAATATTCATCAGCAATGTATTATTTCATTTTCTACTTTATTTAGTCTTCCATAAGTCATTTTACTTTAAAAGATATGTATTTTAATACCTAAAATAGTCATACAACGAAACATTGTTTCAAAAATGTTTTATTGCAGATGCGTGGGCTGCTACACATATTTCTGGCCTAGGCCACAAGAAGTGTTGCCAGATGCAATCTGATTTTTTATTCAAAAGTTTGGCCTTTTGGAGCATAATCACACTCACAACGTTTTGCCGTACGATCATCATTTGTGATGTTTAAATTGACTTAAACAAATCAGTTTTGCCAAAAAAAATGTAATTGACCCGTGAACATTATTGTGCCTGAGAACATTGATGACATACTGCGAGAAAGAGGCATCTTCAGGTATTTCTTTCACCAGCATAAACACTATTTTGCACAAACACCTGGCCGTAAAAAAGGTGAATTTTTCGGAGAAATTCATAAAACGAACGACGGAAGACGGATCATTCTTGACCATGACAATGCGACCTCGACACATCGACTCAAACCATCGCTTATTTGACCGGCCAAAGCGTCGAATTCATGTCATCCGCCATACAACCCAGGCTTGGCACCCAATGACTTGGGACAATGTATTTAACACATACACCGAAGCCTTTCACAAGCTTAGACAGCCATGCGCTATAGCGGAGCTGGCTGTTATTGTTTACGCACTGCTCATTATAAGCGCGAATCCTGCGGCCCAGTATTTTATATTTACCGATAGCCTCAGCGCTGTCGAAGCACTGAAATCCGTCGTGGAATTAAAGAGCTCTGATTACTTTATACAAAAAATACTGAATATTCTAAGCTCTTTGTTTAATAAAGCATTCCGTACATCGCTTACATGGCAATGGAAAAGCAGAGCATGTGGAATGAGGACAAACTCGGGAGGTTTCTGCATTCCATCTTGCTACAGGTTTTCCTGCGTTCCTCGTTTCACGGGGTCCTGGTAGATCGTGCGTTTGTGATGAATGCACATCTTTAGCGTATAGACTGAGCGAACTCCAAGGTTTGTAGCTGTAGCAACGGATGTGACCACGTCATGTGGATGTGGAGTTCGATGCGGCTAGACACGGACTCTTAGCAGCCGTTCGGGCATCAGGAAGATCTCCGGCGTTGCCGGATGCGCGATATCCTGGGACAGAAGGACTACGAATACGCGCGGATTCTGTTTAACTTCACCAAAGAGATGGGGATTGTCCTTTGATCCCCCTTTCCCCTCGCCCTTCCCGTAGATTGTACGTCGTATCTGGCGAACTTGACATTGGCGAAATGTCTGGGTTCGATGCTGCAGTAACCTGACAAGGTTATTGTGGATAGCGGCTCCATGCTCCATGCTCCATTAGTTCTCTGAACCAAATGAATTAGGTTTGGACGACGTGAAGTTGTGACTGGCGGCTTTACTGTTGGCGGAATGCTTGAGTTGGATGCTACTGTAGCTTCACAAAGTTGTAGTGACTTTCGGACTCGTGCATTCTGACGATGGTGGGGCCGCAAGCCATAACATGCTAATGCTGGCAACTATATGGTGTGATGAACACCAAGTAGTATCCACAACAAAGGGGGTTTTCTTGGCAGCCAGTTGTTAATCTCCAAGGCGCGATGCTCCAAAGAGGACCCACAACAACATCCACAACTGAGCTCACCCGGAGGGAGAAGGCCCTCCAAATAGGATGTAAGTTGAATAAGTTGTAAAGCTAGATATAAGATTCGATTTTGAGGAATACGGCCTGGCCGTCATTACGAAACAAAAACACATAAAAGCCTTTATAAAAATATTCTAAATATAAAGCACACAATCAACAGCAACTGTGTTTTATCCATCTCGTAAAGATTTTTTTTAATAAATTAAAACCAGCTGTTCGTAGAGTTATTATGGGCACTGTAAACAAAAACAAAATACCATTCGACGTCAGGTTGTGCAATACAAATTAAACACAGGAAGAACATGCAATCGCTTAACGTGCAGCGGACGCAATCAAGGCAAAAGAATAATCATTACCGCCACCCAAAAACAACAAAAACACACCCAAAATTCGCAAGATGAATTGAGCGGAAATGAAATTCGAAGATCGTTGAGGTCGCGGTAACGGAAAACAAAACCAATGCACAAATTTTGAGAGAGCGCGCGCCCCGGTCGTTCCTTTATCACCAGTGCGCGCGCTCTCTATCGGTTGAGCTTTTATTTTCTTTTGCGGCTCGTTAATGAACTACATTTTGAAGGATTTCAGTTGCAGTTAGCGAATGCACAACGGAAAAGCCGTTGGGAACATGTTTTTTTTTTTTGCCAATCAGCGGCCGAAAGTAAAATGTAAAATCGTCTTCTGTCTTCTGAGACGCGGACGCGTATTTGTCCTTCACCCCGCACAGATATGCGGCGAACGACATTCGAGTGTGCTTCTTCTGCTGCCTATGTCGTGTTTCGAGCGGGCGCAGCGGTGCACCAGAGTAATCTTGTCGGGTGTTGCCGGTTTTTTGTTCAAATAAAAGTACACACACACACACACGGAGGATAAACAGTGGCAAGAAACCGGCAAACAAAAACAAAAAAACAACACCAACTTCGACGCCGTTAGAAGGCCATATGTGTGTTGCATTTATGACGCAGCGGAAACACGACCGCATCGCTGTTGCGCTGTGGGTTGGATGGTTGTAAATGCAAAGAAAAAAAAGATCAACCGATCAACAGATGATTTTCAAGCGTTATTTTTTTGCATTTGTTTTGCCGTGTTTTCAAAAAGCTGCTCGCTCGTTCCGTAAGCTACGGATGGGGAATTAAATCATCAGCACGATAAAGAAGAGAGCGCACCAACGTGGTGTCATCGGGTCAGCAGGTGACCTTAACCTCACGGATGCGATGGGAAAAAGTGAAAATCCCCGTAATCAATTTTCCCCGGCGTTATTTTTATCTCTCGCATACCATCATTCCGCCGCGTGATATGTTGACGAATTCCGGTGCAATAGAAATACTTTGCCAAACGATAGAATAGCGTTGGACAGTGCGCTGTGTGCATCCGTCGAAGAACAAGCAACACATGGTGAGTGCATGTAATACGAGAATCTATCTATCTAGCAAATGGCATCTAGCAAATGGCTCATATAACACAGTTCAAGTTAAACGAGCGAGCGCAAGCGAAAAATAAACAGCAAAACAAAAAAAAACACGCTAAAAAGGCAAACACACACGGACTTGATCCGGGGGCAAATGCAACGACCGAGACGCTCGCATCAAAAATCGCGTTGACACCCCGACAATACGCGCACACGACACAGTCACCTGCTTCTACGGCCCCGGAACACCACCACCCACTGACTGACCGCCACGATTGCGCGTCACTCATCATCAGCGAAATCTAAATACAAAACGCTGCTAGAGCAATGAACTTACGCCCGGTTGTGGAACCGCACCGACGTTCCACCCAAAACCACCGGCCCCAACAACAGGCGTTGCAGAAACACAGAAAAAAACAAAACCGATGCATTAGACAGAGAGAAGCGAGAGGCACACCACACACGCCTCAAAGCAACGCGGCATCAAATAGACAAATAAAATGGCTCCCCACTCACTACACGCGCGGGCTGCAAAGAAATAGGGGGTGGGGGGGAAAAAATCGCGCGTCATAGGACTCTCTACCAGGGTGAATGCAAATAAACTTGGTGTTTTCTGCACTAACACGAATGCACGCACACACGGACGTATACGAACCACGCCAACTCGAGCGGTCAGTTGAATTGCAGCGAGTGCAATAAATCAACATGCAGCGTCCATCCCCAACTTCTAACCCACTTCCATTGCCTTCCCTTTCATTTCCTTACCCTCCTAGCTTACAGCTCTAGGCCAGATCACTCTATTTCCGCAGCGATTTGAGATTCGGAGAGTGAGTTCCCGCACGTTGTTGAGTGCGATTTGTGAGTGTCTCTAATCAAGCTTATTGCAGGAAGGGATCGTCTTGTAACGAAAAGTGCAAGTAGCGCGATGCAACCAGCGAGTTTGGTAAAAAACTCACTGAAGTAAGATAACATTGTAACAATTTATTTGGACTCACAATAATAAATTAAATGTTAAGATTAAAAGTCGTATTTTTACCTTTCAAAAAGAGCATCTTGTTAACGCATTCATAACAAAAAATCAACACAAATGTTTAAAAGAATTGGTACAGGGTTTAATGCCTTAGTTTGACCTTTTTTTTACTTGCCGTAGTGCCAAAGGATCGAGCAGGCGGTAGAAAACCTTGGGTTGTAGATTAACGAGGCAGAGACTAAATTGTTGGTGGATCCATCAGCGGCCCTACTAAGAAAAACTTCAAAACTTCACCTATCTCGGGTCAAAAGTCGACAACAGCATTGAGATGAAGTTGCGCGCTAAGATGCTGGCGGCCAGCCAGTCATTGTACAGCCTGGGGAAACATCTCTCCTCAAAAAATCTGTCGCAAAGGTCGAAGCTGGGACTGTATCGTACCTTTATAGTCCCAGATACTCACATACGCCTCTGAGACATGGGCCCTGTTCAAAACAGACGAAGCCCTCTTAGCCGCGTTTGAGAGGAAGATGCTCAGAAGGATCATTGGCCCCGTATGTGTGGAAGGACGAGCTGTACGAGCTGTATGACGACCTCACCGTCATACAGAAAATTAGGCTCGCTGGGCTTGCCATGTTAAACGCATGGCACCGGACGACCCAGCTCAGAAAGTCCTTTTAGGCCGTCCACACGACAGAGGAGGCTTGGTAGACCCACATTGATATGGGAAGATGCGTCGCTGCGGCTTCTATCTCCTCGTGTCAAAACGATGTCCCCGAAGCAATCGTTTAAGCTTGTTGTCACAGCCAGAAGCCGACTGGTACCAAATATACCGAAAACGGCGAGGTTGCGGAACAATATGGGTGCCAGTTGTTGCGAAAAACTCCCTCAAAATGATGGCCGTATGGGATGGCTCATTATCGTGGTGCAAAAACCAGCTGTTGTTGTTCCACAAATCCGGCAAATTTCACCGGAAGGATTTCCGCAATCGCCGCATTAAGCTCTTTGTTCACCGTTCGACCCTTCGGAAGAAATTCCTTGTAAACCACCCCACGGTAATCAAAGAATATCGTCAGCATCACCTTGGTTTTCGACCGGCTTTGGAGCGACTTCTCGGGCCTCGGCTCGTTCGGGGAACAGTACTCGCTGGACTGGTCCGTTGTTTCCGGGTCGTATGCGTAAATCCACGTTTCGTCGCCGGTTATAATCGATTTCAGCTTTCCAGCGTAGTCTACCATTTCGGCACCAGACGAAACTTACGCAAACAAATTTTGATACATGCGCGCTACTCCACAAACTTGGACATGATCCGAGCTCCGAAAACAAATTGTCACTCCTAGCCGGGTTGATGTTGTGTCTTGAAACGTGGCAGAACTGTCAAACACATACATATTGACAAACGAAAAATAAAAACCGGGGACTTCTTTTGGCGCGCGAAATTTGACATCCAATGTCACCTTACTTTGCGGACACAGTAGTAAACAACAATGCACAGGCCCAAATCAATCATTCATCTACAATCTACAAGCTGTCGCAAATCGGATGGATGAAATGAATGCATTCACAGTCGGAAAATAAACAGTCAGTCAAAAACCGAAGGCGGCAAGTTAAAAAATGTGTGGCAGCCAGTCCAAACTATGACGGCAAAACCCTGTACGATAATTTTTTGCATCTTGAGGATTTTTCATAATAAAAGCAAAGAATAAAATAACACTAAAAAAAATTTACTATAAAAATATATAATTTTCACTCACGCACCACGGTTTTGACGGCCAACCATTAAAAGAGCACGCAGCTAGTAGTTTCGTTCACAGCTACCACCAACAATTGCTTCAATGGATCGTTTAGCAAAGTATGGCACAAATTACCGCATGAAACGCTCCATCGCTGCATCGCGATCACTGACCCAACAAATGCCCCACATAGATTAGGAGTAAATTTGCTGGCAGTAGTAGCAGGGCCTGATATGACCGCACCGGAATGCAGAAGAGGTTGAGAGAGAGAGTGACAGAAGAGAGATATGTAAAGTGAATGGGGAGAATGTCATAATTACTTGGAAATTGCTTGCAAGTGCAACAATGCTGCTTTGACCTGTAGTTGGCGAGGTCCAGTTCAACGAATTCTTCACACAAAAACAGATACTTTTTGTAGCCGGTTTATGCAGATTAGTACATTCAAGAATGCTAATTTATGTTGTAGCATTAACAAGCATATTTTTTGTTGATTCTAAGCGAACTTACACACAAAAAACTGCTTGCTAAAATATGGACTGTTGCATTTGTACGCCCGTGCTACTAATCCCCGTAAGTGATTCACCTTGTAGAAAACATGGCCACTATTGTTTCCACTCATGCGATACGTTCCTGAGCGTGCCACTACTCGCTTACTTCGTCTCACCCACTATAAATACTTCCTTTAAATGACTCTTTCATTAAAAATGCAGCCAACTACTTTGGGGTACCTTGTACTCGGCCCAACGGCCAGTAGTAAACGGGGTCAAATGCGCCGTGCGGATGAACGCACAAACATAAACAGGCGGGCAGCAACATCACGCATACAGACGGAGCGACAGACGAGAGACAGACACACGACAACGAGAGTAATGTTTCAGCATTGCAGCAGCAGCACGGCCTAAACGATTGCATGACTGAATGCCGGGCACAAAACCAAACAGCTGTACTAACAACCGATGTCGGCATTGTTGTATCTGGCGCGCCCGGCACATGATAGTGGCAGTGCTGGTGGTAGTGTAGTGTTGGTATGTAGTACAGCACTATTCATACATAATTACGCATTCATGCGCCGCTGATTGAATAGTCGTGGGTGGCGGCTCTTGGGTGAACCGAAAGAAGGCCGGTGTTGGTGTCTTTTTTTTTTTTGCTCCTTTCACCATTTGCGGTAGGTTAGGGTCATCGAAGGTCTTGGATGAGAAAGATTTCTAGTGTTGGTGGGAGCGAGCTTGACAGCAAGAACAAATCTAATTTGGTCTGTCACGTGGTAGCGGGCGACCTATCGAACTATGAACCCGTAACCTCCATAATGTTCCACTTCACGCGTTAAAACGCATCAGCCGAGGATTCAGAGACACGTACATATTTTTTCTTGTTTTTTTTTTTCGCATCAAGGATGACACACCTTTTCATTCGTGTTCGTGTGTGTGAAAACATAAATATGGCTACACGGAAAATCTGGAGTGTAGGTCATCAATAAAGCTAGGAAGCCAGTGAGGAGATGCTACCAGGAGGACACAAAGCAGAGTGACGGTGCGAACCACCGACCACCAGCGCTGACATTTCACCGAGTGAATGGTGACTCTAGCGAGAATACCATGTAGAATGCCTAGGGGTGAAAGGATGTGAATGGCAAAAAAAAAGCATTTCACTTGTAAACCCATGATTCTGCTGGAAAAATAGCTTCCAAGCACGCAACGGTACGTTGTGCCGCAAGGAAAACTCTTGGAAAATGAAACATCGCCTAGAAGAATGCTTTCTAGATTCAACGAAGTCATCCATTTTTTTTCATCTTTGTCTTGCAAGGCTTTTAGACTTCAAATAATGTTTTTAACACTAGCCCACAATTACCATTGCCAACAGTTTTTGTTTTTTTCGTGTTTCAATACGGGTCAATTTAACAGGGCTCCATTGCATGCTCCAGCTTCGACTACAAACCCTTGACGCATAAAAATGTCAATAAAACGACGAACGTGGTACACACATCCTCCGATGCAATCCAATCAGTCCAGCCGTCTGCGATGCCGTCGATCGGGGTCAATTAATCGAAGTAGGAGAACAAGAGTGCACAAGAGCGCGGTGTGAAGAGCACGGGGATGGACAATGTCCGGCCTCTTAAACCATGGCGGAAGACATCGGGGGATAGACATTTCGTCTCAAGAGAGACCGTGAGCGGGATCGTAATAAACTTGCAACGCTACCAGACAAGCACATCGTCCTAGAAAAGGGTTGGACCATTGCCCAGGAATTGAATTGTGTCGCTATACGAAGCGATTGGGGGGAAACCCGTTAAAACGGATACTCAAATCAAGTGGATTAAATGTTGTCTGTGCCTTTTTCGGAATGCTGGAATTGATAAGCATCAGCAGCTAGAGCTTTTATATCAACTTAGGATTTTTATGTATTAAATTGGAAGAAGTTCCTTCCATATTATTGTTGCTTTGTGGGCTTGATCGGCTGGAGAAGACCCTCAAGCCGCTCGAGGTCAAGACCTAGGCATTCTATTATCCTAGACTATCGCACAAACGCTTCAAGCGTTTATATCAGAATTTATTGCACAATATTCAAGTACAAATGCCAAAGTTGAAGTGCCCTTTGATCACCCTTCTACATATACTCAAACGTTGTGCGTTAGTTTTGGGTCTGCTCAGAGAACTATGTTTGAATAGAGCCCCAGATAAGCTCTAATTTCATAGATCTCGACTAATGTTTGCTATATCAAGGGTGTCCCCGAAAGTATAAGCACTATTTCTAAATGACTTGATTGAATGCTTGACTGTTTACAATTCCTAACATTTCGCTGAGTCAATTAGCGAAATCGAAAGGTGTGAGTATCGGAGCCGTACGAACTGCCATGCGAAAGTTCCGTCCAGCTTCGAGGATGCGCCGAAAAGTGGCCGAAATCCTGGTCCTGTCGATCAACAGTTGGACCGGGAAATAGCCCGGGACCGGTCGATCAACAGTTGGGCTCGGAAGCTGTACGACAAGCTGCTGTGTCCTCAATCCTCATGCACCGTGCTGGACGATGATTCGTACGTAAATTTTGACTACAAAACTGTTCCGGGTAGTCAATACTACACCGTGCCTGAAAGCCAGGATGCCAAAGAAGTCGACAAATCTATTTTTCTCGAAAAATTCGGAAAAAAGGCAATGGTGTGATTAGCCATGGCATGATACCTACCAAGATCCGGGAGTTTTTGAATCGACGTTTGCTGCCCATGATACGAAAAAAGGCTGGTCCAGTGTTTTGGCCGGATTTGGCCTCTGTTCACTATGCCAAAGACACGACCACATGGTATGAAAATCGTTCGAGACAAATCTGTGCTGAACCTGATGGGAGGCGTCAGATCAAAAGTGCAATCATTAGCATGCGATTGATTTTTTTAAATTTTTTTTTCCGAAAATAGTCCAGAACACACCGCAAACACTGTTGATCAAATAAAAATTCAGTTTTTGGAACAGGTTTTAAATTTTGTCTGATTTTTTAATCGTGCTTATACTTTCGGGGGCACCCTTTAGTAGTTTCTTCGGACTGTGGAATGGTCCGCTAGCAATGGGAATCTTTCCTGTGGCCTTCCTTTTTCCTCATGTAGGGTGAAGTTTTGCAAAATTTCAAATGTGGATATCCAGCAATAGAATCTTGAACTCAAACCTTTCGATTCCATAAGTTTAGCCTGACTATCTCGCGACTCTACGAGCAACTCTACTATTCTGCAATCTTCTCCAATATTTGCTACACGATGAAGATCTTTTCAGTGAAGAAACCTAACTTATCTCCGATAATGACTTTAATATTTAGTATAAATCAATTATCATTCAAGCATCGTTTATCTTTATTACAAGCGTTCATCGGTTCGTGTTAACTGCCACCCCTAACGTCACAAGCACACTCATTTTCTCACAAACATAAACATGCAATTATTTTCAATCACAAGTGGCAGACTTTAAAAAAAAGCTCACCCCCATTGAAGCATGCGCCTGTGTGTGAGGTAGGTCACGGATAAATAAATTATCAATTTTCACATTTCAAATACATATTCGGGTCTATGCCACACACACACACACAACCGTTTGCGTCTAAGCACGCTCTAAAACAGCATGAACATTATTCGCCGAGAACAGCGTTAGGCGCCGCCGCCGGTGAAGGTGGCTGTCAAGCTGTTGAAGAAAAGGAAAGAAGCTTCAGCAAAAATATTTAAATAGCACTCTACCCTTTCTCTAACCGGCTCTCAACCAGCCGCTGCTCAAAAATCGCTTCACATTTATCAATCGATAAATAAAACATTATTAGGCGCCCGGATTGTTCTTTCAACCCCTTCAAACTTGACACAAATTTGAATACGTTTCCTGGGCGACCTGACAGTGAATTATGTTTTTGGACAACATTTAAGCTAGGGGAAAAGCGCCCGCGCCTATTTTGACCTTTGTTTTCGAGCATTCGAATACATCAAAAGTATTATTTTCACGATTTATAGGCACCCCCGTACAAATCTATATACAGTGTGTTAAAGGGCGTTATAAAATGGTTTTAAACGTTGGATTTACAACCGCAAAAATTTTATTTTTTTTTTCAAAAATTGCATACAACATTTTAGCAAGCATCTTCTTAATCTTATCTTCGTGGTACGATTCTGCTGGAAAAGTTTCACTTCATTTCACCATCACCACCGTTCAACGTCAAAAGCCAAACTTGAATATCATAAAACATTCAAAGTTTGGCAACGCTCCAATGTAATATTTTAAGCACAAACTAACTGCTCCCTTGCTGTCTAGACATTCCTTCCAAGCACCAAAAACAAAATCTCGGCTGATGTCGTTTTTTTTTGCCAACAACAATCCAATCGTTAATAATTTTCTAAAATTCTGAATAAAAACACACCAAATCCAATACATCCCACGGGATGTATGTCCTGCTCCCCCTAGAGTACGCTCGCATATAAACCAAGGAGTCCAAGGACCTTGAACGTCCAACATGAAGACGAAACGACGACGATTCTTGTCAAACACCTCTCCCGCTGGCCTTGAGCTGCTGTGCTGTGTACACTGTTTTTGTGCTAAAATGCACATAAGTTAGCAAGCGTTAGCACCGAACTGTGACTCCCCAGCGCACCCGGAACAACACGGATGGTCACTCTGCTTCCCCTTTCCATGGGCGGATGGTCTTTTCGGGAGATTCTGGGTTGCACACGGTGGGGGGCGTCGTGCGTTTCGGCAGAAAGCTGTCGCCATTTCAAGAGCCTTCCCATCCAAAACCGTGGCTCTCTGCTGCATAAACCATGATCCGGATAATGGGAAGGCAACAGACATGGCTTTAAACATTGGCCAAATGGCGAATGGAATTATTTTACATTCAACGTCCGGTAAATTTAATCGTTGCTAAACGGTGCTCTGTGAGGATGAACTTTTAAAGCTAATTTCGCGTTGAGAGGAATGTTTTTGACAGAGTTATTTTTGAAAAAAATTATTGGATTTCAGTCGATAAAGCAAGAACTTCTTAAGCTTAAGAACACTGTGTCTTGACACTTGAGAAGACATTTTCTTGTTGAAATTGAAATATGCTGCAATTGACAAGTCATCTGTGCAGAGGTTGATGTCTACACGTCCACCTTGACAACGATAAGTGAATAATTTTGAACTATCAAAGAAAAATCTCTGTTCCACGAAGTCGAATTTGTAAAACAATAAAACACGTCTCGTTCGGTAACCTTCGGTTTTATCTCATGGGCAATCTACACTCTCAAATCATCAAACCGATTCAAAAGCGAAATAAATTACTTTCTCGAAATCATTTAACGATTATTGTTCTTCTTCACCGAACAAAAAAAGGAACGATAAAGAAGAACACTTTCTCTGTTCGTTAGGTGGTAGCCGTGTAAGTGACCTGATGCAAAATGGTAAACGGTAATTCAAAATTTGCTCGGCATTTTGGGGGGTATTCATTTACCCCTTTCACAGCCAAATTTACTGCGAGAAAATTTTTTGATCTCATGCAAAATCACTCTTATAAAATCAAAGGGTTATGACCCCATTAGATAAGCAAACAAAGCGTCTTACTTTGTCCCCTGGCGTAATGGTTCAGCGTAAAAGAAATGATCCTTCAAGCATATTTTCATCTTCAAAGACAAAATTACAAAATATGACGACGCTCTCTTTTACGCCACAACGCAGCACAATTTCTGCAATCCGCGAATGGTGTTGTGTCCACAACACCTGATTCAATACAAACAACGGTGAAGAATTTTCTAGTACAAGAATTCAAACAAGCGTGAGAAGTTGCTTGACTAAACGTGTGTTTACTATTTTTAATTGCGATAGCTAACGTAAAATTGTTTGAAAAAGCTTACTTAACGTTAGTATGGTCTCAATTGAAACCTCTCTTAATATAGGCCAGTAAGTCACACCGAAACACATACCTGTAAAGAGAGAAAAGAAAAACATAACTGTGATTAGTTTCAATCTACGATTGATTATTTTTCAACGTCATTCTAAAATAATTAATATAGCGTTTAAAACGTTCTTCTCTTCGCCAAACCTCTCTAGCACAGAGTCACTGTAGTGAAGACAACAAGAAGACACATAAGAAGACTATTTGCAAAGCCTCAAAACACAAAACCAAACATAAAGTATCGTAATGATAAATTGCATAAATGTGTATTCGATGTGGCCATCGTCGTTGGGGTAATTTCTAACTCTTCCTGTTCCCGGTAAGCTAACCGGTGAGACGAAAAACTTCATCCATTATGCATCAGGTTAGGGTTGGACGCTGGTGGTTCTACTGTGCTCCTTCCGTGTAAGTACTCGATGTTGGCGTTTGAACAAGAATTGATTTCCAAGAGTGGATGAATTTATCACTGCATCGAGAAAAAAGGGGTTTAACGTGAGGATTCACAGTACGCGTTAAGAATTTCTCAGGACCAAAGCAGTTTGATTAATCGATATAAGACGAACACATGGTTTGGGTCGACCTTCACATGTCAGTACCGAGGTTCTAGTCCCATCTGGGCCGAAAACTTAGAGGAAGAATATGGATATTTGAATCAGTATTTTGCAAAGCTTAATTGAAATTGAAATAAAACACAATAAACTTTAAATAATTTTAATTTCCTTCACACATCAGCTTTATGTTGGACCGGATTGTATAGAACACTATCCTTTAAACATCGTGTAAAGACCCTAGATACAATGTAAAACTACACTTGCGTCCGGAAACCCCTGAGGGGCTAGCAGTACATGGTACTATCCGGCAGCAAGCCAACGATGATCAAGATATGAATCAACGTCTTCCCCTTTTTCGCACTCGCACTGACAAATGCATCGCAGCCCAACCACTTGAACGGTGGAACGCCTGTTTGCCTGTGTACCATTCGGGCTGAAATATAATCCCTCCTGCTATCGAGCTTTTCCATTAGCGCGGACAAACGACGAACAATGCAGAAGGGTGCACAGCACACAGCTTGACTTGCATTGGCTTGACCTCGAGAGAGCGAAAAGATTGTACCTTCGTGGTGCATTTGCACTCTACACAACCACCATCACTCGGCGGCACACACGCTATATCCCTCGCACTGATCGCGTCCCACTTATCGATCGACACGCCAGATATTGCTAATTAAATCTTAACATTAATATTATTTCTGCCCCCGGGTTCCTTTGCGGCACCGGGTACGGCGGGGGTTTGTGTGCGGCTACACAACAGCTGCTTGTGCGTCGATTTGCGGAAAGCGAGAAACGCTAATTGTATAATGATTTGATTGATCAGCCGAGTCGATCGATGACATTCGTTGTGGCGCGGAATGGTTCGATACGGCCGCGAAAATACAACAGCGGCTTATCGCGGCGAAGCACCAGAGAATCCTTGGAACCCTGGTTCGGAAAATCATCTGTCATACTTGTAAGCTGTCCCGCACACTCCCCCGCCGGCTGGCAGCGGTAAGATAACCCAGCCAGAACTTACGTACTCTTCCCAAAAACACGAACGACCAGTTTTACTCCCGGGACGACGCGACGACTAACGACCAGAAGAACGGGTTTCGTACGTATCATACTTTTTTTCTGTCAAGGTGAGCACTCGGCAACAAGTTGGATTTTTCTCGGCACACCAGACACACTCACCATCGGTGGTGGTGCACGGTTTTCGGCGTTCCACCACTGCCCTCCACACACACACACAAATCGGCCGTGAAGTGAAGGTGACTTCAAAACAACGGCCGGCACATTTCGCAAATTTCTCAGTGGATCATTTTTCATTCAGATTTTTAGCTGTATTTAATGGGTTTGAATGAAATAATAGGATTTGTCAAACAATGCAATATCATGGCAGATCTTAGTGCTTGTGATTTTTGCTTCTTCTTGTTGCTTACCACTAACATCGAGATATTCGCAACAAAGGGTTTAATAGCTTGGCTTAAATTTTGCATCGGAATGAGACACTTGCGATCATTGAATTACGCATACAGTACCCGACGAACCGCGCCGATTGCCCGCCAGTTGATGGGAAGCTCTCAACGAAGACGACATTGTTGCCTGTTCGCTTTTGCTTAGGTTGGCCTTGAGTCGGTTGAGAAATTAGAATACATTTCCATTGTGATCGCGCACATAAAAGATCTTACAATTTTAGGTAACACCCGAAAAAATAGCATTCATTGGTTTGAATTTCGAAGAGCAAATCGCGTAGTGTATGCATACTAAACGAATACAGCTTTGAGGTAGAAGTCTAATCTTGATCTTATCCTGGATTAAATAGTTCCATTAAAATCTTTTTGTGCGATTTTAACCACAAAGAAAACAATTCCCACCTCAGCAGAGTGATAAGCGTGCACAGTTCGTGACAATAAGGACATGGGTTCGAATCGCAAATATTGGTATTGCAACAAAAGGTTTTCTTGACACTTAAAGGGCAATATCGAGACACTACTGACAAGAAATTATCGTCAAAATAAAAAGATTTAACCCACATTCGTCCTTTATGTTACTTACCCACAAAATCAACTAAACTTCATTCAAATCACATCCATCGAATTAACGCATTGCTGCCTCCCATCATCATCATACACAATCCGTATAACGCATGCAAAGCACGTCTTATTTTGGAATGAGCTTCCAGGTATCCATTATTACCAGCTAAGAGACCTCCAGTTTTCCTGCATGTGACATCCGCAATCACAATTGACCCGGAGAAGACACAACGAAAGAAGGTAAAACCCTCTCAGAAGCTCAGTGGAGCTATGTTTGAAGGAAGTCCTTTTTAGATCGCTATCGTTTCCCGCCTATACACATCGGCAGGGTGGTCTTTGCGAACATTTGTTTAGAAACGATCGCAGTAACATGATCAATTCAAATCACATCCAATTGGAAGAAGATGGACGCACAGTTGAACAAGAAGAGTACCTCTTCAAATAGCAAACTTATTGCTCAGGAAGATCCGTGTCATTTTATCAGATTGTTTTATTTCTCGCTTACAAGTTAGTTTGAATGTATGATGCTCAAGAATGTCGGATATTCAAAGAGATCCTAATCATGCAACGTTAGCGAAAGATTTGTTTGTTTTTCCCTGCTCGCCTGTCAAAAGAATTATAACTTATCGATTATGTTTCATCTCTCTCCCTCTCTCTTTCTCGTCTTTCCTTTAGGGCTCTATTTCCTAATGGCTTTTCAACGATCGTACTTAACCACGATCATTGATGGAGAGAAGTACTTATCGAACGTCAAACGCATCACTCAACTTGCAGTTATAGACACACCAGCTGTCAAACAAGAGTTAAACGGTAATCAGTACGACTCCCTTCCCCGAAGTCCATCAGACCGATTGCACCGTGCCGAGTAGTCATTCCTTTCTTCATATTTTATGCAACAACAAAAAAACCCAATCCCTTCATCGACACGATTTCCGTGCACACGCATTCACGGTGAATGTCACAGTGTAGGTCAACAGACAACAGCAGACGCACGCACTTCAGCTCGGATGACTCGGGGGGAACCGGTTTCTCTTCGCGCCTCCACCACCCCGGAAGAAACCGGTCTACTGGCCGTGCGGTCGACGGGAATTGGCCAAAGGAAAACATAACGAGGGTTAACAACAAAAAACGTACGACCATACCGACACACACACACACACATACACCCGGTTTGCAGCAGAAGAGTTACACCGGGGGTAGACAAGAACGACGATTCTGAATGCTAGTGGGACGACTAGTTTAACTGGCCCTCTCCTTGCAAACCGCACGACTACTTCTAGTAAGCTTAGAGTCGGGGAGAACCAACGCTCGTTTTCTTTCACCCTCTCTCTCCCTCTTACTAGCATTCCCTGCAAAGTGGGCAAACTACCGATGGAAACTGGTTTCATTTATTGCGTGCGTACACATGCCGCTACACGAATGTGGCGGGACAGAACAGGGCACCATCGCAAAGAAATTTTGCAGCAACGATTTTCACGATTCCGATCCCGGCCAGGAAAGGCGAGCATGGAAATGCATCGAATGCAAACCTTGCCAATGCTTGGTGATGTCGCATCGGCCCTACAATGTTGCGCCCCAACGCCCCAAGAAAGCGATACGATATTTAAACGTTTAATTAAATACGGACATGCTGTCCAAAGAAGGATAATTGAACGATACGCCATGGACAATTACACATACCAAGCGTCTAGCAACGCACGGTTCAGAAGTACCAAGAGCCTGTTCTCAACGCCATCAGATGTCATCAGCAGTAACGATTCTGATAAATTTATTGCTAAATGAGACACATTTTGGATGACAAAGGTGGCTGCTGACGTGTGCAATACAGCTTTGAATCCAACACACTGCAGCGTTGCTGCAGAGATTTATGAAAACTATTTATAAATTTCATAAAATCGCACCAAAATTGAAACTCTTCGTACGCTGTAAGACTTATGAATTGTTTTAAATTATTCCACTGTAATGAAATACTGCGGCCATCGTCCGAATAATGCATATTCATTCCCAAATTAAAAAAGCTAGTTAAATCAACAACATCTATCAACATCTGATAGCGCCCATAGAAGACCAACCAAAAAAAAACCCGCATATTCTATTTTATATTCCATTTTAATTCCAGTTTCCTTTTCCGGTTCGCAGAGCTAGAACCGAAACTATAACTTTCAACGACACCGGGCCACACACTGACACCGAGCGTTAATATGGATGACATTAATCACCTGCTCAAAACGCTATCTAACTGCTCTCGACTTCCGGTAGGGCCGTTAGCATTCGATGATAATTCAAACACTTCAACGTTTCTGCCAACGATTCTCAATCTCGCTGTGCCGTACATTACTAGACTCTCTACTAGCCTCTCCGGAGTCTACGACACCAAAGCTCTATCGTCCAAAGCACACAGGAACGTATGCACGTTCGTCAGTTGTCCAAATAGGCGTGACACCGATCAACGCGAAGAAAACCACCGGGACAGACGGTACATCGGTCTGTTTGCCTAAAGTTAATGGCGTGTGCAAATGATTGATAATCTCCTTTGCGACTTTGCGCACACTTTACGGCCAGCAAACCAAAAATAAGACACTGGTTTGTAAAGCGGACGTATAGAAGGCATGCACACGCATGCGAAAAACAAACAAACGGAAAAACCGGAAAAACCTAACCGACCACCTACGAATTTGTGTTTGGCTGAGGTTCGGTCTTTATCTTTAAGTTTTGCTCATTGCAAGAAGCGTACGGTTTCATCCTTATAGTCTTCGGAATTGCTCTTTCATTCCTATTACTAATCGTGATTGCATTAAATAGCTGATCTGCACTGATACATCCAAATAAACCATTAATAAACCTATTCAATTGTGATAAACCTTAAATCTTGCAACCATAAACAATAAAAACAAAGTTACTGCAAAGCTTTCTCGGTCTTCCATAGAGTTCTGAATTAATGAACCGTTTATCAGTGAGCTGAAGCAGTCTTATCTACCGCACTAAAACCTCCATCGCACGGCGGCCTACACTAAAAGCTCACTCAGGCTGTTCCCACGTTCCCGAAAACCCAGCCGGGCACTGTTTGCTCGAGTGTTACACGCGATCCCAACACTTTCTTCTAGAACAACCTTTGGCCTAGAATGAGCCGCTAGAATCTAATCGTAGGCACATTTGCAGCAAATTAATCAATGTCCACTATAAATTACGCTATGACACTTTAAGGTGGAACACGCTGCCTGGTGTGGTTGGTGATGTGTGTTGGTCGTTGGGTTAATCCTTGTTCTAGAACTTGAAAAACATTTAAAACTGTTTAGCTTCACTTTAAGCACTAATTTGGGTCTGTTATTGACTTTGCGGTGAATCTATCTTGCCTTCTAGAACTTACTAGAGGCTTGCTGATACCACGTAGTTGGATAGTCTGTCCTCACTCCGAAGAAACGCTCCGGATGGGATTGAAATCCCAGTCCAGCAGTATGAAGACAAATAAACAGTATTGGACAAAACAAGTGCAACCAATCAATCACAATGATCAAACCCTATATTGAAGGTTCATATTAAGTCAACCGTGAGAAAGATTTTTTAAAGTTGAATGAAACACCACTTTACGTGTTTATTATAACAAAAACTTCATTATAAATATAAATCACAACTCATGAAAAAAAAATAAACATAAAAAATCAACGTTTTCCTCCTGGACAAAAACAGTGCCACTTTGCGTGTTGTTTACCGAAATTAAATAGTCTTTCAATATTTCGTTAAAAATCCTTTGTTTTCAATTACAGCCTTGCATCTGCGAGGCATAGACTCGATCAGGTGATCAATGAAGTTTTGTGGAATAGCTGCACACGCCTTTTTGATCTGTGCGAAAAACTTATTGTTGCGTCGAACGCCTTCACGATCAATTTGCTGATTCACGATCTCCCACAGGTTCTCTAGAGAGTTCAGATCCGGGGATTGGGACGGACAGTTCATCACATCTTGATTTCATTATCCTTTAACCACTGTTTGACCACTATGGCGGTGTGATTGGGATGGTTGTCTTGCTGGAATAACCATTTTTATTGGCATATTCCATTCAGCATAAGCATAGGACGTCGAGAGAATAATCCGGCTTCAACGACACCGTCGTCTGATTGTCCGGTCCGAAACAGATAACTGCATATCCATTCGCACCTTAAACGGAGATGTCGAAGGATCCTTTTTCATGCTTCGTACGATCATAGTGTCCTCCTCTGGCGTGGTGGACCGTGGTCTTCCACCTCGATTGTGCACATAAACCTTTCCGGTTGCACGAAATTTCGAGCACAGTCTGGATACGGTCCATATTTTCATCTCATACTTGTCACAAATAGCTTTTAGTGACATTCCACTCTTGAAATCATCGATTATTTTCTTTCTTAGTTTAACTGCAAGGCTGTCAGGTGTTATTTTGGTGTCTAGTAACAAAAATTTAAAGCGAAAGCGTCAGTACTGACCTTCCTCAATAATTACCAATGTGTATTTAACTTGTAATATTACAATAATACAAAAAGAACACATTTTTAAGCAAAAAAAATCTTTTTCCAAACGTAAAACAAAGTTCTTAAACGATGCTGGTAGATATAATCGTGCAAAGAAGCGAGAATTTGCAGTTGTTTTGACCAAGACAAAATGGTTCTCGTCCACAAAACACTCGCTGTGATCTGTCAATTTGACAGCAGATTGCCGCTATAAATATGTAGCAAAAATCTAGACTCATGAATAATCAACTGCAGTAAGTGTCCCGTTTTCTATTTAAAAGAAAAATAAAATTTGCTAATACTTTTTATGATTGCTCTATTGAGTTGCACTTGTTTTGTCCAATACTGTATCTTGCCTTCTAGAACTTCTACTTCAGCTTGTCTTAACGACCTTCTAGGTCACACTGGCCCTCCAATGGCTTACTAGACTTGCTGATATCTGTCCTCACTACCGGGAAACGCTCCGGATGGGATTGAAATCATGCTCCTGCAGTGTAAATACCTGCGGCGCTGCTGTCGCCTCAACCATCGAGCCTTCCCTTCATCAGCTATATTAGGCGATATTCGGTAACATCGCACAATATTGACACTCACTATGAATACTTAACTCCAAAAAAACACTAATTCTAAATCCTACAAAAATCACGCCATTCCACCAATCGCTTTTTCCAGAGATGGATTTCGGCAGACCACGTCAATCGGTTGATTAACGATAAATAATTTGATTGACAGGTTAAGCATGGGAGGTAAGGCAAGAACAAGCCGAAACCAGCGCACAATAAAGAAAGCGATTTCGTACAGAACATCCAACAAAAAAAAAAACCTCAACCGTTCCATACTTTCCACTGGACTACATTGTTTTTCGGCCGGCTTTCCTCCGTTCCGATCTTATTTCTCGCTAGATAGTGAGCTTTTTAAGCTTTGCCGCGTACATAACCTCCATGAGTCAGCACGTTGTTAAGCAGCATGGCGACGCAGCAGTTACCCCCTTAGTGTGGGTGTGTATTCGTGCGCCCAGAGAAATAGGACCACATCGGCAAAGAAATCACAACTAACACTTGGGTCCACCCCGCACAACCGCTGCTATCCATGCCCTCCAACCAACTTTTCGCATCTTGATAGCCCATTAAACCATGCCACCCGCGCTGAGACGCTAAACTTGTGAGGTTATGTTACGTGATCGGTACCACTCCCAAGGGGAAAGGAAACCCGGAAAGCAGCGATGTACGCGGTGTGGCAGTTATTAAAAGTGACGAACTAATCGCGTCCAGAACGCCGCCCCCCTCCCCCCCTTTTTTTCCTACCTCTCAAAAAATCCTTGCAGTTCGTTGACCCACACGATTCATTAGCACGATTCTTCGCGCGAATCTTACAAACCCTCTCCCCTCCACCCAGACCTGATTGCCAGAATCCTCTCCTCCGAAAACATTGCAATCCTGTAAAACCCCCGAAAAAAAACACGTTTAGAAGGCAACAAACATTATATCGGCGCTTCTAGAACGCCTCCCCCTACGTGCGTCGTCGTGATCTGCCATGACCGGACCATTTTGACTCACACCGTGTTCTCGGGAACACTAACACGTGACACACCGGGGCACGGGGAAGCGATTCTAACCTCGGCAAACGCGCACGCAGTTTTGATTGCAGACCACGTTCGCACCTTCAGCTGGCCGTGGCATTAACCACAGCGTCCATAGAAGCTCACTAGATCTGTCAAGCGTCAAACGAGAAGGTATGCACAAGGCGTGGTTTTTGGACTGGTGGCTCCTAGGGTGTACCTAGGATTTGCCATTTTTGATCGACTCTTTCAGCTGTTTGCTGCGATCATACATCCCACAGCACGTTTGATACCTTTTGTTTGCTGCATAATGGACCGATCGACGTGTGGTTTTTGTTAGATGATCAAACGTACACAAACGGTACCAGAGAGTAATGCCGCTGTTTTGCGCGAGTAGTTGGTTGAAGCTGCAGGTGATCGGTTTATTGCCACCAATAAAACTTGTATCATAGCAATGACGTGATAGGAAATCTAATGCCAAGCGTTGAAGTAGAGTTAATTGAAAAAATACGTGCAAAGTACAGCAGAAAGACTTGGCCAGCAATTAGTTTACTACTTGCATCACTTATAACCACTGTGAAACAATTTATGAACCATTTTTTTAAACAAATGACATAATTCAAGAACACAAAGACAGAAGTTAAGAAGGCATTAACAAAGCAAAACAGCAATACAACTGCACTCTCACTCCAAAAAAAAAGGCTATCTTAATGTTTTGTTTTTCCAACCTCCATTTCCAACACCTGTGTATCTGATCTGCATTGTATTTTTTTGTTTGTTTTGTTTTAACTTACTTTTAGATGTTCTTTTGCTACTCAGCTCTTCATTTATTCTTCCTGCTAGAGGTAGATCATCTCCATTTCGCCTTGCCTGCAGAACCTTCGCCAGAATTCGTCACAGTATTACATCATCGTTCAGGTTTAATGATCACGCATTTTCACCCTCGGTGCTAGCCCTGAACGGAAGCCATGCTTTGGCTTGAAGACATGAAAACGGGAGACCCGGGCCAGCAAAAAAAAAAAGAGCGTAATGGCGGCAAGATCCACCAACAATGGTTCTGAGATGTGTATTGATAGCGGGCAAGACGTTGTTCATTCTTGCGTCGCCTTAGATTCTGTTTCTATCGATGAAAGAATGGAGCAGAGAGCGAAAAAAAAAATGGGAACTACACCATTCTAGATAACGGAAGTGAAGCGAAAACTGCGATGCAAGAGCAGAAAGAAGTAGCCACACGCTCCCTGTGTATCGCCATTACAACAATGAATCGACACTTTTCCTTCCACCTTTTTTTCCCAGCCCTGTAGTGCTACTCGGCGCAACATTGCATTCAATGAGGTTACAGGCGCTAGATGGGCGACGTTTCAAGACAAGCGTTTTTTTTTTTTCAACTTCACGAGCGACTGTCTGTGGAGGAGTTCTAAGCTGAAGTTCTACAACTTCAGCTACTTCCTAGCAAGTACTGTACAGACACCAGAGTGCACAGAAATGATAGATAGCTACGCAGGTTTAACCTTGAACATTCGCATGCCGTAACATGTGCATGCCCCACAGATTGTGGTCATGTGTAGCAAAACACCACCCTGCCGGCCATTGAGGAGAGGGAGTAGGCGAGAGCGTTTTCACTTCAAACACCCAGCATCAACACACTAACCATGATGACGGTTTTCGATGCGTTGGAAAAGGAGAAAAATAGCAGTAGAACCCTAACTACCGCACACCTATGACTTCAGTTTGCGCCTTGCGAGAATGCGGTTGCGCATATGCTAATGAACTCTATCTCTCCAACGAGCTAAGTAAACACACGAACTAGACAACCGAATAGGTTTTGAGACGCACGCGAAGGGAAGCGTCAGACACGCAGTTGACCATTGTTCTTGGATGGAGCGGATGAAGCGGGTCACTGAACGCAATTCGAGGGGAGAGGGTGTACCAACTTTTTGCAGACTTAAGATTAATAACTGATGGATATAGTAGAGATCTAGTACTAACTCAGAGTACTTTCTTCCTATTCTTCTTGGCTTAACTACCACTAGGGTCACGTCGGTCATTGAATGGTTTACTAGATTTGTCGATACCACGTAGTTGGATAGTCAAGTCCTCCCTACGGGGAGACAGTCCGGATCGGATTTGAACCATCGGCCGCCCCAACTTAGAATTCTTTAGATCCTCCAAACACACTTCCGATGACCTCAATTTTCGTCTAGATTTCTCTACTTCAAGAACCTTCTGCCTTTAACTGCCCAACTACCAAACCTATCCGCTCATTCTAATGGCGCTGACTCTTGCACCTTCATCATCGCATACTTGCCCTTTAGAGCAGTGTGCACACCCGGTTGTGCTGGTTTCATTTTTCAAACCCACAACCACACACACACAATCGTTGCATTTCAGGTTATGTCACACACGCAAAACGCCCACCAAGAGACGCTCCTATTGCCTCTTGCACCGCACACACGAAGCACAAAAGCCAAGACAAGTGTTTTTTTTTTAGAAGAAGATTAACAACTAACACGAAGACAGATTGCAAGTGCACACAGCAAACTGCGAAGAAGATGCGCGACTGCATCTTGAAGAACCTAACAGACACCAGCGCAAACACCCTTTGGTTTTCTCTAACACACTTTCAAAGCGGAACGCATCGCACCCGGCGCACAGGGATGTGGGAAGCTATTTTTAGCGCCAAACGCTTGCAGACCGCGCCATCGATATGCTCTCGTGAGATGCAGATGCCACTGCACTTGTCGATGATGTGCCGCCGGCTGCTAGTTGTATCGTTACAGGATGTACGCCGTGTGGGTGTTTGTGGAAATTAAATAAACATTAAAAAAATGCTTGTTGCCGCACAGCATGGCTTCGATTCAGCTTTAAGGGCGTCTACCGAATCGAAAATTGGCTCAAGTTGGAATTAGGCAACTTCAATTTCTTTTATAAATATTTCTTCTTTTACAGGTTGGTTATGTTATTACTTAGAAAGTTATTGCTTCTTGTAGAAATTATCCATTTAGATAGAAATCTTAATTGGATTCCTTCCCTTGAAGCTTATTAGAACAAGAACAGGAACGAGCAGGCAAAAGTAAAAAGATAAAAAACGCCTCGTTGCAGGAGACTGTGTCATCTACCAAAAGAAAAACCAAACAACCATGAACCCATAACCCAAACTCTCGAGCACAGTTTCGCGTTTGACCTACTAAAACCAGCACACAGAACGACGTCGCAGAAGTGCGACCGCATCTGCATATACGCAACGGTTGTGAAACACTACACCTCTTTCTGTGTCTTTGAGTGCGTTACGCACCAGAGCACATCATGGCTGTTGAGCGTGCTCGTGATGAGTGCTCACGAGATGGGACAAAAAGATCTAGGAAAAATGCTACGCATGTCGTGAGATCGCACGACACCATATGTCATGAGGCGACATATGAATGTTTTTCTATGACAAATTTGCAACGCACCGGTTCGTGAAGTGATCAGCTTAACGCCACTTAAACTAGCTGCGTATTAGTACTCACTACGCTAGCAATGGCAGATTCGGAACTAGGCAGATTCGAGAGGATTCAATGGTCAGAAAATTTGGAATCGGATTGGATCCTGTTTGAAGGATTCGATGCAATTGTGATTTGATAAGGACTCGAACTATTTCGATTCCAATTTTGATTCGATCCAACTAGGATTCTCTACCTTATTTCTATTGCAATCTGTTGTGACATTTTTAAAGTAATAAACATAAAATAAAACATATCGTTGCTGGAACGAAATATTTTTTATGATGGGAAATCAAATAATATCAACCGAGCGTAGCCGGGATATGGCAAGAAACAGAGAGAAAATGCCCCGATAATCTTGTTTGTATACATAATCATGGACATGGACCCTGTCCAAAACAGACGAAGCCCTCTTAGCCGCGTTCGAGAGGAAGATCCTCAGAAGGATCGTTGGCCCTGTATGGGTGGAAGGACGAGCTGTCCGAACTGTACGACGTCCTCACCGTTGTGCAACGAATCAGACTCGCCAGGCTCCGGTCGATTCAGCTCAGAATGTCCTTTGAGGGCGCCCGTGTCGTTCAGATTGAGGTGAGAGGATGACGTGGAATCATCCACCATCAAGGCCGGAATAACGGATTGCCACACGACGGCGCGGGACCGTGAGCGGTTCCGGCTTCTGCTGCGGCAAGACAAGACCGCAAAGACCATTCCAACAAATGCGCAGTGATTAGTTTTAGTAGTTCCCGCGATCTGACTTTAGCCGATTACAGCCGTAGCCGATTTGGCATTGACCCGCGTCGAATTTGTAAAGGATCTGGGTGTCTGTTGGATGGCAAACTTCCATTCGGTGATCATTTGAATATAATCATACCAAAAGCGATCAAGTGTCTGGGTTTGATTCGGCGCCTAGCATCTAAATTCTCTGATCTGGGTAGCTTAAAAGCATTTTACTGTTCAATGGTTAGGACGATCCTAGACTAAGCGTCTATCATTTGGACCCTAACGACTGCTCCGGATATCACTCGAATCGAACGCATCCAAAAGACCCGTTTTGCGATCTGCAAATGCCTACGAATAGCATATGATGCTCCTGACACGTTGTCAACTACTACTCTTGAGACACGCCGATCTCATGCCTAAGCCTCTTTCATTGCTTCCCTACTCCTTCATAATTGGGATGTTTCTCCTCTCCTGTCCTCAAATGGGTTTTATGTATCCGTGTCCCAATTGCGCCCACACCCTCTCAACTTTGTAGAAACGCGCCCTACGGCAATAGGTGCCCGCGGAATGTTCTTGCTTCAACAATAATTATGCTTCGCTTTCCTTAACATCTTTCCTTTCGCGCCTCCGTTTTCCAGTTTCCTCATAAGTGTTTCCCTTCCCCATCTACCCCCAACCTCTACGTTTAATTTAAAAAAAACTTACAATATTGTTAAACCAATGGTGGACAGTTCTTAATAAACAATACAATACAATTCCCCATTGTGGACTGACTATCTAACTACGTGGCAGCAAGTAAGTCTCGTTAGCCGTTAGATAGGGCCGGCATGATAGGTCACAGGTTATTAAACCAATAAGACGAGACTCACTGCAAGAGCTCTCTCATTAAACCCCTCAATGATAAGCTTCACTTTCAAAACATTCCATTTTTTTCCACAATTTTCTTCCAAAATGTTCCACAACAAATGGCAGCAGACGGAAGAAAATTGCTCACCTGCAAACATTATTCACCGCTCCCATTCTCTTTCTGTGTTGCATTTTAATTACAAAACATCGCGAAAGGAGAGAAAAAAAGGAAAAGTTAATGTTGAACCGGCAGAGAAAGAAAAACACTTGAGGAAAAGTAACGCAAAAATCGCTACTTTGCAGCACCGAAGTACTAAAAAAAAAACAACAAGCAACCAACAAATCAAAAACCACACCAGCAAAACAAAACCAACCAACAAGAGATGGTAAGAGAGGAAAGAGGAGAAGACAAAACCTCCCCTCACACCGTACTACGAAAGCATAACGACAAAACACACCACAACCGGAAGACATTTCGCTTTTGTTTCCCTCGGACACAACCCGGGGGCCCATAAATCTGCTTCACAAATTTGACCGAAATGTTCTCTCATCTGTTGCCGGCGTAGTAGCCACTAGTATACCCGCGAGGCGTCGCGGAAAGTTTTGAAGGTTTCAATGGAAGGGGGGAAAAAAGGTAACCACATACACGTACAGGCCCGCCAACCCGACGACACTGGTTTGTTTGGCTGTGGGTGTACCAGTGGATTTGGTGTACGGTTTAGGAGATGGAGTGTCGCACACGTCATGTGTGAAATTTCGGTCATCTATATTCGGAGGTTAATAAGCCGCGACCGTGCTGATGGTTCAAGGGTTTTTTTCGGTGGTTCAAATGGAAGTTAGCCCAACACTAGGCGCACATTTACCAAAAAAGGTTCATTCTGAAAGCATTTGGACTCCAATACCGAAGTACATACCTGTAGTTATACTGGGAGTGTTGCCGGTACCGGTACGAAGTAATATTATTCTGCTGCTCTGCCAGAAGAGTCTTGGAATTGCTTATCGAGTATGGATTTGCTGGTTGCGTCAAGCGAACACGAACGATGGTTATCTACTTGGTTTTCGTACTTTATGGTACACTCTTGCGTTGCTTTACTTGTATGTTTTCACACCGCATTACACTTTTGCATATTTTACTTCATTCTTACACGTAGTACACTTCTTCCTTTACCATTTCTATGTTTCTCTTACACTATGGAAACATTTGTTGCCTCACTTCCACACAAAAATAAAAATATTTCACAAACAAAAACACACAAACACACGCACACTGCAAAAAAAAAACATTGGAGGACAATACGAAACGTCGCGCTCGCGTCACTTTCTTTCGCGATTTCACTACTTTCGGAGTCGGAAACAGACCCGGACCTTTATTTACACGCGCACCGAGCACACACACACACACAAAAACCTATCTCTCGCTCATCTATCGCACTCAGCCAAGGTTAGGTCGGCAAATCGTCGTCTGCCGTAATATTTTTTCACCCCTTTTTTTGCGGGGCGAAAGGAAGATTATATATTTCTGAACCACTTTCTCATACACTCGCAATCGACAAGCTACTACTGCTGCTGCTGCTGCTGCAATCAAAACGATCACTCCATCTGTGCAGTTGTTTGCGTCTCGAGCGCAAACGTCTTAACGACTTTTCTCCGGATTGAGATGATTTCGGTTTTCTATTTTACCTTGCCTGCACCTCTTCCCAACACACCTTATTTCACTTTATGCATTGGTTTCACTTTCTTCCACCTTTTCTCTTTCTTTTTGTGGGGATATTTACGTTTTTTTTTCAAACGCCTAAAATTTCACCACGTTATTTTGGATTTTGCACATTTTCCGCTCTGTACAGCCTTTTCACGACACTTTTTACTGGGAAGAACTGCATCGTTGTGCTGGTGAGATTTGAAATTAATAGGTTATATTACACTATTCAGCAATTTACTGTTGAAGCAACACAAATTCTATACAAATCATAAATATAAATAAGTGCCCGATGTAGAAAATATTTAATCAACGAAGGTTAGAATAAATTTTGGAGCATTTTGGACATTTTACAGCCTTATAGAAGTCTTGAAGCCTAAATCACAACGATGACGCTTAACGAAACGTGCCACGACTCTGTAAAATAGAAAGAAAGAGAAGATGAAACATTAATACCGTGACACTATTAGTAGTTTTTCGTTAAATAGCTTAATAAGACATAATTTAAAAAGCTGTCCCCGTATTAAAATTCAGCTTAAAGGATTTTTCAATCAACAGTAATATGAGATATCAGACATCTTTTACCTTGAAATCGAATTACATCGATCGTTCACCATCGCTACTCGCCATTATAAAAGAAGCTTCAAATGTTTAATCAAGAAAATCTCATCCATACCACCCCAAAATTGGTTTCATCTGTGTGATGCGCTCAATCTCCGGACTCCAATCCAATACCTACTGCTACCAACCGGCGACACACTTTCGCTTCCAAGGTCGCCCAGAGCAACATTTCACTGTAACTTTGGAGCGCTAGCGCAGTGATCGTTTTATCAAAATCGAGGACAAACATGCATTGGGAGAAACGGAGAAGCTCCCTTCCCAAGAGCAACTCAGAGCTAGAACACCAAAGAGTTGCTTTAAAAAACTCTAGTGTTTGTACTTGCTGGAAGCTAGTGAAGTTGGGTGCGAGGTCACTCTGCCAAGAATAATCTTGGAAAAATTCTTTATCTTAACTAAAGCTCCACTCAGCTCCATTCTCATTCACAGCGAAACCCCAGTCCATCCTCCACCTATGGCCGGAGCGCCATTTTTTCGTCGCACCTCAGCACAACTCAAGTTTCATTCTACTATATGGGACGAGGAGAGGGGTTTGCGGATGAAATAGGAATAAAAGCTAAAATATGCTACCATGGACGACATCGTAATGTTAAACGTGAAAACGTAAACGAAGCAGATTACTCGATTGCATGATGAGGTAAGTTTTATGCCACCGCTTCGCGCGCCTCTCCCCCGTTCAAGCGTATCACGTCTCGTCATTATCGGGCCGAGAGCATGGTTCGGTGAAGCAACACACAAAAGGTGCTAAAATTTTACCTTCATTTACATATAAATTTTTAATTCACTGTCAGTTCACGCGTTGTGTGAGCGAGTTTTGCGTTCCTTTTTTTGGTTCAATTTGCTTTGAGGCTAACTTTGCTTTGAGGCTAAGCAAATTGCTAACTGGAGAGAACGCATCCTTCTTTTATTTTTGCATTTTTCTCGCACTCAGCAGGAGACATTCATTCATTTCAATATATATTTTGAAAGGTGCCAACAAGACAATTAAGCGTGGCAGCTAATTTTGCATTGAATAATGTGCTTTGCAGAAATACGTACGTAAGTGTACTAAATTATTGACATGAAAAGCGAGATACGAGAAATGTTCAGTGGCAGATGATGTGTAAAAAAACCGGACGATGTGGATGGACTTTGAGTCAGTAGACTTCACCTGTCTTCTGTCAGGAATCAGATGACATGTATTACCAGGGGCTGTCCGGCGGTCCTTCTGTCAGCGGCGCCGGTCTTCTAACGGCAGGACCGAGGTTAAAATCCCATCCAAACCGTCCCTCGTAGTGAGGACTTGACTATCTAACGTGATATCTTCTAGTCTATAGTAAGCCATTAAATGACCGGCATGATCAGAAGGTCATTAAGCTAAGAATAAGGTATTAGCATTAAAATAAAGGTTTCAGCAAACGGAAACTTTCATACTGTTGTGATGCAGGCACCTTTTGGGTATGCGACAGGTTCTCAAAACGATCGATTTCAAAACGAGAAAATGCCACAAACACTCATGAGAACCTGAAATTTTGAATTTGAAATCGTTTGTGGCCTACGGCCTAAAGAGTTGACGTCTGAAAACCCCTGTAATTTTTTGTTAAGTAGAACAAGACAACTCATGAAAAATATATATTTTTCTAATTATTTTTTTCAGCTAATTTGAGTTTAAATGTACTCTCCATAAAGATCATTTCACCGTTATTTTGTACTACCCGTTGACATATCTATTCTCAGACAAACCAATCTAGAAAAATATCCAAAATGTGACACCTTCATAAAGCAAATATGAGAAACATTTAGTATAGCAAAAAATCCGATAGAACCATACAATTTTTGCAGGTGCCAGCAAATAAATTGCATTCCGAAAAGGTGCCAATGTTATTCCACAATCGAAACCAACCCATCGCTTTCGATCGCTTTTCGACATTAGAATACAAAAAACAAACCCCAACGAAGAGACACGCCGATAAGAACTGGACAACTATCTCGAAAAAAAGCCGTTGTTTGCTGTCCTGAAGACTTTCGGATCGTTCTCTGCTCGAGTCACCGACATTGCACCAACACAACCAAGCTCACTACGCACGTGCGAATCGAGCGACTCGGCTAACCTGGTTGGTTGATTCTTTCCAGGCAAACGTTTCCTCCCGGTCTGCCACCCCTCACAAATACGGTGTGACTTGAGCTACCCCACCCAAAAAACCACCCCACTGGAATCCACCTACAGGAAGACGGTGGAAGGTTTGGAAAAAACGGGGTGCTAAAAAACCGGTTCCCGTGTTTTCTTCCACCGTGTTTGGTGTGTATGCGACGCTAGTGATCTTCTTTGCACCGTAAAACCGACGGGATGCGAGCCAATTTTGGCCACTGGCCACGGGGAGCAGTGCGAAGAGCATTTCTTTGCAGTCGCTACGGGACAGGAAGGCGGACCAGAAGACCTGCCGAAGGGAAATAAGCTAAGCATTCGCAACAAATTCGCCACAAGATTGTGCCACGGGTAGCCTTTTTTTTTTTTTTTTTGTTTCAAGTTTCGTTCAATGGATGGCTTCGTCCGGACCTGCTTGGATAAGGTTCTGCTGCTGGTCAACGGAGAATGTTGGAAGGAAAGTTATTTCTCGTTGGTTGGATTTCTTGCCCTTTTTTTTCTTGAGCCAAATTTTGCCATTCTTTGCCATTCCGCTGTGTCCTTTCTATTCTATCCATCTGAAGCATCCCAAAGCACGCATACCGACAGCTTCTTGCAAGATTGGAAGAAGTTTGCAGAGTATTCTCGGCCAAGCTGGATCCAATAACAACAACAACAAAAGCTCCTCACGAGACACCAAACACATACACACGCTACATGGGGCAGCCCATCGCAAGGCAATTTACGGGCAGCAGTGGTGCAAGAAAGTGAAATGGATGGCAGATGATCGAACCACCCGAAAAACGGGTTCCCCGATTCGCTTCGAGGAATTTGATGCTCTCCGCGTCGTGATAAATGTTGGGACCTCGTCGTTTTCTTTTTTTGCCCAGCCACACAGCATTAGGTTGCATTTGTAGACCGTGAGGCCTTAATGTCTTCCAACTCAAGAGGACTTCATTCAGAAATTGCTCATCTCATCGTAACAGAAGCGAAATCCTTCGTTTCCTAGAACGAAAAAGAGCGATAGGAATGCTGTATAGAGTGGTGCAGGGCTATCAAATCCTTTTGCGCCCTAAAAAAAATCCCGCACAACTTCATTCAATGGGCCAGGAATTCACAAGGATTTCTCTCGGAACTCTCAGATTTTACTGCTTGTCTACGTCTATAAACCATATACGCTTTACTCTGTATCACTGAAGTAAGAACTTTAGGGACAACAATTATCTCCCACCATTTGACAGATGTCAAATCACTAGAGACAACTGTTTTGCCGTGTTATGTTTCTACACACTTTTATGACGTAATTAGCGCAATAAAAATAAAGCCCCCTCTCGAACTATATTCCAATCTCATCACAATGGAACAAGTTGAATGACTTCTTTAATCATAAAATCTCGTACAGTGCCGCTCTTTCCTTTTCTTCCCAACCACAGCATGCAATCATGGGCGCAATCCCCCTTTTGGGGACTCCATTTTCGGCCCCATCCCATTTGTCATTTCAAACACGCTCAAGCGCTCCAGCAACACGAGAACCGAATATCCGTTTAATGATTTTAATGTTATTTCCCTGCCTGTTTTTTTTTTTCGTTTCCGTATCACAGAGATTTACGCGTCTCGGCGAAATGTGCCTCAAAATGAAATAGTTTCAGAGCTTTTATGGCCGCGTACACACTTCTAAACCTTTTTTACTCGATAGGTAAGGTTTTTTGTTGTGCTTTCCGTGACATTCTGAGGTGGCAAATGGTTTCACTACTTCGTGGGATGGTGTGACAACAATCACAAAGACGTCCAAATTGAAATAATGAACAACCCAACGAAACGGCCGAAAAGCTTCACTGAACAAGCTTGTGAGGACTTCGCTTCGTGTGGTAACACCAACCAACTTGAACTCACCGGAGAGTGACGAATTGAGAGTCATTGACATAATTAAAAAGATGATATCAAACCCTGATGCCGTATGTGCCTTCTGCTTCTAGAGCTTACCAAAATTCTGATACCTACAGGAAGGTTATTTAGACCAGTTTCATGGCGGAAGATCATTTGAATAATTGAAATCTTACTGATCATTGATCGTTACTTCGCGCGAAGTAACGATCCTCCTGTGCATGTTTTTCCTATAGTTTACGTGTAACCAACTTCAATTAAGGAAACAAGCCTCCACAACGCCTACAATCATCGAAATACAACAGAAAACATATCGCACCCTAATCACAGCACCAAGCAAGCAAGCTACCAACAAACGGTAGATAATATCGGTACATCGGTTTGACCGATTGGTCCAGTTTTGCCGACCCTCTCATCATCATCCGTACGTCAAAAAACCCAACATACCCCCGAAACGAGGAATCAAAAATTGGAACGTTTTTCCACCTCGTTGCACCTCGTTGCGCCGTAGAATACGACAGACGGGGCGTACCAAATCTACGTACGCCCGGGATTACACCACACACACACCAGCGTCCATCATAAATCGGAACATCCGAATACCGCATCTTCTGCCTCGCAACACAACGCGGCGTACCATAAACACTCGGATCGATGTTATGGGTTGCGGGGCAGCAGAAACTCTGCCCCGACTACTGTTCTAATTCCGAGGTGATAATGATACGCTCGGCAAATGTGATAATTACTCCATCGAGAGAAAGAGAGGTTAGCCAGTGGGGTTCGCATGAAGCTCTGGAGCCTTTCCAACTTTGGCGTGCGGTAATTGCTTCCAATCAGCGCTGAAAGTTACACAACGCTCGTGCATAGTGCCGAGGCAGCGTGAGCTGTAGGACCTCTGTAACTTGAATGCACTAGTTTCGGGATTTCGCATATCGGATAATGCTGATCAGAAGGTTAAAAAAATTTTGCTTAGAGGACTTAAATTGGAAAGAAAAACGATAGTCTCAGAGGGAACTATATTTAAAGTCCTCAGACGTATCCAGTTTTGCTCATGAATTTTTCACGCTTACAGCACCAGCACGCAAAGTTAAGGACGAGGACCCAAAAATGAGAACAAGTCCTACATAACGAATAACTCAATTTTCCAAATCTTATTCACTAGAGCCTACACACATTTACCGAGCCAAGATATTCTAGTCGATATACTCCCACGTGTTCCAGTTTTAACGCAATTCCTCACCTTCAGCGTACAATTATCGATGTCTTACTGCTCCTAATATACGCCTTCTAGCTTCCGCTCTCATCCACAACCTCATCATCAACCCACCTCACACACTGGCCGTTATTCTTTCGAACTTTGAACCAATTTCTATGCGCCGCACACCTCCCCAACATCGAAGTCTACCTTTTCTGTTTTGCCGCGTGCAGGATGATCCTCCTGTAAGCTATTCTTCGCAGCTAACTGCGAACCGATTATACGCTACGAAGCTGTTAGCCGGAAAGCCCAGAGTCTCAGAACCCACGTAAAAGATGCAGTTATTCAACTGTAAACAACATTCAGCAAAAAAAAATGTGTGTTACAAGTGCTGGCTTGGTCCGCTTTCCCACACACCACCAGTTAGCAAACTTTGGCTACGGCTATTGAAGCGATTGAAGAAAGTGAGAAGACGCCTCAAGCGTACACCGCAAGTACTGCTTTGTTAGAAATTCTTAGGGCAGACATTCGCCCGCCGGCTGGACAAGGCCACGGATGGTGGTGTCGGATGCACAAGCACTCGGTAAGCCCACACCCAATGCATGGCACAATCGCCTGCCACACCACAGTGAACCGCTGGCAAAACTGTTCGATCGCACTCGGCACGAATGTTTCGCGAGAATAAGCCACCGGACAAAAACAAAGGGTTAACAACTTCGGAAAAGGTTGCCCCGAACGGGGAAACGCATCGGGGTTTTTACACGCATGCAAAGGTCAGTGCGAAGCGTTAGTCAATAGGGGGAGAAGTTAAGATATTTACACAAACACACACTGTAACTTCTTAATTGACGATCATTCACACCACATGAGCCTCGTACTACACATTTGCTTACCCAAATAGTCACATCTTAAACACTCCACAAGATACTCACAGCCAGAACGACCCCAACTAAACCTTTTGACACGGTTGCAATCAGCTAACTACCTTTGTTTGCCTGCATCAAGGTTTAGTTCGTACTTAGAAACAAAGTATTCTCAATCGATACTCCACACGGGCCAGCCGTTAGCACCACACTGGCAACACTATCCAGTGTTCGACAATTAATCCGGTGCAGAAAGTTCTTTGCTTGCAGGTTTAGTGGCTGTTCCTGCTAATGTTTAACGATCAACATTAGGATACGTGTCAGTAAGCACCCTAAACACTGCAAAAAGGACATCAACTCTCTTTGAAAAACTAACTTCCTGACGATAGCTACACTTGTTATGTCTACGAGCTAATAAAACTCCACGCGGGTAAAACCCACCTCACTCGTCACACTATCAGACGCGTGCCGATTAGGCTGAGCGATTTTATTTTTTCTGTGTCATCTTCCCCTGGCGAGACCTTCAGCATTCGATAGGCATCTGCTGAAGCGTGTCCTATCGCATAAGATTTCAAACCGAAAACCTAAACGCAAGGCGATCGAGCAATCGAAAGGCAGGAAAACATTCCTTCGGTAAGTTGCAAACTCCCTGCGTTAAGAGGCGAAAGAAAAAAGCAGTTTTATCAGCGGAGTTACGAAAGGTGTACCACCGTTGCCATTATGTAATGGCCACAATTGGTCTGGTTAAAGCAAACGAACGGCAGCAAAGGAACTCTAACCATCACACTTCGGTACTTCGGTTCTCCGCACAGAACAGATGATAAGTGCGGTACGTGACTAGGCAGACAATATACGCGCGGCTTGCACTAGCCAATGCCTGCTAAGCACAGGACCACTAAAGAAACATTCATCGTAACAAGCAGAAAAAGTAAGCATATGCACAAGAAACATTTTCTGGTGAAGTTCCTAAGTACTACGCAGATAAAACTTTGCTTTGAGAACTCCTATATTATATACTTTACGACATTACCTCCACACCGTGGCATGATTTGCTATGTCCACACTCATAGTTTGCTACTATTAGTAGAAGTTAAGGTTGAAACCTCTACGGAACTAGCGGGAAAAAAATTGACGCGATGACATTGAAAGCTGACAACCACTTAACAGCGGTACATCATTGTAAATACTTGAGACTATTTGTCGCTTCGCTCACAGCCAGAAAGGTTCAGCCAGGCAGCGGATGTAAGCATGAAAAGGTCCACATTCACAGCACGTGTAGGGCTGGGCAGCTCCATCAATAGTTTCCGCGACGTAACGCATGTAACGCCCCACACATCGGCACTGTTGCAAGTCGCGCGGCCATCAACCATAAATACTTCGCGCGAAGCGTACAACAAACAAACGCAGTCTTTTAAGACAAATTGACCGAATCAACAGCAACATCGGAAGCACGTAGTCTGGTGCACGTCCTGGCCCTTTTCTTCTTCAGCCGCCCATCTAGAACCTGCTGGCCATGTTTTCGCTCATGCAAATCGACACGGACAGATGCGTCACGGCGTGAACGTTGAATGAGGGCGTCCAGAAGTTCTTCGGAAGCGTTTGATATATTTAAAATAATATCCCGGCCACAGGGGAGGCTGGTCCCCGGTGGTACAGGCGACAGCGGTGTCGGTCTTCAAACGGCAGGACCGGGGTTAAAATCCTACCCGGACCTACTACGGACCGTCCCCCCGTAGTGAGGACTGACTAACCAACTACGTGGTATCGGTAGTCTAGAAAGCCATTTCGATGGCCGGCAAGACCTTAGAGGTCGTTACGCCGAGAAGAAGAAGATCCCGGTCACAAAAACAAAGAGAAAAATACTCCCTATTTCAATGAGCTTTCGTCCAGTTTCGTCCAGGCACTTCAAACCAGTCATTAGGACATATGCTGCTCAACAGTAGTTAGCATTTTTAATTGGAAAAACAGTTTTCCTCCAATCTTGGCTGTTTCTTTTTCCTCATGACCTCAATTTCAGCTTGCTAATCGCTACATCTTTCCTAACACAGTCCTTTATCTCTGTGTCCTCCGCGTGTCTGTGTCTTGTACATTAGAAATGCGATAAAGCACGGCAGACAAAAACCCCCCAAAAGGCAGACAAAATAGTCATCGGGCGTAACACCGTACGATGTCTAAAGATGCAGCTTTTCCAGACGGAAAAATTGATTTTGCTGGTAGGCAGTCACCGGCAGCGAGAAAAAGAGAACCCGACTCACACCAAGAACAGCACAAAATCAATCATCATCTCGCGCATGTTGCTGTCGCTGGCCTCATTTCGCTAATGAGATACTGGGTGGCTATTTTTACGCCGAATTTGGTTGCCGTTTCCCTTTCTGGATGCACTCGCTCCCTTAGCTTCACTCCAAACTCCAAGGAGAAGAAATTAGGTCTAGTCCATTTAATAGCTTCATCATTGCCGAGTCATTAAGTGAGTTTGTTTGCTTTACTTCCCTTTCTTTTTTTTCGGATTGACTTAGCGATGAGTAAGCTTCTTGATGGATAAATAAATGTCGGGTGTCCATGCGGGTGTCATTTGTTTGCATTCCGTCTAAATGCGGGTAGGTGTAGATTAACCAATCGTATTAGCCCCGAGAAGACCAGAAGACAGCATCAGCTAAATAAGAAATTATTGCAAACCACACCGGAACGAACACATGGCCGCCAGAAACCATCGCTGCTTAATCCGTAACCAGATTACAAGCCTAAATTGCTGATTGTCCCCCACAAAATATCTCTCGTTTAGCAAAGGATCATCGGTAATTGTGTACAAACGACAGAAATAAACTTTCCATTGTCGCTCAATCCACTCACCACTTCTTAAATCACGTATAGGCGCGAAGGTGTTGCACTCCACACACCGGAACATGCATTTACCTCCAAAGTAAAGAGTGTACAACACAATAATCGTTAACATAAATCTTAAATGGTTGTATACCATAAATTTAACAGCTTCTTGAAAAGCTCCAAATGTCCCACAAATAACCGGCGGCCGGTAATTCCCAAAAGCAGAGATGAGCTAAAGGGGACAGACAACAAGACACCCGGCTCGTTCATATTTTACAACCATTTTCGGTTTGCCAGTCCAGAAATCGCCGGAGCTTGCTGCAGAATGCTACCGCCTTGCGCGGATGTCCTGTGTTCCGGATGTGCACGAAAAGCGTAACCCCACACTCGAAGTTGTGGCTGAAAATTTATTCTTCCCCTACGGGAAGAACTGCACCGAAGAAGTACAGCAAAACCGGACCTCAAGGAAGGAAAAGTGCAACGGGCGTACTCTTTTTCTTATTCATAAAGTATTGCAGTTCGCCCGCCCGGCGACGCTTGTCTGACGCTTGGTCCCGTTTTTGGAGGGTAAGCTTTTGGCAATGGCAGTGATACGTGTGCTGTTTTCGTCGTCGATTCTATTCTGCTTTCCTTGCAGTGTGTGTTTGTATGCCTTAGACTTTTTTTTGCGTCCATTCGCGTCATGTTTCGTCTTCGACAGCTCGGAATGTTGGCGATCGGTTTTTTCAGGTTAGATTTGTTATTTTATTTTGTCTGCTCTCCAATTCCCAACACCCGCCTGCCAGGCGGCACCCCGTGCGCCATATCTCTTGTTACAGACTGTGCACTCGTCCTCACGCCCGTACAACGAGAAAGAGGCCTCAGAGGCCTTTTTTTTTTGGTTTTGTAAGTCACTCTTTTGCTCCTACAAGCGACAGACAGCACGGTTAAGGTGAACGAAAACGAAACTTATCGGGCGACAATCGTCGGCAGAGTCACCGTCGTCGTCGGCGGGCTGATATTGCAATATTTTATTTATTTTCTTATTTGCTTATTTTTCGAACCGCCCGTCCACCTTCTCGCTCTTTCTACGATGAGCAGACTGTTTTTTTTTTAAATCCGACAGCGCACAAAAAAAGGAACGCAAAAACGCAAACAACTTGAAAAAATGGCCACTACGGCGGTGACAACGAACGGCAATGACCATAATGTTTTGTGCCAATAAATTCGAACCAATACCGCTCGCACTTGCTTGGTGCTTCAAATGTGCGACATTGCGATGGGTGAAGGAAGAAAAATCGAACGCCCAAACCGGCGGAAGACGCACTACAGTGAGCCAGAGCCAAAAATTGGGCAATATTTGGAGAGATAGTTTCCTTAAATACAACTCCAAAGATAATCTGTTTATTAACTGTTACGACAAATTAAATGGCAAAACTCGCACCAACAAACCCTTTAGATGGCACATGTATTCTACTCGACCCAAGGAACAAATAAAAACTACATGCGATCGATTCTATATCTCGATTTCTTCGATTCCAATCGAAAACTCATCGAAACCCGTGTCGCAAGCCACAACGTGGTACGGATGAGCCTTGTCCTGTCCTTATCCAGACACGGTTTCTTCTTCGCTCAAACGGCCAGCCAAACGAAACACGATACACGATCTGTTCGCAATCTTAGCGCTCGTATATTGAAAAAGGCTTTAAAATTAGCATAATACCGGCCCGGGGCGTGATTGTTTGAGTTGGTATTATTTATTTTAAGTTGAAACCTTAAATCAAACTCCTTACGAATGGAGGATTAGCCCGGTCCTTGTACGGTGGTGTGCGCTAAATGGATATCGAGGCTAAAGATTTTGGCTTTGATTCAGGTGGGTTTAGGCGTGAGAAATTATTCTTTAACCGGGCAAGAGACGGTAAATGACCCTATAGTTTATTTAAGTGTAAACGTCGAAGAGAAGGTAAAGGAAAAAAATCTATTAGCATTGTTTTATCATCAATCCGTGTATGCCCGGGATAAGGCTAAGCCCGAGGAGGAAATGCCTTGTGAAATTTGTAATTTAACACATGCGGTGTTGACCATACGGCAAAGAGCCGTCATCTTGGAGTTACAGGGTTTCTGAGTAGATCTAGACAAATGCGAGGCATTTCTAGACGACGCTCAAGATGAACTGGACGGCGGGTGGGTTGAACTGGAACACCGTCGCCGTGGTCTCGACAGTGGTCAAGTTGAACTGGACAAAGGCTAGGTTGAAGTGGACGATGGTAGAAATGGACGGTCATATTTGAAATTTCAGTGATTATAAGCAGAAACGTCTTCTGTCATCTTCTGTAGAAAGATAAAATTTTGAATGAAAATGAAAAATTTTGAATGATGAAATTTTGAACAGGTATTGCAAATATTTTATTTCTACCTCATATTTTTAAAGAAAACCGTGCATTCTGATCGAAATTATATTCGGTGTGATAGTATGCGTACGTTTGGTAATTATTTAGAATTGGAACTTAGGAAAAATGTTTAGCAAATATTTTTTTAATTTTAGAATTTACCACGCTTGCAACCATTTTTGTTGCAAACGTTTGCAACTGTTTTACCAATCATTTCAAATATGACTGTACAGTTCTACTTGACCATAATCCACTTCAACCAAGCGTTGTTCCAGTTCAACTTGACCACTGTCGAGAAACGGCGACGGTTGTCCAGTTCAACCTACTCGCTGTCCAGTTCGTCTTGTGCTTTGTTTAAGAATGCCTCGCACTTGTCTAGTTCTTCTCAGAAACCCTGTAAATAAAAAAAAATGTCTAAATATCCACTGAGTTTGCTAGCTCTTTGCAGGACACTAAGGCAGCAACATCCTCTCTCGTCACACGGTGTGCACGATAAATTTGACAACTGACCATTTCCTTAATAGTTCGTGATTGAGTTATCGTACCAAAACAAACGATACCTCATTCGAAAACCACAAGTGTTTAGAAACAGTGAAAAAAAAATGTCGAGTGAACTTAATACGTGGAACCCGCCGGAACTATGGAAGCGGGTCATCAAGACGGCGGCGCAGTGTGCAGTGAACACGGTGAAGGATATTCGCAAGCAGATTGAAACTTGCAACCGAGATTTTGAGGTTGTTGTACAACGGAAGGCGGACGGGTCGGTTTGCTTACGGAACGACGAGTTCTTCGACATTTCTTCGAGCAGAGCCTGAGGCTGAACGCAGGCGGCTATGTGAAGCTGCCGGACACGCTCGTCAAGCCCTGTATAACCAAAGTGGTCAATCGTAAGCCGTATGTGTGGCAAAAATGGCTTAAAGACAATTTTTACGACTTTACCACCCCCAATGTTTGGCCTCCCAGCTCCCTGGACCTCAACCCGATGGACTATTTCGTGTGGGGCATGGTTGGAAGGGACACCAACCGAACGTCCTGCAACACAAAGGCAGAATTAGTGCAAACATTAGCATTAGTGAATGCATTAGTGTGTATTGTGCTTTAACATTCAGAAGTCAAATAATATTCTCTTTGAGACGTAAGTCAAAGTCAACGATTAAGTTCAACGCAGGTAACGGCTAGAACCTCAACTGAAATCAAAGATTTTTCATGACTAGGCAAAGGAGACAAGTATGTCCTAGGATCTCTTTAGTGGATAGAGTAGACCAGCAACTTGAAATACTTTTCGATGAGTTCAAAATGAGCAATTACTATAGCCAGGAGCCTACCTCATTCTACAGTCGAATTTATGCTAAGCTCTTACGCAATCTACCACGTCAATACTCTCATTTTGAATAGCACAAGAACTCTACCCATGCTTTACCGTTTCATGAATATGTGAAAAAAGGCGCCCGTGATCGTTACGCTTATCTAAACTTGACTAACGCAACAAACCTAAAGCCCAACCCCTTCCAATAGTACCGAGGCACACCTATGTTCGCACAGTGCCACCATCGCCACCGATCAGCATTTAGTACGAAACCGTGTGTACCGCGCCATCATCAGCCGTTCGCAATACGCATACGAATGAGTTTAATTAGCATGCGCTGACATTCATGCTTCAAACGAACACCGACGCCCACCGACGCACACACTACTCACATGCGCCAAAGTTTCACTATCATCGCCCATGGGACCGGGTGCTTCCTTTTGTCCGCAAGCACCAACCATGTTGAAGGTTCGTTGAACCGTTTTGGGTTTGGAAAACCTTCGGCAGCAGTAGTGGTAGTAGTTTGGTTTCGCGTTTCCCTTGACGAGCTAGCATCCTATTTGCTCTTTTGTCTATGTTTCAAGACTCCTCAAAGCACACAAACACACGCAGAGCCATACACGATTCCGTTCCGTTCCACACCCACCCAGCAGAAGTGTAGGGGGAGGCCATTATAGGCATGCGAAAGAGAAAAAAAAAGGTGGCCGCGCGCTCGTCTTCGGCATACGCAAGCAGGAATACGTTTCGGTTTCGATTTCTTGCCCACTATCAGGGTTTGGCGCGCAGCAATGCCACCACGCACAAATTAGCCAATTGCCAGTGAGGAAGGGTAAGTAGACAAAAAAAAACACACTCAAAAAACCACTCACACACTCAGAGACAAAGAAACAATGTGGAGCATGTGCAGCACAACCTTCCGCCACTTCGCCACATCCACCACATGCGTCATTGCGTCGTGCGTACGACGGAAAGTAAGTGAAAAATGCACCACCCAACCACAGCCACAACCACACAATGGTACGAAAATGCAACAACACCATCGAGACCGGACCGAACGAGCGCGCGCGCACGCTCGCCACACCTGCTAATGTGAGCACACTTTTGGGTCAAGGTTAGAAGTGGTCGTACAGCCACCCCCACCACCCCTTCGATGCAACACACATGTCATCCGGTTGGGCCTGGTTTGAGTGAGAGTAAGTGAAAGCGGTGAGTGGTATAGAGGGGTTTCGGGCCCTGCTCGGTGGAAAACTGTGTAGCTGGATGGAAAAACTGTCACAGGCAGCTATTTTCATGCCGCTGCAGGTTATCGACCGTTGGCAACAGGACCCCGAGGCAATAAAAGGGGAAAGAAAAGAGTTGTTGGATGGAGGAAAAATTCATGCTTTTCCGCCACACCGTTGGCGTTGCTTAACGCTCCAAGGGTGGGTGGGAAAATGACATCAGAAATTGAAGCGATACTGCGATAGAGGGAATCTTTTGAAATCTTTTTGAAATCTTCGGTGCTAAAAACTAAAAATAAATTTGTATGGCCAATATGACTATCAATTAGTACTATCAGTACTGAGCAGGAGCGATTGTGTGAGTGGAATCTAACCAACAAGCGAATAACTTTAATAGATGGTTCATGAAACTCAATTGGAGATCAAAACTACCTAAAATAAAACGGTGGACAATGTACAGGGTGGCATCGTAGAAGTGATACACTGATTTGTGTGCCCCTTTATTGTGTTTTCCGTCGCTGTATGTCAAACTTCCTAACATATCAGGCACTACAACCGCTTTGCGGTTTTGGTCCTGCTGCGCAACCGCGGCCTGCAGCCGGAACCCCTCACGGTCCCTCGTCGTCGTCCGCCAATCCGTTAATCAGGCCTTGATGGCGGATGATTCTACGCCATCCTCCCATCTCAATCTGGACGACGTGGACGGCCTAAAAGGACTTTCTGAGCTGGGTCGTCTGGTGCCATGCGTAGACCATGCCCAGTCCATCGGAGCCTGGCGAGCCTGATTCGCTGCACGACGGGAAGGACGTCGTACAGTTCGTACAGCTCGTCCTTCCAGACATACGGGGCCAACAATCCTTCGGAGCATCATCCTCACGAACGCGGCTTCGTCTGTTTCGAAGAGGGCTTCGTCTGTTTTGGACAGGGTCCATGTCTCAGAGGCGTATATGAATGCTGGGACTATGAAGAGGCTGACTTTTGACCCGCGATAGGTGAAGTTTTGGACGACTTCAATTTTGCGATCAGCTATCCGTACATCACCCCCACCTAGTTCCGGATTTCTTAGTAGGGCCGCTGATGGTGCCACCATCAATCTGGTCTTTGCCTCGTCAATCTGCAGCCCGAGGTTTTCTGCCGCCTGCTCGATACTTTGATAGGCCTCTGCTTCCTGTGAGAGCCGCAGACCAATGATGTCTATATCATCAGCGAAGGTCTGGATCTGGGTTGCTTATAGAAGATGGTTCCCGAAGTCTCCTCCTCCGAGACACGGATGGCCCTCTCTAGCGCCAAGTTGAACAGGAGACAGGCGAGCCCATCTCCCTGACAAAGGCCTTTGGTGGTAGCAAAGGACCCTGAGAGTTTTCCATCCACCTTCACCTGCCATGTGACGTTGGTCATGGTCATTCTAACAAGCCTTATCAGCTCGTAAAGTTTTACCCTGGCTATGTTATCATAAGCGGCCTTGAAATCTATGAACAGATGGTACGTGTTCATCTGCTGTTCAGCCATCTTCTCCAAGATTTTGCTGCATGGTGAAGATCACGGGAAACACATGGGTATATTTTGACAGATTAGCTTATTTATTATTTATGTGGAAAACATACACTTAAAGATCAGATCAGGTTTTTAGTAATCTACAATGGATTCAAGCCGCGAACAAATAAAATTGAACATTTGCAAGGTTTCAAGATTAGGCTGAAACTGTCTCATCTCAATTTGAGCCGACTATTGCTCTACCGTACCGATCAAGCGCTACGAGGAGACAGATCTCGCTTGCTGCTGAAGACATCCTTTCGGACGAAAAACTGTTCACTCTGGAGGTATCTTTGAATAAGCACAATGATGTGTTTATGGAGCATCTATTCGGGATATGCCCGACCAAAGGGAAGTTGCCGATATTATTTATCAACAAAGGCATGAAAATCAACAAAGAAAACTATTTAGAGCACGTTCTCCAAGACTAATTGAAATCATACGCTAAAAAGCTTTTTGGAAACGACAGCTTTTGCTTCCAACCGGATTTAATTCCAGCCCATGAGGCTTCCATCGTTCAGGAGCAGTGCAAGGAGATTTGCCATGTTTCATCAGCCCATCGGAATGGATTCGTCTCCAGATTTGAATCCGTTGGACTTCAGCATATGGGGATACACGCTTAGAAACTTGGGCGACTTCAAATGTCCGAACTTGAACCGATTCAAGGACGGTTGTTTAAGATATGGGACGAAATGGCGGATGAAGTGCGGCCTGCAACAATTTCCAAAAGCGAGTACGGGCCGTTATCAAAGTATAGTAAAGAAAGTGTATCACTTCTACGATGCCACCCTGTTTACTTGCTTACAACATACTGTCCACACTTGAGAGTATCGTCAGTTTACTAACTTGAAAGAACTATGTGCTAAGATTTGTTAGTGTCACCCGCACAATCCAGGAAAACAAAAAGGGGCAACCATTATGTCACACTTCGTATTGGCCGGATCTACGGCCACACTAAGATTCTGGCACTTCTGGAGAAGAGAAAGCCTACTGAGTGAGCCTCTCAAATATTGTCATCTGCATTTAACAGTACCAAACACAACAAGGGTTGTAGCTTGAGTGGATCACAAGCAAGCCAACCTTAACGTCCCCTAGCTGCGCCCAATCGAGAATACTTAGCCAAAAAGAAGCGGAGAATATATCTAAACAATTTCTTCGGTAAAATCTTGGACACATTGAAGCAAGTCACCTATGGCTACAGTCCCGGTCCCAATTGCCCCAAAGCGACGAGACAGGGAGTAGAGTTAGTTTTGGAGAATTAAAAATGTCTGTAATAAATTGGAGGCGTAAAAATGAAGCAAAAATTCGGTGCTACAGGGTTGTCAGAGGATTCAGAATTTTGAATTCTAACCAACTACTTGAATCCCCAACAAACTACGGTTCAAATCGATCTAAAACAAATCCCAAAAAACAGTGTATATTTTCATCTCTCTTCTACCAAACGATCTAATCCACAACGTTAGGAACTATATCGATGTATAGCTTCCAAGCCTCGGATTTAAGTTTGTGTTTCAAGTTTACGTAAATATGCCTATAGCCTTATTGCATTTATTTCCACCACTAAGTGCAAGGGCACCTTAGAGACAGCTTGAGTCGGCCAAATGCATGTATACAGCCCCGCACAATAACCAAAGTGCGCCAACATGATGCCAGCTCATTGACCAACGCGCCTACCCGGCAACCCTGCCAGCCAAACCGATGAGCTAATCACCCTTCAATCAAGTCTGGCTCTCTTTGTGTGAAACCAAAAGCAACATTCCCACCGGGGGCACCTCGGCAGAGGGCGCTAAAAACAAACTGCAGAAAAAAACGGCTCTACCTGACCTGAGCTTGCTTGGTCGCTAGTTTCGCGATTTTTCTTCGCCATTTTGCAATCGTCCAGTGTGTTTTAATTGTTTGTGCATCGCGTGGTCAAACTGCGCGACGAAACGAAACCATCAAAACCACACTCCTCCCTGCCCTCCTGACCGCGACCGCCAAGAAACCGAAACGCAACGAATGGACATTTTTCACTCTTTTTCCACTTCTAGGCTCACGTTGGACCAGACACCTTGGACTTAGGTGCGGTGTTTGTGCCATTGGCGGTACGCTTAAAGCAGATTAGGCTAAAAGTTTCTTAAAGCCGCATCGAATTCAACTGGTTAAACAATTGTCACCGGACCGAACGCGCAATTAGCTGTGAACCATATTTTAATTGCGCGCGCCTGGCGGGGAAAATGGGAGGGAAAATCGTTCCTCCGAGTGTGGCCATGAGATGGAAATACGCGTAAATCCAGCAAAGCAATAAACATAAGCAACATAAGTTTAACTTTAAAATTATATTTTAAGTATATAAATTGTAAGAGTGGAAGTCATGGCCCCCATCGCAAGCTTTAAAAAATAAAATTTATAATTTTAATAGCAATTATCACGATCACGATTTCGACCCCTACTCATGTTTCATCCCTGAATACGAAGGCCAAAAGCAGCGCTCAATGAAAAATATGACAGAGCGTGCACAAAATGCCAAAGTTTGCCTACATTGGGAGCTGCTGCAGCTGCACCACAGCAGTACTTTTATTTAATAAAGACAACCAAAGCACAATCGCACATATTTCTAGTGGTTGGTTTCTTTGCCGGGATTTGCACGATTCGAAGCACAAATATAAAAACAAAACTCCCTTCCTCTTATTGAAAGCGGCAATTCAATCAATCATTCAGTAATGCCACTTTCGGATGCCAAGGATGCAAAGGTAAAGCTCCCATCCCACACTGCTGCGTGGGGATATTCTACTTCAAAAGCAAGCCGATTCACATGATTCGCGCATCTTCATAAATGAAGATTTTATTTTGCTTTACTAGGAGCAAAATTTGAACACATAAAAGACATCTAGTAAGTAAGTAGGAGTTTAAAAGTAGTGTTGGGCGTATGGAGTAAAGGAGTGTGAGCGATTTGAATCTTTGTAATGAATCAATTGATTAAAATTTTCACAAAATATTTTAACTCTTTTGTGATTCGAATCGCACAAAGTTTTCACAATTCCTTTGGGAGCCGTTAAAATTAAACTCTCTCTCTCTCTCTTTCTCTCTCTCTCTCTCTCTCTCTTCAGCTCTCCCTTTGATCTAGATGATTGTTGCCATAAAGATTAAAATCCCAGAAAGTTTTCACAACTTATTTGTAATTCGAATAGCATAGTTTGAAGAGATAGTTCATTGAGCTTCGACTCACAAGGGAGAGTTTTAAAATCCATCTGCGACTCGAAACTCTCTGGTAACGTTCAACTGCTTCCGAGTGAGTTTAACATGACATGTAACATAACAGACATGTACAAAGAATTGAATCCCAACAGGGAAGGAATCATCTCTAATTCAAAGGAGGCGTAACACTTGTCCTCGTGCTGTGCTTTATCGTTTCACAGATAGAGGGCTACATTCACTTCTCTCTGATAGAAGACAATTCGTATCACTCTGGTAACTTTTAACTGCTTCAGAATGAGTTTAATTACAACGACTCACACCAGAGATGTACAAAGATTTGAATCCCATATGGAAGGAATCATCTCTAATTTAAAGGAGGCGTAACATTGGTCCTAGTGCTGTGTTTTTTAGTTTGACCGATTGCTTCATTCACTTCAGTGTATTTTTGTGCACTTTTCCACTGGGTGAAAAGCTTCATTTTCCGCAAAAAATTTAGAAAGAAATCATTTTGTACAAAAGGAAATCATGTGAATTTAAAGTAATAGCGGAAACTTTATTGATTCTAAATCGTCTACGGACGTATTGAAGTAAAAACGACATAGCGTCGCTTTGCTGCGCCTACGTTTAAATTTGAATTCGTGTACCATAGAACTACTGATTTACTTTCGTACTCTCTCTTTACCTACCAGCCACCACCTCATTCCTCTTCCTTGCATAAGTCGTAGGGCAAAACTAGGAACATAAAGTTGCCTCACTGTGCAAACAAAACAAACACCGGATGGAGAGTAACGGATATTTAAATCGGACGAGTGTGTAACCAGGAACACAGATCGGGAACACACAAACCACAGGAATATCAACATTCAAGGACAAGGCATTAGATTTGCATATTTCCTTCCACTTCGGGTACTCCCCCGACCCGACAGCCACCTTCTTAATGCATCGATTTTCATGAATATCCTCCCTACTAAAATTCATCGATTTTTTTATGCCATAGCAAAACGACTCCTGCCGCTTACTTGCAAAGTAAAGTAAGAAAGAGAACTTCATTTCTTCAGTAGGTCCTTGCGAAGGACCTACTTTGCTAGTTTTTGTTTCATTAAATGCTCTCATCTATTAATACGTCATTGTACCATTGAACATACAATCCTTTAGTTTGAATCCATTTCGAAAACATATCAATGGTTCAGTAACACACATAAATATGTATAAAACAGAAATCTCCATACAAAACATCAAACCCACCTAGAAATCTCCAACGAGAAGGCGACAAATGTCCTCACGAACGAAGTACATCAACGCCACAGGCCGTTTGGCCGTACCGTACGAGTAACCATTGCATTACAAAATGCAAAAAACTCTAGCCAATAGCCTTCTCACCATGCAGGAAGCTTCTTAAGTTTGCCCAGCCCAGCACACTAATAGGAAAGCCACTTATACTTAGGCTAATGCCCTTACGAGCGCTTGCAACCTCCAAAACGCAACGCTGGGCACTGATGGGCTTCGCCGTCTGTCAGACGGACGGCAAACAGCACTGCACCGGAATGCAATCCTTTGCTGTGTGGCATCCGAAGCAACACCAACAACAAAAAATCATCCGAAGGTCCTTCTACGAACGTTTGGAAGGAGGGGGGAGGGGGGGGTCGCGTATTTTCTTGTTTCGATGGTTTGCTTCCATCGATTCCATCGTGGCCCGGGTTTGCATGCATGTCCCAACGCAAACGCACAGTCAGCGTTGCATTCATAATGAATGAAAAATTATTGACCACAGCGATGCACCGATGCAACCGAGGAGCGGATTTGGAAGCGAACGAGGGAAAGCGAAGAGAAAAAGGGGCTAAAAGGAAGACCTCTCTTCCTCTTGCCAAACACTCCAACCAGAGTTTGTCCGGACCACCATTAATAAAACATCTTCATCAGTGCTTGTGCGAAGGGGGAATTTACTTTATGCAAATACTTTTCGCAACAACTAAAAAAAAACACCCTGAAGAAGAACCCCTTGGTGGTGGTGTTGGTGCTGATCTGCAGAAAAGGGTAAATATAAGGGCATACGTTTATCTCTCGCCTGAAGTTGATGCTGCTTCGGGGGCAATCAAATAAATTGTAAACGATGGTCACACCTCGGCCTAACGAGCACGGCGGTTCGCTGTGAAATAATTTATCGCCTTATAAATCGTCACACGGGTGTTGTGTGTTCAATTAGCAGCAATTTTTCAAAAAAAAAACTTTTCTAAAGCAACGAGGTAAAATGGTAAAATCCAATCTAAACAAACAGGATTCTTCGTAAGAGTTGTAGCCATAGAATATCGACGATCATCGGTATGTAAAAGCGCCTGTAATTTGCACCAATAAAAATGTGTCTTTCAAGGTTTGAAATTAAATGTACCGTGTATCGTGTATGCACTAGAACCGATAGGAATTGGAAATATTATGAGTAGTAGGTTAAGGATAATTCCTTGGCATATAGAAGGAAGAAACAATAAAGCATTAGCGAATTACATTTTCCAGCTTGAAAAGCTTTCTTTTTTAAGGCCCTTTTTCGTCTAACAAATCCACCAACCTGGAACACTAAAATCACTCCCAAACTGCATCTAATTTCCCGACTCACCTTCACACACACACACATATGTACACTTTCCCTGCTAGCAATGTACATTGTTTTCTCTGGCACAAAGTGGGGAAAACCCATCGAACCGAACCAAACAACAACAACAACAAAATGGAAAATGGATCCTACATGACCTTTTTTAACTTGCTACACATACAGTATTGGACAAACCAAGTGCATTTTTTGAAATAGAAAACGGGAGACTTACTGCTGTTGACCGTTCAGAAATCAGCTGTCAAATTGACAGATCACGGTGAGTGTTTTGTGAAAAAGAACCATTTTGTCCTGGTCAAAACAACTGCAAATTCTCGCTTCTTTGCACGATTATATCTACCAGCATCTTTTAAGAACTTTGTTTTACTTATGGTAAAAGATTCGTTTGCTGAAAAAAGTGTTCTTTTTGCATTATTGTAACATTACACGTTGATAATTATTGAGGAAGGTCAGTACTGACGCTTTCGCATTATATTTTTGTTACTAGATACCAAAATGACACTAGACAGCCTAGGAGTGAAACTAAGAAAGAAAATAATCGATGATTTCAAGAGTGAAATGACACAAAAAACAATTTGTGACAAGTATGAGGTGAACAAATGACCCACATACCATATCTAGACTGTGCTCGAAATTTCGTGTAAATTTCGTGAAATTTCGTGGAAGACCACGGTCTACCACGCCAGAGGAGGACACTATGATCGTACGAAGCATGAAAAAGGATCCTTTCAAATCTTCGTTCAAGGTGCGAATGGATATGCAGTTACCTCCGAAAGAACCGAAAGGACCGGACAATTAGACGAAGTGCCGTTGAAGCCGGATTATTCTCTCGGCGCCCTGCGAAGAATCCTTTGATTCCTCTTAGGAATCAGAATAAAATACTTGCGTTTGCTTAATCTCATATTGACTGGGATGTGCAGAAATGGCGGACGATTCTGTTCAGTGATGAGTCGATGTTCAACATATTTGGAAGCGACGGGATTTTGGAGACGGTGAAGCATGGAAGAGGCAATGTAATGGTCTGGACATGTTTTTCTGTGAACGGTCTTGGTCAAATTCATCAAATCGATGGAATAATGGTCCGTTTCATGTACAATAACATCCTGAAAAATGTTATGTTGCCTTATGATGAATGCAATATGTGATTAAAATGGATATTCCAACAAGACAACCATCCCAAGCACACCGTCAATGTGGTCAAACAGTGGTTAAAAGATAATGAAATCATGGTGGTAAACTGGCCGCCCCAATCTCCGGATCTGAACCATCTACAGAACCTGTGGGAAATCGTGAATCAGCAAATTGATCGTGAAGGTTTTCGACGCAAGGATCAGTTGTTTGCAAAATAAAAAGTTTAAAATTTAAATTTGGCAAACAACACGCGAAGTTGCACTTCTTTTGTCCAGGAGGAAAACGTTGATTTTTTATATTTATTTATTGTTTTCATGAATTGTGATGTAAATATAATGATGTTTTTGTTATAATAAACACGTAAAGTGCTGTTTCCAAGAGCTTAAAAACATCTTTCTTAACTATTGTCTTATTATGCACCTCCAAAAGGGTTTTCAAGATTGAGATTGATTGGTTGCACTTGTTTTGTCCAACACTGTATACATTCATTGAAACGGCGACGCACACGATCGCCATCTGTGCACAACAGAACTGACTTAGAATGGCGTTGCATTAGAAAACAAAAAAAGCCAAACGGGACGGAAAACTCGCGGCGGAACTAAACACAATACGTGCACGGCACGACAACGACAGCATGGAATGGGACGGAAGCGACGAGCCGGGTTTCCGGTGTGGAACGGTGCGGCAGTTTAGAAGAAGAAGAAGAAGAAGAAACGGAAAAGGTTTTTCTCTATGGCTTTGTAAAATGGGAAAAAGGGGGCCAAGGTGGCGTTGGCTCATTTGAATGCAGCCAAAGCGAACTGAAGCTAACTTGAAAATAAGGGTTTTGTCTAGTCTTTTTTTTTTGTTTTGTCTTGTCGTTACAAAGTATAAACATATAAGAACATAATTTTGGGGCTTTTTTTCGATATGGTTTATGAATTAAAGGGGTTTATTAGCAAGTTGCTTGGACGAAGTAGTTTTTGTAAGCTTATCTAAGCATTTAGAGTTATTTTGAAGCAAACTTAATTTGCTATAAAACTTACTATAAAAGACAGTTCTCAATATTGAGTGTTTTATATTATATTTCTTTGTATAAAAGTCAGCCTCTTTTGGCATTTTCCACTAATTCTCCAATAAGACAATTGCCTCAACGCTGCTTTGAAATGGAAACCTATTTCCAACTGGGGCGTAAATAAAATCGAAATCTAAAACGTTAACATTATTTTGGCGGTACAACAATGAAGAGCCCGAACCAGAGGAAATTGGATGAATTACGCTCGAAAACAGACTGGAAAAAGGGAGCATCGTAGCGCGCCTGAAGAAAAACAACCACACACACCACACACACAAATGCAGCAATCTAGCTAATAGCTACACAACTGCTCCATATAACGACGCGTATAGTAAGTGAAGCCTATTTCCCTTTTATTCACCAAACAAACGAGTGAACGAGTGAGTTTTCATCTGCTTTAAACCTATCTATTCTCTATTCTAGGCTTCCCAATTCAATCGTTGGCTAACTGTTCTGCTTCTGGTGTGGACTCACGAGAGCTACTACTGCTGAACAGTTTCATCCGCATACGCATCGCTTCTTGCCTCCGTACGTTCGGTAGCAACCCGTGTTCCAAAAGCCCGTAAACAATACCGTTACCCAATGATGCGTTTTTCCACCACCACCACCACCACCACCCGGGACTCGGCCGACCAGATCGATACGTGGGAGGAAAATGAGGAATAGAAGGAATTTTTCTAGCGTAATATTTACGTTTACAATAAAAAAAAAACGAATCGAAACGAGCCAACCATTTATTATGGCTCTTTCTCTCTCTCTCCCCGTCCCTCTTTCTTTCTCCCTGTTTCTCTTTATCTGTAAATCGTTTACATTTTCCTCTACTATGCGTTGCTCCAGCACACCGCACCTACCTTGGAAGCATGTCAGCGCAGATTTGTAGTTATAGTGACCTAAAACCGAGGAAGGCTTTCAGGCTGCTGCGATTGCTGCTTAATTGGAAATCAACCCAGAAAACCGGAAGCTTCATATGCACGCACACACACACACGCACACGCACTATGAATGACATTTATCGCATTTGATCACCGGTTGTATTGTTAAAACCGGAACAGCAAGACGAATTACGAAAAGGAGACACCACGGACGATGTTGGCTTGAAGATGTTTTGTTTTCAAACTGAATCATTCAGACGCACACGTCATTAGACACACGTAAAAGCACTTGAATAATTGTTATTGGCAATAATTTTACTTTAAAATATCACTTCAACATATACTAAGAATTAACGCTCTTTTTTTTTGCACCGGGCACCACAAACTGGATAGAACAGACATCGCAAGACGCGCACAAGACGTTACCCGCGAGCAAAAGCAGGAAACTTTTTCCTCCCCCCCCAAAAACCTTTAATTTTATCCAACAGAACACCGCCACCGGTTCGAATCAAAACCCTCAATACGAACGTCGACCCACAGCGCACACACACACACACACACACACACACACACACATGAGATCAGATCTCTAAGCACTCTCACAAACCGTGCCAGGGAGCCAGCGGGAGGAGTTGAACGATCCGGCACACTGCATTTTGGGACTTTTGATCGGAGTGGTCCCGATGGGGAGTGATGAAGACGAGAAAGTAGCAACACAGTAGTGAGAAGAGGGAAAAAAACACAAACAAACCAAAAAAACCGTTCACACGGACAGGACGGACAGGTTACGGGTAGGAGAAGGGAAAACGCGTGGTTTTTCCCACCACCATTCCACCCATACCAGTGAACACAGCACACAACGCACACACCGAACGGGCCAGACGCGCGCACGTAAGCGCTAAGTTTACACTTGCACGGGGCGGCATCGTAGAGATTTACCTACACACTTGTGCGCACACATCGCGGTGCATCGTGGTGCAGATGGTGCACTTCGGTTGCCTGCTTGCCGCTTATCAAAGGCCGTCCCGGCTGGACCGAGCCTCCATGAGGATCGGATGCCAAACACCGAACTACACCATAAGCTCTTGTCAAAACACTTTACCGAAACAATTCATCAAACGACGCGCTGACACACTGCAAAACGAACTGTCAAATGATCACCGAAAACTCACTCACTCTCACTCAATGTGTATCGGAGGGTGGCGGCTACGGAATAGGGATTCGAAACACTAATCACCAATTTCTGCACCCTCTCTACACAACAGGCGGTGGTTTCGAAACAACAAACTTACAGCTCGTCTAATTTAGCGGTACGCTTTCCCGGTACGTGTCCGAAGAAACCCGAACGCATCCGTGAATGGTGAGAAACTAACTGCTCGCTGTCCGACCACGGCAGCCCCAAGCGCAAAACGTCACTCGCGCGGTGAGTGTAGTGTGCTGAGTGTATTGCCAACCCCCCCTAATGCATCGTACACAAAAGGGTGTTGTGTTGCTTCGGTTAGGCTCCACCGAGCTCCTTCTCGAAGTTTGTTACGATTGGGTGGTTTAATATAGCTGAGAGTTCGAGCGACCGAAAGCGAGAGCCACTCACAACAGCTTTTATGGGGGGTTGCTGCCCGAGAGAGAGAGAGCATAGCATAGATGAGTACTCCAACGCATGTCGTGATCGGCCGAACATTTGGATGATCTTTGCCATTCTCTCTGCTGCTCCCCTCTAAACTCGTGGTTTGTCTTGTTGGTGGTGTTGGTGGGATGCAGACGGCATTACGATGTAATATTGCATTCGACTCTACCGGAGAGAGCGCATCGATTTTCTTGACGGAAAAATGCTTCTTTTCTCACGCATGGAGCGCACCGTGTGAGAGAGAATTTAATGCCCCTTAAGGCTGTCAGCTGTTAAATTATCGCTAACGTTAATGGACCTCTTTTTCAAAAACTCATTACTTTAAACTCTTACTATATTTTATATGTAATATTCTATTTTTAGTCTGTTTTTCTATTGTATTAAACCTTTTTGGTAGTTTTGGCTGCTACATTTTTAGTTGACTTTCTTTTTATTTTTTGCTTTTATTTGCTTATTTTACTTTTTTCTTTTTTGTTCCAATTTTTTTCAAATGTTTAGTTCGGTTTTTGATGTTCTTTTTTTACTGATTTTTGTATTCCTTTCTATTTCTTTGTGTTTATATTTACCTTACGATTTTTTCTTTCTTATTTTCATTTGCTTACTATACTTTTTTATTCCCTTACTACATTTGTATCATTGTTTTCTAATTTTCTTCGCTAATTTTTTGCGTTACATGCATCAACATTAATAATGAAAAGTTATTGTTTTATTTAGCTTTAAAAATACACTGTTCCATAGACTCCATTTCTGACATATTAGAATGGACACAGTCTACGGAAAGGTGAGCGCCACAGGCACAAGATTTACCACTCGGTTTCTATCGGCCAGCGTACGAAGCGCAATGTGTGTCCAGCCAGAGGAGCAAAAGAAAACATCACCCAAAACCGGTTCAATTCGCGATCCCTTCGGTTTGTTGGCGATGAGGTTTGCGATTTTTGCTCCTCTTTCTTTTTTCTATTTTTATGTTCTTCTGCTGAGAACATTTCACTGCAGATGTTTCGGAAAGAGCATCGAAGTTCTTGGTAAGTATGATCAGCGTGAAACGGTAAATGCCACTGCCATAGGCATTCGGAGGGAATCGAACCACCAAAAGCCACCCTCGCGAAGTTTATCTCCTAAACGATACCAACTGTACCACTTGCTATCACCATGGTCGATCTCTCACGATCTTCCATTGCTGTGAAGCTGCATAAAACTATTCACCGACTTCCGATTGAACATAAAACGATCGTATAACATGATAAGGAATAAACTATAAGATAAAAAATACGAAAACAAGCCAATGTTTTTAAAGTGATCAATAGAGTAAACAAGAAACAAATTAAATAGAAGACCTCATCCATTTAAATTGCTTCCGATAGCATATCAGGTGTCTGTAAATCATTGATTGTCGGATTATCGTATCGAGTCTGCTTTATTGATACTCTACAACTTTCCAATATTTCAAAATCTGTCCCATGAAGCATCGCGCAGCCACATGATTTCTAAATATTTTTCCAATATTTTCCCATTCTTTCATTCCACTAGCTCGTACCGATCACTATCTTCAGCAACCAGAAGCACTAAACATGAGAGCCAGCGAGAGTCGCAGATTACAGCATACGACATAAAACAACTTAGAGGTGAATCCTTGACCAGGAAAGGGCAAAACCACACCTTTTCCCACTGCCACATGTGATCGTCAACTCAAGCAAGAGGTGGTTCAATATTTTCCCCCTCTAAGAAGGTAAAGAACTGGCAACCGTCAGAGCTGTTAGGGACGTTGCCGTCCTGATGTCTTGGGATCACAACACATATCTCTTTTCTTTTCCCCCACACGCTCTTTCCGGGTCTCTCCCCCCCCCCCCCCCCCCTCTCCCGGGAAGACACTCTAGCTGGTTTCTAGCGCAATTCCAAACGATCTTCGACCTTTTCCCTCGGAACGGTATGATTCATTGGCACTAAGTTTTGTTTAGCTCAGCTCACCACAAAGCCTCCCAACAGTTCGTCCGCCATCTTCCGCGCGATCGTAAATGCCCATCTTCTAAAAACCTCTGTAAACGGTTCGATCGGTTCGAAATTGAAAAACGAAACATTTAGCATCGAGTGGGAATGAATTGCTACACAAAATGCATCTTCGCACAGGGAATTTTTATTACACCATACATCTTCTACAGCCCACCAAACTACCGCGTGCAAACCCGTGCTAGAGACCCGTACGGGTACGGAGCCGGACGGCCGTTTTAGTTCCGTTTACGCTATTCTGTTCAAATGACACGAAAACGACACAACTGGGGATAAGATTTATTTTACGAACACTCGCTACAAGGCGCAAGCACTGCGGGTGACCTAAGCTAGACCTCGCGATCCGATCTCCACGGAGCCGTGGAAGATTTGCTTTGGATTTGAACTTGCTGTCGACGTACCAACACTCATCCCTGTCAATAAAACGGGTGATTGAAAAGCTCAGTTTATGATTAAGCTTTACGGTGCTAAGTCATTGAAACTGCAGGTGGTGTGATGAGATCTGCACTCATCTTACAGGACTAGAATTATTACCAACCTAATAGCTGTTCTTGTACATCGTTTAAGCAATTGTAGTAGATTTGAACGAACTTTACAACCATAAAAATAAATGACCTAAATTTTACATGTATCAAATAATCCAACTTCATGCAGTGCATAATAAAAACAGATTCTCGGGACTCTGTTTGAAAAACTTTTAATTAAAACGCTTACCTTCCCTACTTGCTCTCGCACATGGCAGGTTAAAAGTTGTCGAAAATGAGATTCCTCCGATGCGCTGCGTCTGGTAGAGTCAAGCCTTAAGGATAAGGACGATTATAGAATACCAAGTGCGCTGAAAACCTTCTGACAAAAGTGGACACAAAAAAGTGTGGTTATGTGTCCTACAGTTAGTTTTCTGGAAATTTGTTACAGCCCCAGAATGTGTATAAGCATTATATTGGTTAAATCAGCAAGTATTAAAGCTTTAATTTCACATTATACTTCAACGATCTTCTTAAAAATTGCTCGCATACAGGTCATCACAGGCTGTAAACGATAAATTTTTAATCGTAGAAATATAATTTCTACGTCAAATATCAAACCAAAGGTTTTTATTGTTCGTACATAAAAAAATTCAAGAAACATCTAACTGTTTATGTACTGATGAATTTCATTCTTTTACTACCTTTCTTTCTTTTACTACCTCGCACAAGCTGTCGCACAACTAGTTTATCCACTTCAATAGTTGTTTTTTCCAATAGTATAAACAGAGCTTTACAATATCCGAAAGGGCACGCGGATCGTACAGCGATGCTCTAAAGGGAGCAAACGCATCAAACCCTTTTGCTGTTTTGGGTACAGATGCAAATGGCAAGTCCAGCCCGACTGCACTCGAACAGGTGCCATTGAGACCGGTGAAGAGAGTACCTTATAAAAAGGTACAAAGGAAAGTCCTAAGGACAAAAACTAAATCCTTGGCACAACAGCGTCTCGCCAAAGCTAACGCTTCCACCCCAGTCCAAAAACGAGATACTGAACATCCCATTCCCGCTCCCCAAATTGCCAGGAAGGAGCCCAAGAAAAAGCGATCTCCCCGGACCGAAGCCCCTCTGGAAAGCTTGGCTTTTCCAACCGGGGGTTTACCAAAAACCCCTACCCCGTCCCTTTCCGAGATCCTAGAGTCCCTCCTCATGACCCTCAACCTCCCGCAGCACCTGCACATGATCGCTACTTGGGCCCTTCCTTTCCTGAAGGGGATGATCAAACAGTGGCTGGCCCAATGGCCATGCTTAAGCATGATGGTCCGATTGGACGATTAATTCCTCCAAAGGCTACCATCTTACAGTGGAACTGTAGGAGTTTGCTTGGCAAGCTAGACTCCTTTAAAGCATTAGTGGGCGAGCACAACTGCGATGTGTTCGCCCTCTGTGAAACTTGGCTATCGGAAGAAATCAATCTTACCTTCCCTGGATATAATATAATCCGTGAAGATCGCATTACAAGGGGTGGGGGAGTACTAATTGGTGTTCGAAAGAGTCACGCTTTCAACAGAATACCTACCCCTAGGCAAGAAATGATCGAAACTGTCGCAGTCAAGGCAAAAATTAGCGATCTTCACGTGACAATTGCATCTATTTATATCCCCCCGATAGCCAACAATGAAAAAGAAAAAATTGAAAAGATCAAAGAGGATCTTGGAAATTTAGCAGCGGTCTTGCCTGGACCACTTTTGATCCTGGGAGATTTCAACTCCCATGGAATCGACTGGGGTTGCGATAAGGATGACATTCGCGCTCCAATTATCCGAGACATCTGCGACAGATTTGGGCTTTCAATCCTCAACTCAGGAGAGGCAACTAGGATGCACACACCGAAGAGTAGGGCGAGTGCACTGGACCTGTCTCTATGTCCATCAGCGATGGCCCTGGATTTTAGTTGGAAGGTGATCCAGGACCCTATCGGCAGTGATCACTTGCCGATAGAAATTTCCTACATCAAGGGAGGATGTCCAGGAGGTAGAATCCCCGTTAAATGTGACTTAACGAGGAACATCGACTGGACGAGATACGGTGAATTAGTAGCCGCTTCGCTTTCTCTTGACTTGGAAGATTTGTCTCCAGTACAGGAGTACGAAAAACTTGTTTCAATTATAAACAAGTGCGCTCTTGAAGCCCAAACAAGGCGCTCCCACCAAGCAAGGACATTCAAAAAACCTCCCACTCCTTGGTGGGACAAGGATTGTCAAGCGGCTTTTAACAAGAAGCGGGAGGCGTTTAAAGCATTCCGGGACACGGGCTCAAGGTCTTTATATGAAAAATATAAAGGACTGGAGAGATCGTGTAAAAACCTGTTGAAGGCGAAGAAAAAGGGTTATTGGCGTAGATACGTCAATAACCTAGACCCTTCCGCATCACTTAATTCGCTTTGGAGGATGGCTAGAAGGATGCGAAACAGCAACAACATCAACGAGAGCGAAAGCTTTTCTGGCGAGTGGCTAAATGAATTTGCCCACAAGCTTTGCCCTGATTTCGTTCCTGCGCAGAACTTTCATCAAAATGCGCCTGGCAGTGACCCTATCATGGACTCACCGTTCACTATGGTTGAGCTATCGCTTGCTCTCCTTTCAAGCAAAAATTCTTCCCCAGGCCTGGATCAGATCAACAGCAAACTGCTGCAAAATCTTCCCGACATGGGCAAGAAACGTCTGTTAAGAATCTTCAACGATATGTTGGAGTTCAACAGCGTCCCGCAAGAATGGAGGGAAGTGAAAGTTGTCACTATTTTGAAGCCTGGCAAACCGCCATCAAGACACGATTCATATCGGCCGATATCATTACTTTCGTGTCTGAGGAAACTCCTTGAAAGGATGATTCTTTTACGGTTAGAAGAATGGTTGGAAACCAACAACCTTCTCTCAAGTACTCAGTTTGGTTTTCGTAAAGCCAGGGGTACTAATGACTGTTTAGCGCTTTTGGTGACAGAAATAGAGCTTGCCCGTGCACGCAAGCAGAACATGGGGTCTATCTTCCTTGACATACAGGGGGCATTTGACTCAGTTTCTCCATACAAACTGAGTCAAAAGTTAGAAAATGCGGGCCTGGGACCAAAGTTGAATAACTTGTTATTCAACCTTTTGTCGGAAAAAGCTATGAATTTCAACAATGGTCACGTGCAGTTAAAACGGACCAGTTTCCATGGACTAGCACAAGGGTCCTGCTTGAGCCCACTGTTATATAACTTTTATGTTAGTGAGATAGACTCATGTCTAGCGCCAAACTGCAGTCTTAGACAATTGGCAGACGACGGCGTTATATCTGTTGCAAGCAGAGACGCCGATGAAATACAACTGGCTTTACAAACCACTCTGGACAATCTTTCCGAGTGGTCTGAAAACCTTGGTATCAAGTTCTCTGCAACGAAAACTGAGATGGTAGTCTTTTCTCCTTTTAGCGATACGGGAAAAAACAGGGAGAAAAGGCTATATGACCCGAAAATTGATGTCTTTCTGTATGGTGAAAAGATATCAATTACCGACAATTTTCGATACCTTGGTGTATGGTTCAATTCTAGGCTAAACTGGAGTACTCACTTCACCCGTCTGGTGCAAAAATGCAGTAAAAGAATCAACTTTCTAAGGACAGTCACAGGATTCTGGTGGGGCGCACATCCATCAGACGTCCTGAGACTGTATAAGACAACGGTACTATCCGTATTGGAATATGGAAGCATATGCTTCCATTGGGCATCCAATACGTTGATACTCAAGCTCGAAAGGCTACAGTACCGCTGTCTTAGACTCGCACTAGGGAGCATGAAATCTACACACAACATGTCCCTAGAAGTGATGACCGGAGTGATGCCGCTCAAACTACGTTTTGAAATGCTGTCGCTTCGCCTTCTAGTCCGTTGTTCAGTATCAAATCCCTTGATAATAGAAAATTTTGAAGCGCTTCTAGAGACAGGTTCTAAGAGCAAAATCCTCAAGATCTACGAAGATTTTGTTGCCCTACAAGTGCATCCTAGCGCTCCACAGGCATTAAATCGTGCTGCCCTTCCTGAGAACTACAGTTCCATTTTAGTAACAGATTCCTCATTGCACGAGGAAATTAAGACCATACCTAATGATCTTCGCCCGAGGGTAGTTCCGGGTATTTTCATGGATAAGTATGGTCATTTAGACCAAATAAGCCAGTACTACACTGATGGATCATCCTCTGAGGAGGGCACTGGCTTCGGTGTTTTTAGCGAGTTCACCGAAGCTTCTTTCAAATTGAGGCAGCCATGTAGTGTTTACACCGCAGAGCTAGCCGCAATATTTTACGCACTATCGATGATAGCAGCGAGACCTTCGGACCAGTACTTCATCTTCACTGATAGCCTTAGTGCCATTGAAGCTCTGAGATCTCCGAAGGCTGTTAAGAGTCAGGATTTCCTCACCATCAAAATCATTGAACTGCTTGGCTCAATGTTCGATAAGGCGTATAGGATCTCGCTAATTTGGGTCCCTTCTCATTGTGGAATTCCCGGCAATGAGAAGGCAGACTCACTGGCCAAAACAGGCGTCCAAGAAGGCGCTTTTTACGACCGACCTATCTCGGCCCAGGAGTTCCTTCGTTTCCCACAGCAACTTTTCCTGTCTCGCTGGCAGAGCATGTGGGAGGCGGATGAACTCGGGCGTTTTCTCTTCTCGATCTCTCCGCAAGTGTCCCTGCGGCCTTGGTTCGATGGGCTCTCTGTGGACCGGGCGTTCATACGGATGATGTCTCGACTGATGTCGAATCATTTTGCGTTGAATGCTCATCTACAGCGTATAACTCTGGCTCAGACAAAAGTATGTGGCTGCGGTGACGGATTCCACGATGTGGATCACCTTCTGTGGTCTTGCGTGGAGTTTGAAACCGCAAGACCCTCCTTGTTGAGCGCAGTCGAGAATATCGGCAGACTACCGGGTACAGAAATTAGAGAAGTGTTGGCTACCAAGGACCTTTCCTACATGAGGATCATTCACCGATTCGCCAGAGACAACGGTCTTGTCCTATGATTCCACATCCCAAGTATCCTTCCAATCCATATTCGTATTTCCCCATTCCTTTTTTGTTAAATGTTGTGTTGTCTATGTTTTAAGTGTATTTTTTGTAGTGCCACGGGTAATCCGATGACTGGGCAGCAGCACTCGAGGGCGATTCCAACACTGCCGTAAAAGGGAGGCAGGCGTTGTTGAAAGTGCAGTGTTCTCCACTCCAGTCCAGTTTTGGCACATTGAGTTTGACAGCGTTGGCGTCGGGTTCGGGGTGTTTGGCGGGCTCAGTCTCGGGAGTAGTGAAGTCGCTTTCGCTGCTGCGGGATAGAGCTTGTCGATCATCCTTTGATTGGACGTTGACTAGATTGAGCTTGGAATGTCATTGCTGGAATGCACTGGAGAGCACTGTACGCAGACAAATAAATGTTCGTGCTGTCTTAACGATGTTTATTTGTTCGTTACAGTCCAGACCATAACAAAATGATCAACAATAGATCAGCCACAACACCACAATAGCCGGAATTCGGATGCAACCAACCACCATCATTACAATAGCCACCGCAATAGAACCGGACCATCATCCACGAATACATCATCATCATCATCATCATCATCATCATCATCATCATCATCAGCATCATCAACACCATCACCACAACCATCCACAACCGAGTATGCCCGGGATAAGGCAAATAATAGGGAGGAAATGCCTTATCAATATGATTGTAATTTTGTTTTTTTTTCAACACAAGCGGTGTTGACAATACGGCACTGGACCGTCATTATTAATTATAAATAAATAAAATAAATAAACAGAGCTTTATACGGCGTAGAGTCATGATACTAAATTCAATTAATAAATTTCCAGAGCTTAAATGGGTCTTTATAAGCTTTATTAAAAAGCTAAACACACTTTTCCAGACACTGATCTTCATGAACTGTCGAGTATTTTGATTGATTTGTTGGAACACCATGAATTGGCGAACCAATTTGTCAGCAAAAACGAACTTATATTTGTAAGGAACATCTCCCTATTTTATCTATGTTTATGTACATTTCGTCATCCATAAGAACGTAGCGAACCTCGTTAGAACCTGGTCATACAATTTTTGGGGCGCGTTATTTGACGATGTAATTAAGCTTTAGAGTTCTGTTTGGTGGCTTTCAGTCACAAAAAGAGCGGTAGTCTGCACTCAATCCGATTCTTCTGACGGTACTTATGCTGCACCGTATTTTTTTGCCGAAAGTCCAAGGTTAGTCTTTAACGCTCTCAACACCTTCCAGCTCAGCTGACGATCCACTGTTCCTGAAAGACGATTTTGATGTACTTTTCTAGTGATGCTTTGACGTTCCCAGAACCATCTCAAAACATATTCAAAAGTAGAAGACGCGTTTTTAAGGAATTTTCCTATTTTTCTCCCGGACCAAGTTGAATTTTCTAAGTGTTTGTTCACAATTAATTGTCTACGTTGCAGCTCCATCGTTCATAATAACTGAAACAAGCACGATCTTGCCAAAACCACTCCAAAAGAGGGAAGACTGCTACAATACCTTCTCATATTTACTTACTAATCAGGCGCTATAACCGCTTTTCGGTCTGGGCCTGCCGCAGTAAAATCCGGAACCACTCACGGTCCCGCGCCGTCGTCCGCCAATCCGTTATCCCGGCCTTGATGGCGGATGATTCCACGGCATCTTCCCACCTCAATCTGGATGACGAGGACGGCCTAAAAGGACATTCTGGGCTGGGTCGTCCGGTGCCATGCAAATAACATGGCCAGCCCATCGGAGCCTGGCGAGCCTAATACGCTGCACGGCGGCGAGGCCGCCATGCAGTTCGTACAGCTCGTCGTTGTTACGTTTCCTCCATTGTCCTTCCACACACACGGGGCCAACAATCCTTCTGAGCATCTTCCTCTCAAACGCGGCTAAGAGGGCTTCGTCTGTTTTAGACAGGACCACCATGTCTCAGAGGCGTATGTGAGTGTCTGGGATTATAAAGGTACGATACAGTCCCAGCTTCGACCGTAGCGAAAGATTTTTCGAGGTGAGATGATTCCTCAGGCTGTAGAATGACCGGCTGGTTACCAGCATCCTAGCACACAACTCCGTCTTTATGCTGTTGCCGGTGCTGACTTTGGACCCGAGATAGGTGACACTTTGGACGACATCCCAACTAAGAAATCTGGAACTACGTGTCCAGATTTCTTAGTTGGGCCGCTGATGGAGCCACCATCAATTTGGTCTTTGCCTCGTTAATCTGCAACCCGAACTTTTCTCACTTTGGTAGGCCTCTGCTACCTGGGAGAGCCGCAGAACAATGATATCTGCATCATCAGCGTATGCCAGGATCTGGGTTGACTTGTAGAAGGCGGTTCCCGAAGTCTCCACCTCTGAGTCACGGATGGTCCTCTCTAGCGCCAAGTTGAATAGGAGACAAGCGAAGCCCATCTCCCTGACGCAGGCCTTTGATGGTAGCAAAGGACTCTGAGAGTTTTCCATCCACCTTCACCTGGCATGTGACGTTGGTCATGGTCATTCTAACAAGCCTTATCAGCTCGTAGAGTTTTACTCTGGCTATGCTATTATAATCGGCCTTGAAATCTATGAAAAGATGGTACATGTTCAACTGCTGTTCAGCCATCTTCTCCAAGATTTGCCGCATGGTGAAGATCTGGTCAGTGGTAGTTTTTCCATTTCGGAATCCTCTTCTATCCTGAAGGATTAGGAAGAATATTTTGTAGGCGGTATTCAACACCGTAATACCCCTGCAGTTGTTGCAGTCCAACATCTTGTATATGGAACATATGATGCCGAGATTCCAATCACAAGGCATCGATTCGCTATCCCATACCTCATCTTACACCTACTCATAGGTGTCAAAAAATTCCATATAGCATCACTGGCGGCTCTACTATACAGAAGATAGAGTGCACAAATTCTAAATGAACAGTACTTTATTTGCAGCGATCCCTTTCGCGTCTTTTTTCATACTACATCCTAATTTAATCATACAACAAAACACGTCTTCTATCGTAAAACGTCAAGGTAATGCATTAAGATCTTCCCAAGTAAATCTTCTACAGTGAAGCTACAACCGTGATGAACTTAACATTCATGTATCGCATGTCTAATGCGATTGACCACTAGGAGAACCAAGATACAGGATAGGAATAAACACATAAATTTTAAAGCTCTGTGTTTTCTCTCTGTGCAACACTAACCACGCTGCTTCCAGCATTGATCGATCGACTCAATCGGTTGGCATCGGGTTGCAACCTGCACCTCCAGAGCTTGAGAATTCGATTTTGAATTTTATGATTAAGTCGTAAAACTTCATAGCTGAACCTTGAGCTATGAAGGTTTCACTCCCTGCGCCCCAATGCACTCTTAATGAAGTGCACTTCCAGGAACGATGGCGTTCTAGATAATAAGACTATATGGGATATATGGGAAGCAAAATGAAAGGCAAGAATATTTTTTCTTCACTCGTTTCATTCGGCGATTATGAGCATGTCGATTGTAAACTTGAATAGAAAATATGAAGCAAGTATATAAAATTGAGAACACAATATTGTATACAAGAAAACATTTGAAAATGCTGTCTAAAACTCACACAAAAACAACTTAAATTGGCAAGTCTTCACACACTATTTTACACCAGTAAAACAAAATTAAACGTCTAAAATGACTTGAACCCCAAAGGAGTGAGCAATTAACCCCCGCACAACAATGGCTAGCTAACATGAACCTTCACGACTTCTTGCTGCCGTTCCAGAAGAAGGTCCGTACTAGTGAGCGCGTTCAACATAGTCCCGAACATGCTTGTTCGCTGTTAAAACAGAAGCCGTTTCTCCCTTTCTCCCCTCCCCCCCCCCCCTCCCAAAAGCTGACTCATACACACATTCCGAACCGGATTTGAAAACGAACCTTGGCGAAAAAAACGAACCTTGGTTTCCAGGGGCTGAAGAAGTGTAATAAATTAGAAGCTTTATGTGCAGCGTCTTGAAAGCGCAGCGCCAAGGTTCATGGGAAGCTTTCGCTACCGTTTGCCCTTTATTTCATCTTCCCCATCTATCTCTGAAGGTGGGAGGATGCTGCTGCATTTGTTTTTTGTTTGCAGTCACTGGGGTAGGGAAAACATTCGAGACACGTCCTCTGTAACCCTCCTGCCGAGTTCTCGATCGGGAGCCATTGCCTGCAAGGATGAGATTTAACACTTCAGGGTTTTTAGTTTCCCCCATTCGGCCCCAATGGGTGGTCGGTTGGTTGGTCGGTGTCGGTTCATTAGTTCGGTTATGGTACAAGCTTTGCTTCTCTCTTACCAGTTAACGGCTTCGATTGCATATTAGTTCGCATGCAACAGGGAAAAAACTTCTGTTGTTTAGTTTTGTACATTTCACTGGTTGTACTATGTTGCGTCGGAAGTAGAAGAAAGTTTGACCATAAATATCATTTATGGTTATTAATTAAAAAGTTAACTCAAAGCTAAATACCTAAAAAAAACTTCTGTAAATCAAACCATAATTATAAAAGAAAGTCTCACTTTGAGCCGATGAAATCCTGTCTTAAAGCGCATTCTTACTTCTACGAAATAACAAAATTATGTTACCCCTACAAACGAAAAACGACCGTTATCGTTTGCTTTTTTTAACATTACTACGATCCACTTTGTGACACTGAGTAGCGCCACCGCAGGATGTGCATTTTTAACCCTCTTTCCATTCAACCTTTCCCTCCTCAACACCCACACTAACCGCAAGAACAAATAGGTCACACTGGCGCACCCCATGTTGGACTTGTCCTAGATTGGCGAACAGCGAACACACCACGTCCTCCCCAAGGTTAGGACATTCTGCCCATGATGCTTCGGTTTTTGTTGCAAACGTACGTACATGCACCAGTGTGAATCCTTTTTCCTTCGGTATTTTAAATAATACACCCAGCGCACCATACAAAAACGGGGAAAGCGTTTTGGGATGAGGTTAGGGGTTGGCTGGCGGCTCTAAAAACACAAACACACAAAACATCGTCCACTGAGCGACTGCTGCTATCACGATCACAAAAATGCATCGAACGACGCGCGCACAAGGACGAACCGTCCATCATACTGGGCTGCCGATTGCCTTTGTTTACATACACTTGAAGCCATTTTATAACCACTTTAAGGTAAACTTTCGGTACGTGCTTTAGTGCAAGCCACTGCGTTGTACTTTGGCATTTATTGCTGAACAATCAAAACGAATGGGAATATGTTTTTGATCGTAAAATAGTCGGTTTTTTTTTTTTAAATATGCCAAGACTCAACTTTAAATAATGCAGCAGCATAATAGCAGAGAAACGGATTTTAACTGTTGCATCGTCTTACGATTTAAAGGACAATCAGACTAAACTAAGTAATTCCCAGCTATCCGATGCACATCACAAGCTCAACTTTTACAGATCTCTATCACGGTCTCAAATTAACAAGTTACAAATTACACTGATATGCATGTAGAGCATTCGCTTGTCACTTCCATTTCTTGCTCGCTCAAACCGCAGTTTATGCAGGGTTTGCCAAATTTAATATCAAATGTTCGTATTGCAAAATTACTTGTAAATAAATAATGCAATCGTAGCAACACTGTCCACATCATTAAAGCAATTTTTCCTTCGATTAAATACATGATATCCAATATTTATAAGCGTTAGTGTCTTAACGTTCAACCTCAGTCGTCCACCACTCAGCCGGTTGTGGAATCACATCCTCTGAAGTAAGTTGTAGTATGAAGCTTCCTGACAATACTTCCATATTATCACGAGAAGCTATCGCTATCGCAATAGCAGCAGAGGAAGCCACTGTACCGGACAGACCTAACGTTATACACGCTGGAAAAGGGATCCTTCCAAAAGCCTCGCATTCAAGCGATCGTCTCCATTATGATAGACAGTACAATCTTTCTTTGCTGAATACCAGCACACATTGGTATAACTGGTAATAAACACGACATAGAGCAGGTGAATTGTGCCATCTCTAGAGCTGATGCATCGGTCTGTTTGAAAGAGATGGTACAGCAGAGTTGGCACAATACATGGAACGATCAATCACAACGATCAAAGAGTGTTGTCTAGGCTAAGAATTGGTCATACACGTTTGACTCACATTCATCGACTGAAGAGGTATGACCGCTGGTATGTCAACTATGTAGACTAGAGGTCACAGGACAGCACCTCCTAACAGAATGCCGGGGATACTCCCGAAAGAGGGAGAGGCACGGACTAAGTAAGCATCTAGAGGTAGTGCTCTTCAACAACATCGAGGAGAAGGAAAAATTAATAAATTATTTAAGGGACATCGGATTATATTCTGAAGTTCGATTTTTGCTTTGTGATAGACAGCTGGAGTTAAATTTAGACTGTCTAAAAGAGCGTATTTTAGCGATTTTTACACCCCTTCGAGGTGCCAGTCGTTTTGGATTCTGAAAAATTCTGCCAGCAAACAACTTTCTCGGATGTGAACGGACACTTCCATGCATCCTTAATCCATCCAGTATTTTTTAGTGTCAGATAAAAAATAATTGGCAAAATTGTATGAAGTATTACGTGGTATTTGCTACATTTTTGCGTATCAAAACTTTTTGACTACAATTTTGAAACCCCTAATCCATACAGAGGGTAATGCATGCGACAGCGGCGCCGGTCCTCAAAATGGCAGGACCGGGGTTCAAATCCCATCCGGACTGTCTCCCCGTAGTGAGGACTGACTAATCAACTACGTGGCATCGGCAGTCTAGAAAGCCATTTCGATGGCCGGCATGACCTTAGGGGTCGTTAAGCCAAGGAGAAGAATCCATACATCTTCTTATTGCGTTTGAGTATTTATCGCTTCTGACATTCCACACACTTCGTCAACTACGGCAGAACACGCATAATTCATAGATACTCTCAAATATCTACATGCATTTAAGATCTACTGCAGTTTTTGACCAAGAAAACCCTGCAACGAAATTGCAATCCACCACTGTCGAACGTCCTTGACGTCCTACTATCGATGTCCCTAGGACGCACTTCGGTGCGCACGGCGAGCAAAAAAACAATTCTAATACACTACTTTGACAGAAAACTTTCCCCATTCCCAGCACCAAACCAACCATTAGCCTTGTTCCTGTTAGCTAACTAGTCGTTAACATTTCGCCGTGCCAACCCCGTTTCGCATCTCACACAAACGATTCCCATCGCTCCGGTACACCATAAAATATCATCAAAGTTTAAGTCGCACTCCCCCGCATGCCGGTCGCGCTGGTCACTGTCGATTCCATTTTCCACGGCTGGATGCACTGCTCCACCGTTCACGAACACGCAGGACGATGTAAAGAACGCTTCTTTGTACGCGGGATGTTGCGGGTGTTCCATTTATTGTGCACTGATTACCATCAGGATCATTGTGAAGTTTCCGAAGTAAAATGTGGAACGTTACCAGCGAACGTTCGGTGCGAAAATGGGGAATGCAGCAAGGAACGGTTTTGCTAAGTAGCTACACAAAGTGATAATGGGTAGTACCGGTTTGATCCGTTTGACGATAAATCCAATCGACAACATGGATCAGGATCTTTGTTAGTGGCGAAGTCAACGCGATGTCCTTCGTTCTTTGTGACATTACGGGTTTTGGACTTTGAAGGACAAATTTGTGTTTCATGTAATAGGAATGTGAATGATGTTACTGTGGTAAGGTTTTACTTTATCAAAAAACACATTTAACTTGCATAGGAATGGATGATGCTGCAAATGCACTTTGGACAACCACAACTTGCAGTTCGTTTATGTTCGTTAAAAAAATGTCTTCAGAATTTTTGTGTTAAAACTTTCTAAGGACAGTCACAGGATTCTGGTGGGGCTCACATCCATCAGACATCCTGAGACTGTATAAGGCAACGTTACTATCCGTATTGGAATATGGAAGCATATGCTTCCATTGGGCATTCGCTACGCTGATACTCAAGCTTGAAAGGCTACAGTAACGCTGCCTTGGTAACTCTGAGGAGTTTTTTGGCTTTAGTGTTTTTAGCGAGTCCACCGAAGCTTTTTTCAAATTGAAGCAGCCACCTCAGAGCTAGCCGCAATCTTTTACGCACTATTGATAATAGCAGCGAGACCTTCGGATCGGTACTTCATCTTCACTGATAGCCTTAGTGCTATTGAAGCACTGAGATCTCCGAAGGCTGTTAAGAGTCAGGATTTCCTTATGTTCGACAAGGCGTTTTGGATCTCGCTAATATGGATCCCTTCTCATTGTGGAATTCCCGGCAATGAGAAGGCTAGCTCACTGGCAAAAAAAGGTGTCCAAGAAGGCGCTTTTTTCTGTGTTTTCTGTGGTACAGAAATAAGAGAAGTGTTGGTCACAAGTGACCTCCCCTACATGAAGATCATTTACCGATTCGCCAGAGACAGAGAGATAGATGATATAGACATCATTGGCCTGCGGCTCTCCCAGGTAGCAGAGGCCTACCAAAGGATCGATCAGGCGGCAGAAAACCTCGGGGTGCAGATTAACGAGGCAAAGACCAAATTGATGGTGGCACCATCAGCTAAGATGAACTAAGAATCGGAATCCGGAACTACGTGGCATGTATAGGTGATCGCAAGTTTGAAGTCGTCCAAAACTTCACCTATCTCGAATCAAAAGTCAGCACAGACAACAGCATAGAGACGGAGTTGCGCGCAGCCTCACCTCAAAACGCCTCTCACATACGCCTCTGAGCCCCTGTCCAAAACAGACGAAACCTTCTTAGCCGCGTTCGAGAGGAAGATGCTCAGAAGGTTTGTTGGCCCCGTGTGTGTGGAAGGACAAGCTGTACGAACTGTATGACGACCTCACCGTCATGCAGAGAATTAGGTTCGATAGGCTCCGATGGCCTAATCATGTTATACGTATGGCACCGGACGACCCAGCTCACAATATCCTTTTAGGCCGTCCAGGTCTTCCATATTGAGGTGGGAGGATGGCGTGGAATCATCCGCCATCGAGGCCGGGATAACGGATTGGCGAACGACGGCGCGGGACCTTGAGTGGTTCCGGATTCTGCTGCGGCATGTCAAGACCGCAAAGCGGTTGTAGCGCATGATAAAGTAAAATAATGTTCTCTAATCCAGTCCAGCTTTGACATAACGAGTTTGCCAGTGTTGGCGTTGGGTTCGGAGTGTTTGGCTGATTCATTCTCATTCAACTCATTTCGTTCGTTTGTTTCTTCGTTCAACTCATTTTGCTTGTTTGTTGCAGTCCAGACGCTTAGAATGCCCGGGATAAGGCAAACGACAAGGTGGAAATGCCTTGTTACATTTTTGTAAATTTTTGTTTGTTTAGTCGTCTAGTTGTAGTCATCACAAGCTACAAGGGTTCCACAATATTTTACGTGAATGTTTAACAAAACATATTTTTAAAGCTGATATGCAACTATATCAATTTATTTATCATTTTATAACAGCACCAATATAAATATTACTGAACCCAAGAACCCGCCTAAGATGATTAACCGTACTGATAAAACGATAATTATTTACACAAAAAAGTCGCGAGTTTTTTTTTTTTTTTTTGTTATATAAACCGTCCCTCCTATTGATGAGGGTTCCCAAGAGTCAAGAAATTCGATCCACAACACAAATTCCATCCACACTTCAGACAACCCAGCGACAACAGAGAACTCTCTGAAACAGTGTTTCTTTGCGAGTGCCTTTGCGTTTCCATTGCCTTCCGTTCTCGAAAGCCCAATCAAATTCCAGACAGGCTTATGGCATCCCCTCCACCGGGGTCGCTTCTCACGCACCCACAAATCCCCCCGCGGGTGTTCTCAATCGTGGTTATCCTTTTAAATTGCGAATGACGACATCCGACGGCAGACAGGCCATTGCCCTTCCATGATGCTGTAAAAACAAATTCTTGCACAAGGACGATCGGAAAGGGACGGAAGGCAACGGGATGGCATTGGAAGGGACGACGGAAACAACGAAATGTTGAGCGAAGAATAAAGTTCTCTGATACGGGGTGTTTTGTTCTTGCACGACAGGTGTCTAAATTTCCCGCATAAATTATCTTTTTGTGATGGAAATAATTTAAATTCTTGTTTTATTTCAATCAATCATTGAAAAAAAAAGGGACACTGCTAAATTTACGTTTGATTATCTTCTTGTAACTGTTTTCAAAAACATTAATTGCAAAATTAAATAACAAAAAATTATTTTAAACCCTTTAAAAATTACCCTGCTTTTACCATTTAACAATGTTTCGTCTAAATATCTACACGAAAAACTCATTCGCACAGGCCGCAGTAGTAAAAATGTTCACAACCTCCCAAAATCGAACACAGCAATCGCTAGGAAAAACAAAACTGCCTGTCCCCAGACGAATCAGGAAGAAGATTTTGCGGAAATCCACGCTCGTCCGTACCGCAAACAAGAGCGAAAAGGTGCGGAAAATTCCAAGTGTCAACCGAGCGAGTAGTGGCGTGGATGCGGGAGAGTGAGCGTGCTGTGAGTGGAAAGAAAATATTGCCCAGCGTCTGGCCCGAATTGGTCCAATGAACCTGCGACCTCTAGTCAAGGACGTCTTGGGCCAGACAAAGCAATCCTTACAATAATACTAATAATATCAGCAGCGCCGTACTTCCTTCCTTGTTTCCCAAAACCCACCAACATCTCAAGCCATCCTTACGTTGTTTGAGCGAAAACGAAAGGCACGCATTTAGCACTGGGGAAAGCTTCAACAAGGACTCTCCCGTTTGGCAGAAGATGTCGGTTCGTTCTTGCTCAAGCAGATGGTGAAAATCGAAAAGTCGTCATCAAACCCAAAACTGGAGAACAAAACCTTCACTTTTGCTCAACTTTCTAGACGTGTGCCGAAAGCTCCCGGCGAAAAGCTTTGCCAAAAGGAAGGAGTTCTGATAGGCCAAACGTCGAACGGCACGACTGCACGAGGAAAAATGGGAACTCACCCTGCGACACTAATGAAGACGAATGAGTGCGGCACGGTCGGTTCTACACTGTGCCAAGGACGAAAGAGAGTGCTTGCCCCGTCCGATCCTGGCCATTTGAGCGTGAGTTCCGTCTGGGCAGCCGTTGTACTGCCCGTTCTTGTTGTGACGGCGTTGGCAAAGATTCTGAGAAAACGGACAAACTGAGTCGGTGTTTTCAGCTCCCACATTGCGAATGAAAAACAAATCCACACATTTTTCCCCGCCCAGATACTCTCCAACACCTCGCAAACCCAGCTCTTCTCATCACGCGATGAACCGATCATTACACTCTCTGTCTCTCTTCAAGGATACGAGGATTAATCCAACCAGTCGTACCACGTTATTTCCGTGAACATACAACTTCACACATTTGCAATGCAGCGGGTCAAGGACGTTTGAATATCAGATGATGCAAAGGAAATGAGTATCGTGATTCAATATCCCGATATCACTACGTCACTGGAGACACAATGTGTACCAAACACATCATACTAAATAGAAAAGAAAGTATTATAAAACATACTTTTAGATAAATAACCTACCATTTGTCCTGTCATTTAGCTGAGCGATCCATATCAGCGATTTCCAGTCCTTCAAGATATGTACAAATCATTCCAATTCTGTACATTGAACAACAGCACCCGAACCATTTCTTCATCCTGCAAAAGCCGACAGTCCCAAAAAAAAGAAAGGCAAAATAGCAATCATGTGGCAGAAGTAAGATGTCAACCATTTATCAAAGTCGAACGCACTACCCAGACGTACTCTCGATTACGCCATTCGGCGAGCAGTAAGCAAGCAAAGGGATGAAGATGTGAACCGAGTGCACAAAATTGCGTTGACTACGCTAACTTTACGTAACGAGCAACTTTGCACCAGCTCTCGGTTTCCGTCTCGGGATCAACGAAAACCGAAACGTGAAAAAGCACTTTGTTAGAATAACAACAAAGTTCTTGGTCAGCGAGCAAAGAGTTCACCTTTTTTTCAATTGACAATGAAAGTTTCCGAGAGATACTAACCAACAAGGCAAAACAAAAACAACGTTGAGTGCTTCGGCAATGAGAAGGTGTTACAAATGGTACAAGTTTTTTAGGATTAGGAGTCATTCGAAAACAAAAAAGGACACGAAAACCTAAGTGTTTTAAATAGTTTCTTGTGGTGCGGAGTAGCCGTTGAATTCCGTTTTGCGAGGTTTTGCGGAATTATTACAATCAACTTTACTTGGTCTGCTCACCAACACGATTCGGGTCTACATCTGTCTAAGTGGACAGCCTCGAACTGGGTTGTACGGTACCGTTTTCATGACATGACCAACTCACCGGAGGTGAGTCTTGTTCGCAGGACAATAATGCAATCACGATAGAGCTCATAGCGCTCGTTATTTTACCGATTTCTTTCCATGCATCGTCTCGTATTTGATTTGATAATGATGATCTGCAGTTTCTAGAGACCTTGGTGTATCATTTTTGACTTCCCTTGAGTGGCTTATTCACAAATGGATAATTAACCTTAGATCATGGAAGACCTTCCTGTTGCAATTTGACTTTATTCCGTTACACTTCCAACTACTTTGCATGCTTCTAAATTATCAAATTAATGAGTCATTCATTTAGAATTCGGTCGCTCATCACAGGCTGTAAAACGGGAAATTTTTAACGTAGAAATATAATTTCACATCAAACGAAAGGTTTTTTTATTGTTCTTTCATCACAAAATTCAAGAAAAATTGATTTATTTATGTACGGCTGAACATAAGCAACTTCCTTTTGATATCTCTCATAGCTGAAGCACAACTGGTTTATCCACTACAGGGGCTGTTTTTTTCCAATTGGATATCCAGAGCTTAATTGGGCCTTTATGAGCTTTATTAAAATGCAAAACATCCTTTTCCGGACACTGCTCTCCATAAACTGTCGAGTTCATAGATTGATTTGTTCTAAAAACCCGTGTTATGTGACCACAGTTGCAGATGACTTACTATACCATGAGTTTGCGGGCAAATTTGTCAGCAATAACGAACTTATTTGTTGGGAATCCTACCTCAAATATATTTTTATGTACATTTCGTCATCCATAAGAACGCAACCCGCGTACCTCGTTAGAACCAGGACATACAAATTTTGGGGCGCGTGATTTCACGATGTAATTAAGCTTTAAAGTACGGTTTCGTTGCTTTGAGGCACGAAAAGAGGGGTAGTCTGCACTCAATCCGATTCTTTTGACGGTACCTTATGCTACAAATCTATTTTTTTTTGCAATATCCCCATCCGAAAGTCCATGGTTAATCTGTAGCGATGTCAACAACTTCCAGCTCAGCTGACGATCCACTGTTCCTGAAAGACGATTTTGATGTACCTTTCTAGTGATGCTTTGACGTTCTCGAAACCGTTCCAAAAACATATTCAAATGTAGAAGACGCGTTTTTAAGGAATTTTCCTATTTTTCTCTCGGACCATGTGGAATTTTCTAAGTGTTTTTTCACAATTAATTGTCTACGTTGCAGCTCCATCGTTAATAATAACTGAAACAAGCACGATCATGCCAAAACCACTCCATAAGAGGGAAGAGTGCTCCAATACATGTATGTATCAAATGTTTTTGGGGCAATGAAAAAAATGCTTCGGAAACGTTGAGGATGTTACAAAGAGCCTTTGGGAATTTAAGAATGGCCATGAAGACAAGGACCTTCCGGGGGGATGGTCTATCCACCTCGACCGACGGCGCCCACGTCGTCCAAATCCGGCCGGATTTGTGAAGAAACAACAGCTGGTTTTTGCACCACGATAATAGGCCCTCCAATACGGCCATCATTTTGAGGGAGTTTTTCGCAATAACTGGCACCCAAATTGTTCCGCAACCTCGCCGTTTTCGGCAGATTTGGCACCAGCCAGCTTCTGGGTGTGGCAACAAGCTGAAACGGCCGCTTCGAGGACACCTTTTTGAAACTTTCGAGGAGATCGCGAAGTCACAGCGACGGCGGAACTAAAGGACATCATAGGATCCGCGTTTTCCACCTGCTTCAAGCAGTGGGAGAAGAGGTAGAAGAGGTGCATTGCATTGGAAGGGAATTGCTTCGAAGGTGATGACATTCATTTGGCCTAATAGAAAAACCATTTAAGAAAAAAAGCAAAGTCACTTTGTTTTTCGGGCACAGTAGTACATAAGATAGAGTGACCAAATTCTAAACGAACAGTACTTTATGCTACATCGAAAAAGATAACTCAAATGTATGGAAAGTTGTGCCTTTCCGATTGCTAGGCTTTTTGGAAATTAATATAATTTCCTTAATATTTGTACACAGAAACGATCAACTATAGCACGCAAAATAATTTAAACAAAAACAAAACTACGAAGGATATGTAAGAAAAGCATTGTGAGGTAAGAGAATCGAATAACGGCCCAATATTGGGGCATTTGCTCGGAAGCCTGCAGTTCGAAGCGGGGGTAAGCATGCTACAACCCAGTCCCGAACCTACGCCAACATTCATTTCGAACCATTTTTAGCATTTATATTGTGTTTATCGTTCCTTCGCACACTGTGCCTGCCCCATAGTACTTCGGCTTGTTGCCTTCGCTCTTTCGTTTGCCTCAACCCCACAACCCCGGTCAAGAATGGCGAATTATTATTACACGATTTTTTTGTTTGTTTGTTTGCGCCTGCATTCTTCCATACATTCCGCTCCATTTAGCACTTTTCGGGGTTCGTCTTGAACTCATTTGCTTGGTACGGCGCGCTGGGAAGCGTAACACAGAGCGCGCTTACCCTCCAAACAAGTGTTCTTCCGAGAAAAAAATGGGTTATTGTTTTCCATTTGCCTACGGATCCGTTTCTAGCTGGTACATCACTGTATGCGCGGGTTGGCGCAGCTCTTATGTGGATCTTTTGATTTCGAGAAGCATTCCCATAGAATTATCTCGTTTTACGGTGCTCTTATGGTACATTAACGTCATTATTTGCAAGCTCAGAGCTCATAACACCACTTTATCACAAGAATATTTAACCTAGACATTCTCAAGAGAGTAGAGATTCTGAAAATTGGTTAAACAAACAAATGCACTTCACACATGCCCAGAATACCCTCTCTCTATTACAATGAACAACAAACCACCTTTGAACTTTCACTGTAAACTGTGAGCAAGATACGAAATGTACTGATTGCCGTGCAGATTCGAACGAAAACATCCTTAACCGGCTACGAAATCCCTGGCCAGTGACGTCCATTGCCCTGGTGTTATGTGTGGCGAAAAATGCATCCCTTCCTTATAACGCTGCTCTCACACATACTAACCAAAGCCGAATTTAGGCATTGCCGTGCATGACCTCCAAAGTGTTCAAAGACTACATAGCGCGGCTTATATACGCTTTTGTACGCGCGCTGTATGACGCACTTCCCTTGCAGTAATTTCCCATATCCTTAAAACAACTCTACAGCTTACCAGGCGACTCCATCGACGCTTCGGAAAGATATTTTAAGCTGAATTATTGCTTGTATGTGTTTAAAATTAGAATTTTTGAAAGCAATACATCGAAGGCAACCTACGCTACCTTATCGATTTCATCGCACCATTAGTTGTCGTAGGTCCACCATTATGTACAAGCTGCCCAAAAAAAACAGCAAGAAGTTAACGAATTATTTTAATAAAACATGTACGGGAAACCGCACCTTTTTTTTGCAGGACGAATCGACGAGTAACTTCAGTTGAAGGCGCAGCATGTACACAAATAGGGTCAACAGTCGGGTCAGCATCCATCGTAACCTGGCTGCACCGTATGCTGCACGTGAACCGAACGACCTTGCGACTCTCCTCGGTCGCAGGAAGCTCCTGCTCGCACCAATCGTTGCCCCGGCGCCATTTGGTGCAACGGTATGCGCAAGGACATTCCAACTGAAATCACACCAAAGCCCATGTGGATGAAAGCTGGTGAAGGCACAAACGTGACCTAAGTTTTTTTGCCATTTTTTCCCCCTTGTTTTATATAATACGTGTAAGGGACACACCCAACAAGTGCAAAGTCCCGATGACGAAGGATAAGACGAAGGAAATTGTTGGAATTACGGCGAATTCCGGTTCGAAGGTTAATGTTGCGATTGGTGGAGTTAGTCCTAAGGTCGATCGATAAACTGTGTGCTTAGAAGATGCCAATGAATCCTCTTTTGAACGTATGTTTATTTGTATTCCTAAGTCCTGACAAGAAACAAGAAGCCCCAGCAGATAACTATAACCAGTGGCAATGGACTAGAAAATTGGGGAATGTATTCCCCAAGCCGCATATCTCGCGTCAGGTACACCCTACACAGCCGTATGTTCAATGATCCTCCGTAAATGGCAAAAATGAACCTCGCGTGGCATTGCCCTAGGTCAGGCACCGGTAGGCAAATGTCATCGATCGATCCGGTCGCATGTTTGCAAGGGCGTGGTGATGCAACGCCATTACGCTTCGTCCAAAACATAGCACAGCATAATACGACGACGGTTTTTTGGTGTTTGTACATAAGGCAACCAAAAAAAAAAATGCCGGGAAGCAACGAACTTTTGGGAAGCCGTAAGGACAACGATCTCCAAGAATGCATTCTTCCTGGAAGGAAAGAACGGATCGCCGTAGAAAAAAAAAGTGATGCAAAAAATCCGCGGCTATTTTTTCTCTCCAACAGAATAAAGTTAAAAGCATTTTCTGAGCATATACAAATGTGCTTCAAAATTTTAGCTTTTTCTCAAAAAAGAAAAGGGATAGCTAGCTATTTTTTTAAGGAAGCCAAAAAATGCAAACAATCAGTTCAGAATAATGTGCCTAGCATGGAGCAGGACGATACGTTCGGATGGAGTGAGTCGGAACGATTCCAACGGCTCAATGCAGGAAATTGAAAGTGATTTTTTGTTATAACATTAACCGTTCGCAGGACTGCAACTGCGCGGATTTCAATAATGCAGTCCTTGCTGAAGCACATCCCTACATTCCTACTGCAGGCACACATACACAGGGGAAGAATTTCATAATAAACGTTCAAATGGTGCTGAGCTAGAGTAGCAGACTTTCGCCCTGTTCACCTGTCTCTCTAGCGCAAAGCAGTAAAGGAATGCACCACACCAAGCAGGAGGGAAAAGGTGCACATGTATGTGTGCCGTTTTGTGTCCGTATGCTACCCCTTTCGTCATCATCGTGGAGGTCGAGCACAAATCGATGATACACCATCGAGTGCCAGGGCAGAATGAGCAGGATTCAAGTTCATTGCCTTTCCTGGATGAAAATAGAAAACTCGGAAAATGCATCCTCTGTGTGCATCTCTTCCTCTCTCTCTCTCTCACACAGACACACACAAACCGTAGGTTCCGTTTTCCGGAGGTAAGCGAAATTCGGTAAATTGCAAGCGCGCCGGCGCGAGTCCGTACTACCACGACCAAACACAGTTGCATTTTTTACAGCTCCGGGCCCCATTGCTTTTGCATGGGACTGCAAGGCACACCGACGAACACGATGCAAAATGCAAACACACATTTGCAGCTAGCCCGGAGCAATAAGACGCGAGGGGTGAAAGTGAGAAAGTATAATTGCGTCATTAGAAATAGCTTGTCATCGTACGCATTAGCATGTGGGCTTCGTTTGCTGCCAGGGGAGGTACATGATGAGGGTTCAAAATAGAAATTCAATTTTGAAGGTTTATCAGATATTCTGGTAAAATTATAGCAAATTTTGATACTTTTCTGTCGTCTTCTATTATGAATCTTCTGTCAGTTTTAAGTTGTGCAATGTCTGCAACAATTCCTCTTCATTAAACATATGGTGTCGTATTAAAACTAGAACCTTTATACAGTGATGGACAAAAGATTAAGACCATTTTAGTATTCGATATACTAACTACTATTTTGGATACTTCTACTAGATAGAACTTTACTAAATATTGGTAAAATGTTCATCAGCATCTCAACTATTTATACCAATTTTATTTATGGCCGTACGCTCATAAATCTCTGTGTTAGAATTAAACACCTGAAAAGGGTTTTAAAAAAGCCGACTTTTTTACTATCAGAGCTATCCAGTTCCAACTATAAAACCATAACGAGTTTTTTATTTGAATTTAAAAATTGTTTAATGGACACAAGCTTTCAACAGAATGGACTAAGAATTAATTTAAAAGTTCAAAATGTTCAACTTAATTTTACAGCCAAAACATATCGATCTAGTGATCAATTCCTTGAAAACTTGCACCACAATCTCATTTTTACCTTATGTGCATGAGCTACTACACATATTTTTGCCCTAGGCCACAAGAAGTGTTGCCAGATGCAATCTGATATTTTTATTCGAACGTTTGACATTTTGGATCATAATCACACTCACAACATTTTGACGTACGACCATCATTTATGATGCTTACATTGACTTGAACAAATCAAACCAAAAAAATGGAAGAACTCAATTCTTTGTATGGCGAAGAAGCAACATCCTATGGTACTGTTAAAAACTGGTATAATGAATTTAATCGTGGCCGACGTGTCCAAATACGACCGTTGTGCCTGAGAACATTGATGCCGTTAAAGATCTAATTGCACAAGATCGTCATGTGACATACTGTGAGAAAGAGGTATCTTCAGGTATTTCTTTCACCAGCATAAACACTATTTTGCACAAACACAAGGTGAAGTCTTCTGAGAAATTCGACAAAACGAACTACACAAGACGGATAATTCTTATCCATGACAATCCAAGCTCTCATGCATCGGAAAAAAGAATTGTCAACGATTTTTGTCTCCAGAAGAAGTTGAAGCGTCCAAAAACCACGTTTGGGAGGTATCTCAATCAGAGTGGAAAAAGTGCTTCGACAATTCTTTCGAGCCAATGCAAAAGTGTATGAATCATGATGGAGAACACATTGAAAAAGCATAAAACAATTGTTGATGATAAAAAATTGCATTTTTATTATTAGGCCAGAAACACAAAAAGCAGCCTACGTACAATATCAGGTGGTCTTAATCTATTGCCCATCAGTGTATAACATTATTGCAATTGGCGGGGCTAATCGACTACATTTTCTTCTCGGCTTAACGACTTTCTTACTGATGCCACTTAGTTGGGTAGTCAGTCCTCACTACGGTGGGATGGTCTGAATGGGATTAGAACCCCGGTCCTGCCGTCTGAAAGACCGAGTATCAAAGCCGTGGTCCGTCTCTTCCGTTAATAGGGACGCTTGTGCCACAGGTATTATCAAGCTAAGGAAGCCAGAAATGGCAGCTAGACCAAGAACTTTCCAGAATCTAGCGAGTGCTAACCCGTAGCTAGATATTCAGACCTCCCTGAACCCAACCCGATTTGTGCTAAAAAGACCGATGCCTCTATTTTAAGTCATAAACTTTATAATTCACAATTTATAGTGACCCCGATGGGAATAATCTGACGTCTATAACGTATCTATCAATGCTTGCCACCCGACTGACTGGTTTTTGCTTTGTCTCCTTATCATCTGGGCACCTTTTCGGCGATTTTCATCCAGTATTCACCAGACATTCAGTTAGGCCGATAACCGGCAAACTCATCAGACGCTCGTGGCGCTACAATTATCTAATCATTCCACAGCCCCATTTCAAACCTGCTCAATTCTACTCACGTGCTCTCGAAACCGGAATCGGAATAACGGCCGGAGTGGGGGAATCGTTTTGTTTACATCATTATCGAATTATTGCTTATCGCTCTATCGGTTCGATTCTTTAATTACGGTGCGATGTAGCATTGTTTAGAGAGAGGTTTATAAGATTATTTAAAATACAGTTTTACTTACCTTTAATGTACACATTGGTCTCTTCGCTCAAGAAGGAAAACTTTCAAATCACGCCCTTCAGGAAACGGAATTTAACATCTTCCAGAGTCGGAGTGTGCCATGCAGTGCATCGTACACTGGAGTGGCACATTCCTTCTATCAAACACGCCCTTTTCTTTGGAAAATTTTAGACGGTCAACTACACCGGATACCTATCCTGGTAGTATAAAAACTTCCACAAGAAACGCCGGAAGTGAACCTGGCCCGATTGACGCGCACGGTAGGAGATTATTACCATGGAAACCACACACACACGAACGCGCCATTCACTGTCGTGGTAAGCTTTTCTTCCCCATCGTTGATTTGCTTGCCTGAAATTGGAATTTAATCTATTTCCCTAGCCTTCTTTGGTCATCTAGAACGCACACAGGCACGGAGAGGAAAAAAGGCACCATCAATTCACATAATTTCACGCACTTTATGCTTGGCAGCACGAACGCACGTAAGCATCACACCATCCGCACAGCACGCGCGCGTTATCACAAACGAAGTTAGAGTAAACTAACTTCTTTTAGGGCTTTTAGAACAAAACACTAGGAAGAATCGCACACGCACCTATCGTTAGCATCCCAGGAAAATGCGACGACCACTTGCCAACTTGAAGTCAACTTCTGGCCAACTCTTCTTCGATCAGCTTTATGTTTGGCCCATGTTTTTGTGCTTTCTTTAGAGCGCATTCAATCGCGCATTCTTGCAGCCCTTAGGGGTGGAAAAGACTGGCTGGCTTGGCTGGGTAGGGCCGGGTAGGGTGTTTGCGCACCACAGAAGGAAGTTGTGTGTACTGATTTGACATTTCGTTTGTTGTTACGCCGCGCCAGCTTGACAGACAATACATGTAGCTATATTTTGCCTTTTATGCTTGTAGAAAAAACTCCCAAATATAAATCTGTGCCCCGCGCTCGAAGCATACACGGAAGCATAAAAAAAACAACACACAACTCCCTTTACACACACATACACCCAGTTTACGCACACGCTTGACCGACGGGTTACGCGATTCCATTCACAACTGCGCTTTTTATGATTTTTTTTTCTCTTCGTCTTCCATCTATTTAGGGTTCAGCACAGCACCACCGCTTTGAGCCGTGTGGAACAGCATTTGTGCGTGTATCACGGATGTTGCGTGAATGATACTGTTTGTTTTCTGTTTTCTTGCTTTACCTCACAAAATACTGCACCGGGAAAGGAGCGGCACACGTACGGCACCGACATACACAAACGCGACATTCACACTACACGAGGGACACAAACACAGACGAGCGTTCCAAAACAATTAAACAGCTCCCCGTTGCGGTTCACAAACACGAATGGAATGTTTTGACAGGCTGCAGAAAAGTCTTTCGCCGACACGCACACCGAACCGCAAGTAGCAATATTCCGTGTATTCGTACCGTGTGGGTCAAAGTGCAGGGGTGTTCAACTAAGCTGAACTAGAAGATAATTTCGTTATAAATTAGAAGGCAGACGGCCACGGCTAATTTCAAATTGTTCGAATTGATGCAAAACAATCAAAATATCTCAAAACTCAGATTTCAGCTTTCACACCATGTCCCGTGTAGTGTAGGTAGCATGTCTATGGGCCACGTTTTCAAAATGCGACTGCCATGAGAACCAGAAATTTTGATTTTGAAACCTTCCGTGTCCCATACCTTGTGAAAGAGGCGAAGGGTGTCTCAAAGATCCAAAGTCGCTAGAAAAGGAATAAAAAAGTGGATCGTGCCCTTAACGTGAAACGATGAAACCAATGACTACTACGATTATACATTTAGCAGCAGCCTACTATGTCTACAGAAAAGTATTCAACCTAGCACATTCGGATGTTACGGTACAGAATAAGCGGCCACCATTTTCCATTGGGGAATTAAAATATAAGATTGCATGATTTATTACTTTTAACTGTTTAATGGATTTAAAACAAATTCCATCTAAAAATTGGGAAACTTCTGCACAATAGCAATGTGTATGGCAAGTATCGTATGTGTGTTATGGCGGTTTCTTAAAATCGATTATAAGGCACATTAATATTATCGCAATTCTATTCCATCTACGATTCGAGTTCGAGTTGGTTCCGTCTTTTTGGTATAATGCTAACGAAATGGTCGTTCTCTTGTTTTTAGCACGCTATAGCTCACTGCGTCTATTCTTCGTCTCTAGATCATGCTCACCCTGACCGATCCCCGAATCGGCCAATAAGGTCGGTGAATTTGGCAACTGTTCCTTGTCACCTTTCTTTGGTTCGCTTGCTGGTACTTGTGCACCATCGCGTGTATCGTTATTAACCATCCCGGAGCCACCCTTGCTACCAGCACCAATCGTCGGTAGCGTCCCATCAATACGGAGTGAATCTTCCGTATCGGAAATGTATCCTTCATCACCGGTGTAGTGCGTCGGGTACAGCAACAATGGTGCCGCACTCCACGCACTCAGCGTACGATCCCGGAAATGGCTTGACCAGCTATCGTTCGGATGATTGTCGAACATGATCGGAAGATACTCGTCCACCGGTAGTAGCTTTCCAAGGGGGTTTTCCCGTAGCAGTTTCTTCGCACCTTCGAGCGATATAACGTACCCGAGCGTCCAGTAGGAATATCCCGCCTTTACCAAGTACTCCGATCCATCGATCCATTTTTCATCCTCTTCCTGCAACCGTTTCCGACCGAAGTAGATCAATTCCCAGCCACCGATACGACGTGCATCGGCCAGCACACCGTAAGCCCGTCGGCGAAAGAACGGTTCGAACCGGATATCATCCTCCAGCACTAGTACCTCCTGCTGATTAAGTCGTACCATACGTTCCCAGATGTTGTAGTGACTTAAAAAGCATCCGATTTCACCCATCGTCATTGGGCTGGAATAGGGAGATGTACGAAAATGATCAAATCGAGATCTAATAGAACTCTTGCAAGAAACGTACCGCTTGTGGAATGGATCGGCATAACCGGGCAGGAAGCGTATACCCATATCGTGCACTTTCTTATCGCTCAACTGCTTGCCATCAACGGCCGGAAAGTGTTCCACGTCCAGTCCGAGCAAATCGAAATGCTGCTTCATTTTCGTACGCCTCTCCGCACGACGCTCCAGATTGATCATGTAGATGTGCGAAAGTGAAAGTTTATCTCTGTACAAATGGAACCATTCGCGTTAGTATAAATTTTCTTATTCGATACAAATTCATCTTTAAACATTACTTTGGAACATCCGGTACAAATCGACCCAAATCCTGCTTCAGCTTCACCTCCCCATACTCATTCACGATGTAGCTCAGCACATTGGTCAGCTGTTCCAAATCTTTCCCCGGTACGGTTTCACCCGCTTCCAGCGGTACCATAATATAACCGTACAGCAGCTCATTGCACACGTGCATCGGGATTCCGGAGTAGTTTGCCGACATGGCAAAGATGATGATATCATCCACCGGACCATCGTACCGGCCAGCCGGCAGGTTTTTCCGCTCAAATGCGAGCTGACGAGTTTGGGCTATGTTGAGGCTAACCAGCACCGCCGTATGTACCATCGGTACGGGCCACTGGCCGACCTGGTCGTAGTTTAAAATCTTTTTATAATCATCCGTCCGCTGGTAGTAATAGTCCGGTGTCATACCGCACCAAAAGTTCGAATACAGGCCGTCGGACACGAGCATGGGGGCGACGATCGGGAGCTTGCGTTCGATCAGTTTGCGCAGCGTGTTGCTGTTTGTGAGGAAGACATCGGCATCGAGAAACTACGGACACAGAGACAGGGTGTGGATTAGAATACACTGTTTTTGCATGATCTTCAAAAATTGCAAACCGTTTCTGCTTGTTTTAAGTTTAGAACGTTAATTCAATCTATTTTGAACCTGTTTGAATCATTGCATCGACATTTTTACGTACCGCTCACATCTAAGCCGATAAATTCATGAAAAAGGTTGCAAATAATTGATCACAATGAATTTTACGTGGGTTCATTTCCACGATTCATAAGCCTGAACTGAGTAAAATCCAGTTTCCTTACAGTTATTCTTTTTTTGTCTCATTTAAGAAAACAGCAAACAATTAGGCAAGCTACAACTTCGTACTCCTGAATGATGAGGACTCATGGACCTGGCAAATATAAAAAATTGGCCTCGAAATTACTGCTTATTGCAATCATTCTAAATAATACCACGCACACATACCCAACATATCTTGAAAATGCAGCTGAATTTGATTTTTTGTTGCTATTTATGATTCCAAAAAGGTTCAAAATAGATTGAACTAACATTCTAAACTTTAAAAAGGAGAATAAGTTCATGATTTCTTGGAAGACATAGCCAAAAACCATGGCGGTGGTGGTTCTTATTTTGCTCTGTGTACTTTCGTACTGATAGTGGAAAGCCTTGGAAGTCGCTTACGAATATAAAGTCTGCCCACATTTTCCGCGCCGTCTGCAGTGCTTCCTGCTTTAGCCGTATCACATCGCTAAATCGTTCCTCGTTCCAGTGTGTGCTGGTTTTCTCGCTATCTCGCTTTCCTGGCTCGCTGCGGTACTTGAAATCTACGCTATGATACAGCGCGGACGTTCGTTTCAGCCATGCTTTAGTAATCTCGATGCTACGATCTTCATTATGATCCGATCGTATCCTACAAAAGAGGATTGCATTGCTTTATTTACTTTTTTTCAAGGCGTATTAAAGATTATACGAAAGCTCACCAAAGCGACATCCGATCTTTTGGATAGTCGAGATCTTCCAAGTAGGAGTAAAAGTATGGCAACGTGTGCGCTTTGTTCCGTACCAACACTGCCACCATTACGGTTGGTAGTTGCTCCGTAAGCTCTATCTGCTGATCGCTGCTAACGATTGTCGTCGTCGTCGTCAGCAGCAGCAACGGCACCACAAGTAACCTCAGCCTCGTCATCACCATCCTACCGAGCGTCGTAGCTGGAATTGCACCAGCACTGCATGAAAGCAAGGAACACATACGGCCTTCGATTTGTGCGTATTGAGTAACATTAACAACCACAATTAAAAACGTAACAATCACTAGCCCCGCTTGCAAGCACCGGGTCTGCCTGCCTGTTTCATATCAACTTCCGTTTCCGCTGCGTTATGAACGAAACAGATGAGTTTTCCGATCGGTCTTTATGGAGCCACGCACGCACACATACTACTGCTGCGGTCGCTAGACAAAACAAGATGCGGCAAACGTCAAACGGAATTATGCTGGTTTGTTTATGTTTTTGTTACAACCCACCACCACCACCCATCAAACATAGCTTGACAAAGATGTACAGGAACAAATATCGCACTGCAAATTTATTCTTTTCTCACTAATAATACACAGTTTGAAATCATTAACTTAATTATTGCCTAAAATAATACCCCTTAAACGCTATTACAAGCACTATTTATCCATCTCGTTTTTGGTTGGTTTCTCTGTCTACAATCCAACGTTCAATTCCATCGCTAGGAAATCAAGCAGTATTATCAATCCACTCAATGTAAACAGCACTGGGATGGGAACTATACGGGGGGAGGACATTAATACAGCATAATTTGAGATACATCGATATACGCCGTCCAGATTCAAAACTGCGGCAGACACACCTTCTCGGCAAACAGCTCCGATATGACCGTGATCCAAAGGGCCAGCACGAACATAATGTACGAGATGCCAACCTGATGCGAGTGTGGCAGATGGTACGGTTGTCCACCGATTTCATCCACATGAAATCCGAGCGGAAATATAACTGCCGCAAGACAAAACAGAACCACTGCGAGAAGACAAGAGAGAGACATGTAAACGTTCGATTTTGGAGACTTTTTTTTTACTTAAAAAGCGCATACTTACTTGCTGTAAAACCGACCCACCGTGCATAGGGAATCACATTACGATCCCAGTTGCTGGATGCCAGCAGAATAATGGTGGTAGTGATGCAGATGCAACCGACGAAAATGCATATCAGCGCAATAAACCACTCCGGCTGCAGTTCCGGCGTGAAGCACACCTGTGGCCGGTTGTAAAGCGTCATACATGTCCACATCAATCCCAAGCGCGTTTCACCTGCAACGAGTGAGGAAAGATAATTAAACCAACGTCGTGTTTAATAAGCTTCCCCGTAATACCTCCAACACTGGTCACTATCCAATCGGGCATCGCTAGGCTTACGATGGCACAGACATCCGCCGCCATAAACAGACCAGCGCTGATCGTCGTTAACTTGTCCATCCTTGGTTTATTACGCAGAACTTGAACCGTTATCGTCCTACGAAAAGTAAAAAAGTGCTGATTTACGAACGCATCTCCTGTAAGTACGCCTTTTTTCTTTCTTCACTGGCAACTGCAGCAAGTGAACAATTTTGCAGAATTGGAATGTTTATGTTTTGGACAAAATGTCATTTGAAAGGTTTTTTTCTTCGTTTCCTTTCATTCCTATAGCACTGTTGTAAGGTTTTACATGGTTGGTGTGAAAGATTGTGCATTAAGTTGTTAATAGGATTAATATTTTTTTAATTCTTGAAGGGCGACCTAGCCGTATAGCGGGATTAATTCTTATTTCTGAAAAAATCTTTTCTAATTTTTCAGCTAGTAATCGACTGTATTTGGAAGTTAAAAAAATAATAAAAACATTATACTTTCTCATCTAATTGGTCCACTCAATGCTTTTGCCTGAACCATTTGCAGTTCATCGTCGCTTTTTTTTCTGCACCGAAAAGTAAACAAACTGTCAACGCTATCGGAATTTTCATCAATTTTTCGTTTACCACTCGGTTTTGTTCAGTTTCAATTTTTTCGCGCCGCACGGAATCCTCTATTGGGATTCCGTTGCGCTTACCTTGCAACGGTTATCAAAATGGCCTATTGGTTCCGGGTTGGCAGTTTTCCGTAAATCATAGTTCTAATTAGTGCGTTTGCTCTTGTGTCTGGGTATAGTTATTGATAAGACAAGACAAAAGGCAAATCTCATTCAACATGAGCGATTTAGATGACCCACTAACCGGGCAGCAGCAGCAACAGCAACAACCTCTAACCCAAACCACCCCACGCAGTTCGCTCGGTTCGGGAGCGCTTTCCTACAGCAATTCCTCCATCTCACCCTCAACCAGTTCGAGCAGCTCCGGTTCAGCAAAATCCGCCGTCAGCGAGTGTTTAGGTGCATGGCTCAACTATCTGCAGATCATGAACAATTTGTGTGCGGCCGGTTACCGGCTAGCACAAACGATAGCCGCACTCGAGCCGTGGGCGTACTTCGATCAACCAAATTCCGCCACCGGAGCCGGTGGACCATCATCCGGTGGAAACAACCCATCAGGAGGTGGTCCCACTCCGCCCCAGTCACAGCAGCCCCAGATACCGCAGCTACCCTTTACAACCTCGCAGATACCATCACACATGGCCTTTCAGTTCATTACCGCCTGGGATGAGCTGGCCCGCGCATCCGTTATGGCCACGAGCACGGTCAAATCGCACATCGTGAGCGTGCTGCAGGACTTTAAAACGCAACCGCTGGCCACGGTTGAGCAGGAAGGCGAACTGCTACATATCAAGGAGTACAATCAGCTTATACTGCAGGACAACGCACAAACGATGATAAATCTGCAGCACCAGTTCTGTGTCGCTTCGTGTGATGCGTTTGCCCAGCTGATGTGCTGCTACCAGTGCCAAACGCAGGTTGGATTCCCGCACGATCCAGACTGTCCTATGGTGCAGCATCCGATGTCCGCCGCTGCGACGATTGCACGTACCGGTGGCGGTATAACGGTGGACCAGCGCTCCCAAACACCGTCTCCCCACTTTGGGATGAAAATGCAGGAAAACGCTCGGCTGTACGATCGGACGGGGTCAATTTCGACGCAGGGATCTTCCTCCGATCACGGTACGACGGCGTACGAGCAAACGCGTGGTCCTTCCCCGCATGATATTCGTGGCCCGAGTCCGATTCAGGGTTATTTGGATAATATACGTGGACCGCTCCCGAATCCGGGCCATTTATCGGGCATGAAGGCCCCATTCTATCGGGGGTCACGATCGCCGCTGAATTTTCCTCTGTTCACGCTGAATGGGCAACGGCGATGGTCGGAAGCGGCAGCAGGGGAAGTGAACTCGGAGGCGGCACTAGACCCCGAAAGTCAAATGCGTCGATGGTCGATGCCGTGGGAAGCGAAAGCCGATAAATCCACCGTTCACTGGAACCAAACGCGCCTAATGCCGATTTCGAAGCTTGCGGTGCCAGCCAGCGGCCCAGGACCAACACCCAAATCTTCGCTCGGCGATCGTAGCCAAAGCACAACGCCAGATTCAACCTGGCACTCGTCAATTACGAGCCAGGATGGGTTGGTGGAAGCGATACAGTTACTGTCCTGTCGGCCAATCCACCGGATGCAGCCGATGATGATGATGGCACCGCCAAACATAGGACCACCGTTCGTTGAGGAACCGTCAGGAATGGTAAGAGTGGGGCGGAGCTTCAAGAATAATGCAAATGGAGGAATTAGTTTAATGTTTTTGCATCAACAATAATGTAGTGGCGGAAACTCCGGAGTGGATTAATTAATACACCCAGACACCGGGGTTGTTAAATCCGGAGTAATCTGGATTCATCCGGAGTAATTACTCCGAACCAATCCTAGTAAAAATCCGCTAAACTCCAGAAGCCATGTTAATCCTACCCTGGAAAAAAACCAAGATTTACCCATGACTATAGTAATGTACTTACCTTCCTTCTCATTACAGCAGCAACAAGAATCTCAAAGTACGCTGGGCAATCCACCCGGAGGACTGTACGGTATCTGGACGCAACAGAATCCTCCGAGCGCTATCTTGCGCCAGTCCACCGCAGCAGGGACAATGCAGCAGGACCGCATGATACCGCTGATGAACTACATCCGCGAGCAGGATTCATCGATTGACGAAAATCCACCTAACTAACTCAATTCAGCTAACACACACACGACGAACAGACTAATTCTGTCTATACCGTGTTTACTAATCTACTACTAAAAAACAAGGTAAAGTATTCCATTTGTAGGATTCATAAGGCCAGATATTAGGCATCTAAACCATACCAAAGCATCAAGTTTATACCAAAATGCGAGGCATACATTATTGGAATGCAAATTTTATACAAGAAAAGCAAACCAAAACGAATGCGGGAACATGATTTTACGCGAACAATCCGCAAACTTTCTCATCTATTTCGATATAGTGTTGTTTAAATGTGTAACCCATATACCTAGAGCAAAGCGGATATTATTCTTTACATCATTGCCACGAGGTCTGAAGTAATATTGGTATTCACAGCATCATGACAACGCTCATAACGATATTTGCATGTTAGGACTATTATTAACTAGAATATTTGTACTTGAATTTCTCACTATGTGTCGTGTTCTTTAGTCGTGGTTTCGTGGATAGTGACACAAAAATTTACTTAAAAAAAAGTTTGTTTTCTTCAACCAAGATGGTGTTAAACTGATTTATCAATTTTCCCCAAAATCATGGCAAAAAATTATCCATTTTTCAGCACAGTGTAGTTTGGTTATTTATATACATTTGACCATTTAATTGTTTAAAAATTCAATAGCTATATAGCATGTGCGCGATAGTAAAAGAAAATTACTAATGTAGATGTACATGGAAGATTTATTGGGTTCTCGGTATTGGACAAAATTTATCTGGTGGACTAATTATATACGTTCGATAGTAGTTCAGTAATACAAAACTTAATAAATCTGGCTGTCCAATCACGAACTTATTCACTTTCCGATTGCTCGTAACCGAAAAATTATTTTTCATTCCTTTCTTCCGGTATAAAATTCATAAATTGAATTCAAAATGTGTGTGTGTGTAAAAACATATGATGTTTAAAGAAATATTCTTGTAATATTCCTCAACGATTCAGATTTCGATTTAAATTTAAAACATACGGGCCACTGTGGTTCCAATCGGCAAGCTGCTCACGAAGGTATGGGAAGGGTTGAAAGTTCTACCTTAAGCTTATCGTACTGTTCCTGATAGTCGGGATGCTCGCGGATCAGCATAGCGACCGTACCACGCTTCACACCCATCGCCGCACCAAGATCCTTCCGGCTGGGCATGTAGCAGTAAGGGATATTCTTCTCTTCGCACACTGCCGGCAGATGGCACATGATTTCGATCGGTGTCACATCACCGGCAAACACAACCAGTCTGTGTGGAGATAAACAATAGCAAATGCTCACATTTTTTCATCCTCCATTACAATGATCAGCTGCGAACAACCACTTACCCAGTCTCGCCCTTCCGCAAGCGTATCTGTACATCCTTTAGCCCATTGCGCAGATAGTTTTTCTGTTTCGATGCTGCAACCAGTTACGCAAAGCTATAATACATGTCCAACGAACTCACTGCTCACTTGGAACTTACCTTTTTCAATGAGTTTGTGTATCTTTTTGGTCAGCTTCTTGGACGCCATCGGTTGCGCGATTGCGCTCGCATTCCGTATCTTTTCCTCGTACGAATCCTCCTCCTTTACGATGGACATATCGACCTCTTCGCCGGCCTCCGTCTTTTCCACCTTTACTTTACCCATTGCAATATGTTATTGTAGTTAAGTATACACTTTATTCACTTTACTTTCCGGCGTTACTTTCCGGACCCGGCACGTGTTTGGCTCGCACGCAGATGTGTGGGGTGTTGCTTCGTTTGACAGCAAAACAAAGTGCCGCGGTTGACAGCTGTACCACCGTTATGTTGGTAGCCATGTTTATGCGTACTATTGTAAGGTTCTAAGTTTCTAAATAAAACGGAATTTGTTTAGCTGCTAAATAAAGAAATAAAATAAGCTGCTAAGCTGAATATTACGAAAATACATAATAACTCGAAGAATGCATTAAAAAGTAGAGGAATGCGAATGGGTGTTATTTTATATTATTTATTTACATCTCAGGATCTACAAATGTCATCCATTTATAGCCTACCTCTGCGCTTCTCCTTCTCCACCCAACACGCTCAACTATTCCGTCGGGCTTGTTTTGCGTGAAAAAAGCAACACGGAAAAGGCCAACTTGTCTGCATCTGCAAGGGTAATTATCGTGCCAGAATGTGAAACAAACCCTTTGCAGACAGCTTCAGATTGTTCCTCTAATCGGAGATGCTCGAGAAACACAGTGTTTGTGCATATAAATTTATCTGAAACTAGTACAGTTTTGCGTATGTGTTGTTGAGGAACATATCGAAGCAAAAAGAAAAGTGAAAATACCACTAAATTGGTGCAGTACCCAGCAAGAAAAGTGCATCCGTGTGTAGTGCGAAGTGCTTTTGTGTGGCAACAGTATCCCAATTCCTCGACAGCCCTACAGTATCACTCTTTCTTATCGGAGTAGATAAATAAGGAAGCTATTACAAGCAGAAAAAGTGTGAAGCCCTTGGTGTTAGTGCGTAGCAGTGAAAGCGTCGCAGTACATGGTGGAAAATGTAGAGTCCGCAAGCCGAAATCCGAAAATCCGTGCAAGTGTAAGTTTTCCTAGAGGAAATAAACATTCTTGTAGATTGAAAGTTGCGCCCTGCTTTGCTTACACAAAAACAACATCCCGCAGCTAGACAGAAATAAATCCCCCGTGCGGTAAAAGGGAGGTGAACTGAAAAAAACAAACCATCCGCACACACCCACTAACTCCCCATCGCCTTAAATGTATCGGTCGTGGCATAAACGTAACGGCTGCTGCACATACAAACAGATGGGGTGCCGCCGGGTGGGATTGTGCTAGAAAATTTCCACCTGTCCGCGCCTGTTGGTTTACCAGTGTCCTCCGGAGAGAAGATGAGAATCCGGCTGGTGAGGCTGCTAACCGATGGAGCATTTTCGCTGGCGTTTCTGATGCTTCTACTGCTGCTGTTGACGACAACAACAACAACCTCCGGCACCACAGTGTCAGCTGGCGTTAATAATAGCTCCACCATCAATCAATCCTTCGCGTCGGGACATGCCGGGCGCGGTACGTTAAGTTACAATAGTTCTGCGGATGCTGGCAACCGGTCGTCGTCGTCATCGGCCACGATCGAGCAGCACACCACAAAACCATGCTGTGATAGTAATAGCACCGACCGGGCATCCAGTCCATCCACCCGGACGCATCGTGTAGTGATAGAATTTTCCACCAAAATCGTCCAGAATGAGTACATCGTGCAGTTCAATGGTTACTACAAGCCGAAGGAGCGCGAGAGCTTTATCCAGAATGCCCTGAACGGCTCGAAGGTGGGTTTAGCAACTAGTGATGAGTTCTCTGAAAGGCACCCACGGTTCCAATCCAGGCTCCAGCACGTGTAATCCCATTTCCGGTTGAAAAGAAATGGAATCACCGTCCCGAAGCGGTTCAACTGCTCGGAATCGTCCGGAACCAGTTCCGCCTTTTTGCTCGTTTCCCCATCTCTAGCAACAGTCTACTTGTTTGGTTTGATCATTTGAATACAGTGTTTTTTAAATACTTTTAGGTACAGAAATGGCGCATCTTGCCACGCAACAATCCGGCCCAAGATTTCCCAAGCGACTTTGACGTCCTCACGCTCGAGGAAGCGGTTGAATTTGCGGACGATGGACTTGCGATGCTGCGTACGCATCCTTCGATTAAAAGTATATCTCCACAGCGGATGGTTCAGCGTGCGTTAAAGTACGTACCTTTACGACAATCGGAAATAGATTCCGCAAATGAGGCCACCAATGAGGAAAACGAATCGGACGACCAGGAGATAGAACCACCAGAACCGGACCTGGATGAAGATGACACTGAAGCGAACGATTTTATCGAATTCCTTCAAAAGCGTCGCCTAGCAACGGAGCAAGATGCGCCTCTATCGCAACCAGGACCACCACCACCTCCACCCCAATCCCCGAACCGCCACACGAATCGACGCCTGCTACGTGCAATTCCTCGGCAAATAACGGCTCTACTAAAAGCGGATGTCCTATGGAGTATGGGAATAACTGGGCAAGGCGTTAAGGTGGCCGTATTCGATACCGGCCTAGCCAAATCGCATCCCCACTTCAAGCGCATCAAAGAGCGCACCAACTGGACGAACGAAAAAACGCTTGACGATGGTGTAAGCCACGGTACGTTTGTCGCCGGCATTATTGCGTCGTCCAAGGAATGTCTCGGCTTTGCGCCGGATGCAGAGTTGCACATATTTCGCGTCTTTACCAACAACCAGGTTTCCTACACCTCGTGGTTCCTGGATGCGTTCAATTACGCGATCCTGAAGAAGATAAATGTGCTGAATCTAAGCATCGGAGGACCAGATTTTCTCGACCAACCGTTCGTGGATAAGGTGCTGGAACTGTCCGCGAACAAGGTGATTATGGTGTCGGCGATCGGCAACGATGGACCACTGTACGGGACGCTGAACAATCCGGGCGATCAGATGGATGTGATTGGCGTCGGTGGAATGGATTATGCGGACAATATCGCAAAGTTTAGTTCGCGCGGTATGACTACGTGGGAGCTGCCGTATGGATACGGTCGGCTAAAGCCGGACATTGTTACGTATGGAAGTCAGGTAAAAGGAAGCAATCTGAACGGAGGCTGTAAATCACTTTCCGGAACGTCTGTTGCATCGCCCATGGTAGCTGGTGCGGTAACGCTGATTGCGAGCGGTGTACTTGACCGGCCGGAAGTGGATCTGAATCCTGCCTCGATGAAGCAAGCACTTATTGAGGGTGCTCAACGATTAACGGATAACAACATGTTCGAGCAAGGGCATGGGAAATTGAACATTCTGAGGAGCATGAAGGCGTTGGCAGCGTACCGACCGCGTGTAACACTTTCTCCGGCGTATCTGGACTTTACGGAGGATTACATGTGGCCGTACACAACACAAAGTTTGTACTACAGCTCCATGCCGGTCATAGCGAACGTTACGATCTTGAACGGGATGGGTGTGATTGGACGTGTGATCAATAGACCCACCTGGCATCCGTACAGCAACGAGCACGGAGAATTGCTGAACGTTTCTATTAGCTACTCGGAACAATTGTGGCCCTGGTCCGGTTGGATGGCGGTACATATAGGGGTGAATGAAGCGGGACGTGGTTTTGAAGGTATTGCTCAGGGTCACATAACACTCACCGTACAAAGTCCAGCGGATGGTGAACATGAACGGGAACCACGTAACGGTACGGTCAGTTTCGCAATCAAGGTACGGATCATTCCACAACCACCAAGACAGAAGCGTATCCTTTGGGATCAGTACCACAGTTTACGGTATCCACCCGGATATCTCCCACGCGATAATTTGAAAATCAAATCCGACCCACTAGACTGGCGAGCAGATCATGTCCACACCAACTTCAAGGACATGTACACCCATCTCCGGAATGCGGGCTATTACGTGGAAGTCCTCGGAGCACCCTACACCTGCTTCAATGCGTCACATTACGGCACACTGCTTGTCGTAGATCCGGAAGAAGAATTCTTCCCAGCAGAAATAGCTAAACTCCGCCAGGACGTGCTGGACCGGCAGCTGAGCGTGATCGTGTTTGCCGACTGGTACAATACGTCCGTTATGCGACGAATCAAATTCTACGACGAAAACACCCGCCAATGGTGGATGCCGGACACGGGTGGTGCGAATGTACCTGCGTTGAACGATCTCCTACGTGAGTTTGGCATTGCACTGGGTGATCGGGTTGCGGATGGATATTTTGATATGCGCGATCATCGAATGTATTATGCTTCTGGGGCGAATATTGTTCGCTTTCCGGTTGGCGAGGGTACGATCTTGATCGAGCGAGATCTTCTAGACGAAGGGCTCGCCATAACGCAGCCGGATGAGTCACGATCAAAGGTACGGACACGGACCGCAATTTTGGGCATGTTGCAGACGGACAGGAGAATGTATGCAAGGTTGCAACCGGCTACACCAAACCCGGAAAGTCCTCCAGTTGCACCACCGGATGAGACGCTTGAAGAGTTGGAGGAGGAAAATGGCAAGAATGATCAAGGGGCGATCATTAACAAGCGAATTTTGCTGAGTGCTGCTGTAGGGGGAACGGATGTAGAGGAAGACGAGGATATCCCGAACGATGGTGGGGAGTTTAATCGGGATGATGTAGCGAATCGGATTGTTGCTGGAGATGAACCACTCCCGGAGGATGAGCGGGATGCGGACGATATTGGGCAGCTGTTGCGCGAGAGAACGAAAGCGGCCGCTCACAAGCAGCAGCAGAATGCAACCACGGCCCGGACAGCAAATCGTCCCGAACCGACGGCCGGTGGACGCATTGCACTGTACGGTGATTCGAACTGTCTCGATTCGACGCATCTGGAGAAGCCATGCTTTTGGCTGCTGGATTCGTTGCTCGAGTACACGATGACGGCCCATGTGACGAGCTTACTGCGAGATCTTAACGTTAGCCGACAGACGGAACAAATTGAAGGTAAGTTGAGCTTACTGGTGGGCCGGCTGAGAACATCCCTAAAGTAAGGGATCCAAGTAAGCATGCAAATCTCAGAAATAGAAGTGATGGCGCCCTCTAGATGTGAACTGGTTAAACTAAATGCTGCTTCTCTTCTGCAATTTCTTCCCCAGAAAACGTGAAGCTACCTCAGCGCATGCCGAACAACAATCTGCACCTATACTCGAAGGTCCTTGTCCCGCACACCGGTGGAAAGCGACCATTGCCCACCTGTCAGCGGCTAGAATGGGAGTTTCCGGTCACGCTAAACATGTCCACGCTAAACTTCGGCACCGGTCCGAACGATCGATTGCTTATCCAGGAACAGCAGCAGCAGCAGCAACAGCAGCAACTGCTCGTTGTGCAGCAACGTCAGCTTAAACAGGGACCACCCCAGCCAATGTTGCCGCTTGTCGGCAACGAGCTCGTCTACAGCAGCCGGGGCCGTCGATTGGAGAGTCAAAAGGGTACGCTTGAATGAGTGATGGGTAAATCACCATTTTTCCCGGCGTCTGATTAATTGCAATTTCTTCCTCAGGAAGTTCCGTGCTCGGTGCTAACGACGAACCAGACGTACCCGGATGGCGCAACAAGAAAACGGACAAAATCCCTCCAAATGCACCACCGAACGCTTTTAATGGACCGTCCGGTGCGTCACCGACCGCCGGCACACCGATGGCCGTTGGTGTGAAGATTATCCCACTGGCCGGAGAAGGTGTTGATGGTGCCACCGAAGACGTCGACTATTATGCGGAAAGTCGAGCAAGACATGGGAATGCTGGTGGAGGAGGTCCAAGCGGTACCGGTGGGATTGCTAGTTCGGGACCATTCTATTGGTTGACCGGGTCGAAGAGTGTCCTAATGGTGGCGTTGTTCGCACTGCTGGCACTTCTAAATTGGGTACGCAAATCGAAAGGACTTACGATTAAGCGACGGCTTAACTATGTTTTCAAGAAGGTTGGCTTCTAAAGGCAGGCTCAGGAAGAGAGAGCCTGTTTGAGTGTGTGTACGGCTATACCAAAACGATACAACGATAGACAGTAAGGAGGAACGCTATGTTCCTTTGTAGGGCCCTAGCGATCAGTGAGAAAAGCGATTGCGGAGATGTAGGATGTAGTCTAGGATAGATAGTGCCTGGCCCCGCTCAATGTTGTTTTATGTTCTTGTTATATTTTCTACCTGGTTGTTTAAGTTTCCGTCAACCGTCAAAAAGCATCCCAGCAGTTTGGGAACAGGGTAGTTTTTTAGGGTCGTCATCTGAGTTTTATCATCCGTTTAGCTTATCGCAAGTTGTATTTAATGTAGACGAAAAGGTGCTGTTTATTTTACGTGTAGTCTTAGGTGGTAGATATGTGTTTATTTCTGTTCTGTTTTTGTGCAAAACGTTCGTTGAGGACGCTACTTCCAACAGTGTGGAAGTAGTGATTAAGTTTTACGAAAATAATTTAAAAACTACACCACTTAACTAAACCACAAAAAAGGTTGGTTTAGTACTGGTAGAAAGGGTAGCAAAGGCTCGCATCGATGTACAGCGTATCAAAACGATTAACATACATTATGTCAATCCGTATACTCTCGGATGTTCCTAATCCCTTGCCCACGGAACGTGGGGTTTTTGGAATGTGGCCGGTGTTCCTGGATGATCCGACAGCCAGATCACCTCGGAGATAGTTGGGGAAGGAACGCAACAATAAAGAGAAGGAAAATATTTTTATATTTTTTTATAAATGAAACAAGTTTCCAAATGTTTTTGGTTTGGTTTGAAAGAAAAAGGGTTTTGGAAGTTGACTTTCTTGAAGATTAATGGCTAACGGAGTGTGGAAATCTTCGGACGACTAACAAGGTTGCGGACACGTTCGATCTAGTAGTGGATAAATCCTCATTTTTTTCACGAAGTCGGATTAATTCGCGCTTCTGAGACACTCCGGAGTAACTCTGTCACATTTGTAATTTAAATGCAAATTAAACTTTTAAAGCTAAAAAAAAGGCAAGTGTGCCATTTTACCTCTGTCCCACGCTCTCTGAACAGGATCCTTAAGAGGCGCCCCGAGCAGAAATCCGAAACGAATTGATTGTTTGTTGTCTCGAGACATTGAAAGATGCTTTTTGTTGGCACCAGGACAGAAATCTGTTTCGCCGCCCCCCGGTCACAGCGGATTTCTGCTCGGGGATACAGAATTACAGGGCCCGAACAGCATTTTCATTGAAGGCCTCAGAAGAGTTAAATCCGCCTCGGAAAAACTACCACTGACCAGATCTTCACAATGTGGCAAATCTAGGAGAAGATGGCTGAACAGCAGTTGAACACATACCATCTCTTCATTGATTTCAAGGCCGCATATGATAGCATAGCCAGGGTAAAACTTTACAAGCTGATCAAGCTTGTTAGAATGCCCAGGGAGATGGGCTCGCCTGTCTCCTATTCGACTTCTATAAGTCTTCTATAAGTCAACCTAGATTCTGGGTATGCCAGGATCAGGCTGATGATATAGACATCATTGGTTTGCGGCTCTCACAGGTAGCAGAGGCCTACCAGATGATCGAGCAGGCGGCAGAAAACCTCAAGGTTTTAGAATCATCCCGGCCATTAAGGTTGGGTTAACGGATTGGCGGACGACGGCGCGGGACCGTGAGCGGTACCGGACTCTGCTGCGACTGGCCAAGACCGCAAAGCGCTTGTAGCGCTGTTGTAGCTGATTAGAAAGTAAGATTATCTGGATAATATATATGAATTTGAAACAATAAAAAATCCGAACCATTTCTTCGAAGTTCTGAAGGCACGAACTTTGCTCGAAAGCTCGTGCCTCGCACGACTCCAAACGGTGCAGTTTTTGTCGTGACACCAACATTTTCAAATAGTTAAATTCTAACCAACTGTTTTCAAACATTTTTCTTTCAATTTCCACTTCTACCAATACAATCCCTACAAGTGCGCCAAAGTCGTATATGATTTCGTAGTATTTACATACAATGATTTTCCTTTTATTCTTCTCCAGCCATATTCTGGCTACGCAGCCATTATACAGTGTTATTACATTAGTTTCGTTATTACATTTCGTAAAATATTTTCGAGCGAATAACTTACATCACTAAATAGAAACTCTTAACAGCTAATAGTGTATTTGTATGAGTGTGTATGTGTGCGCATTCTGATGATGATGCGGGGCTGATGAAAGTTGGCTGTCGGGAGTTCCAGAGGGAGACGGCCACACCTCTCCCCTCTAGTCGTCACTGCACTTCTCTCTCCATTCTTCCCTTCACAATCCGGCGATTCACCTGGTTCGCCAGTCGTCCGGCGGTAACACACGAAAGAATTACATGACATCCCTTTTGCTCCTTCTCCGTTCACCCCCAGCACTCGCCACCTCCAAAAGTGGACGTTTACTTCGAGCTGGTGTACTTCGTCACGGCCTTCGTTCCCTCGGACACGGCGTGCTTGGCCAGCTCGCCCGGCAACAGCAGGCGCACCGCCGTCTGGATCTCGCGGGACGTGATCGTGGAGCGTTTGTTGTAGTGTGCCAGCCGGGACGCTTCCGCCGCAATCCGCTCGAAGATATCGTTCACAAAGCTGTTCATGATGCTCATCGCTTTCGACGAAATGCCGGTATCGGGATGGACCTGCTTCAGCACCTTGTAGATGTAAATGGCGTAGCTTTCCTTGCGGGTCTTGCGCTTCTTCTTCTTGTCCGACTTGGAGATGTTCTTCTGCGCCTTGCCGGACTTCTTCGCCGCCTTTCCACTAGTTTTCGGTGCCATTTTTGAGTAACTTTAAGTGTTTTCTACCGGTATTACTACTTCACTTTGTAAGTAACTTCACTACGAACGTATCGAGCGGACTGCACTGTTAGGAACAACTTTTCAGAATGAAGGCAAAAATTTCAAAAATTTCTTTTATTTGAATCCGAGCTACCAGCCGCAACGTGAAAAGGTACCACACGACGCTCCGCCCACTTTTTCGAAACGCGCAGTAGTGGAAATGTATAAAAGGCAAAAAAATGGAGTTTTTTGATAGTTGTGAATCAGCTGTTGAACAGAGCGGACGTACGTGCGTGATACAAGTGTGAAGCAAATAAATTGTTGATATATCTTGAGTCAAGTGTGCAAGTTAGTTGAAAATCAGTGAAATATCATTATGTCTGGACGCGGCAAGGGTGGCAAAGTGAAGGGCAAGGCAAAGTCCCGTTCGAACCGTGCCGGTTTGCAGTTCCCCGTCGGTCGTATCCATCGGTTGCTGCGCAAGGGAAACTATGCCGAGCGTGTCGGTGCGGGAGCACCCGTATATCTGGCTGCGGTAATGGAATACCTCGCTGCGGAAGTGCTTGAATTGGCCGGGAATGCTGCTCGCGATAACAAGAAGACGCGTATTATCCCGCGTCATTTGCAGCTGGCCATTCGTAACGATGAGGAGCTGAACAAGCTGCTGTCCGGGGTAACCATCGCCCAGGGTGGTGTGCTGCCCAACATCCAGGCCGTGCTGCTGCCCAAGAAGACGGAGAAGAAGGCTTAAGCGCTTCGCCCGGACAAGACGATGACGACGGAGGAAAGCTGCTTCCACTGAGGCTAACGACATCCCGATTTCTTGCGATACAAAACAAAACGCCCTTATCAGGGCGACGAAATGCATTCATGGAAAAGAATTTTGTGTGCCAGTCCCATCCCAGTTTCAATAGGGGAAGCAGTATTCTCTTGTTGGTTTCCAGAAATGAGAGCCATAACGAAAAAAAATCGGGCCATTGTTTTCTCGCTATTGAGAGCATTTCCAGAATAAGGAGGAAAGAGACACGGGTGTTGAAATAAAGGGAAATGAGGCAGCATTGTGCAAATTGCACCACTGAACCGGGGCTGCGTTTATACCGTCATGTAGAACGCTTCATTTTCGCTTCCGTGCCATGGGGGGAATTGATTCAATTTGAATCGACGGTTATACATACGATAACTAGTTGATAATACATAAATTATTACTAATTCGTTATACACTACATTTAGAAGCCTTAATGAACGATAAAATAAAATGAGAGGACAGGTTTAAGAACTGAAACTGATAGATCATTCAATCCTAACGCTTTTTTTGCTTGCAACGTTGTCCTATCTACTTGTTTCAGGCGGATGGACGCTTTCTCGGGTGCATCCGCGTATCTGCTGTCAACGCTTTGGAACAACGGGCGTCATCATTTTCACCAAGGTCGCTGTGTTTTTTTTTTCAGGGACTCGAGAGAAGATATGTATTCTACCGCGGACCACAGAAAGGGGACTGCCCCCAACACAAGACTCTTCATATCTTCCCAAATTTAACCTCAGCATTTTTAAGTTGAAGGTGCCCTAACATCCTTTCTGCTTAAGGCATCAGAAGGGCTAAATCCGCTTCTGTCTCTGACTCGAGTTTGCCGGTGACGATTTTTCCTACTTCTTCCGACGAAGCAGGGAATCACTACGGGGTGGTGTGGGGGACATCCCTACGGAAGGCAAAGGGGGAAACTTATCCCGAATCTCAATCTCATCACAAATATCAATTCGCGTACAAAAAATATTATATATCCTCTCAATAGTTTCGAGTTCGTGTATAATAAATTGTACCACAATTTTCGATAAATTGTAATCTGGAAAGAACCAGCAATCACGGGTAGATTCTGAAGATTATTTCTCATCACAAGCAGGGCCAAAAGTGGGGCGGGAACATATTTTTGGTACCCAACAATCACCTAAAATGTAACGCGTATGACACCGGTGCGTTTTACATAACTGTACCAACCATTTGTTGTACCTCTAGGGTAATTCTTATTGGAAAAAGGGGTACTTACATCGATAATCCAATGAACAGCACAGATTGCCAAGGGTAGAGTGGTGTGGGTTAAGGTGGGTCTACCCCCGTCAAAAAAGGGAGGGAAAATCTCGCATCATGGCTACCTCTGATTGGGAAAGATTAGTAGGCTAGCTATTATTAGATTAGTAGAAAATCCATCTTTGACTACCCAGTTTTAGGTTAATATTTTTCCAACGTTGCCTGTTATTCGTCTAGTTCATTTAGATACACCTTCTTTCTTTAATCTTCAAAAATATGCAACATCTGTCTGTATTTGTGGTTGTTTGCAGTGGCGGCGTGGATGCCCGATCACCGTCCTGACCCTCGGTAATTTTTGCCTGCGTGACCAACAGCACGGGTTTGTTGGAGATGTTGGTGGTGGTGGTGCAGTATCCCTCTTCTTGAGATCGAGGATAACCACCGTGCCCTCGAAAAGGACATTCTTGCCCTTACCAATACATGGGTAAATAGTTCCGAAGGGTAAACATTCATTCCGATTTTTAATAGCAAAAAGCTAGTCGCAAGAGTGAGACAGGGTGTTACAGGGGACGCAGGCGTAAATATATCATCCCTTGCCGTTTAATTTTTACCTACCCCGAACGGGAGGAGAAAAACGCAGGGTAGCCATCTTCCTGTAGGGGAATAATGTATAAAATCATCCTTCCATAAAAGTACAGTTATTAGTTGGTTTCCGAGCACGGAATTGTGAGGATTTGCTACCGATTGTTAAGCAGCATCTATCCAGCAGCAGCAGCAGCAGAATGGCCCGTACTAAGCAGACCGCCCGTAAGTCCACCGGAGGAAAGGCTCCCCGGAAGCAGCTGGCCACAAAGGCCGCCCGTAAGAGTGCACCGTCGACCGGTGGCGTCAAGAAGCCACATCGTTATCGTCCGGGAACGGTCGCTCTGCGTGAAATCCGTCGTTACCAGAAGTCGACGGAGTTGCTGATCCGTAAGCTGCCGTTCCAGCGCTTGGTGCGTGAAATTGCGCAGGATTTCAAGACGGATCTGCGCTTCCAGAGTGCTGCTGTGGCTGCATTGCAGGAGGCTAGTGAGGCTTACTTGGTTGGTCTATTCGAAGACACGAATCTGTGTGCCATCCACGCCAAGCGAGTCACTATTATGCCCAAGGACATCCAGCTGGCCCGCCGTATTCGTGGAGAGCGTGCTTAAATCCACAATCCGGCTGTAGAGTGTTCTGGATATCGAAAACACCTTCCAACATTAACATCAAAACCTCATCAACCAGACAAACCCGGTCCTTTTCAGGACTACAAATTATATTGGCAAAAAGATGTGTTTTCTCTTCGGCTCCTTAAAACTGTACGCTAGATCATGAAAGGATGGCCCTTAATGCTACGTTGGCAACGTAGGCTGCTTAGAGCGAGAAGGGAAAACCATTGCCTACTAGATATAGATTTCATAAACCCAACTTATTGTATCGTTTGAAGAAAAAGATCATGAAAATAAAAAAAACTCAAGCAAATGCTCACGCAGTGAGTCATGCTTATATTAAACATGAATATTCTTGTTGTATTACTATCGTGTATAATGGAAAGTTCCATGAATTGTTTTTTTTTTCTTCAAGAATTTATAGCGTCTTGCATCTTCACTGCAAAGGAAGCAAAAAGGACGCTACCTTACAAGCTGATTTTTGGCGCCAATTTACGCAGCAAAAGATGTGTTTTTTTGCTCTTCATTTTCATTGTAAGTTTTTGTGTCTTTATGGTCCATTACACCCGTACCAAGGGTGATGAAGAGATACAAGGACGAGGACAAAACATGTTGCAGGAAAATGGCGTTTTTGGACTTGTAATTGCAACTTTACTTTACTTGGAAAACATAGGAAGATGCTCATATTTGTATAACTGTTTGTAAATGAAACCCCATAAAACTATTAAGATTTTAAACCGGATTTTGGAATAAAGTTATGGTGCATTCGAATAAAAATATTATCCTGGACGTTATGCGTCGTTTGCCAAGACAAGAGTTAAACGAAAATCTTTAAATCAACTAATAATTTACTTATTAAACTAAAATATGCAGAATTATGAGGTCAAACTACGTTAGAATTGCATTTTTTACATGTTTAAGTTTAAGGGGATGATATAAAACATTTGTAAACATTTACTACTTTGAGTAAATTATTTGTTTGAAACATTAACATAATTTATCTTATTTTAATGTATTGCCAAAAGATAAAAAGGCCTAGAATTATTTTAATAGACACAATCACCTATGGATTCCCCTTTGTATAATTCTATCTAAGCATAATTTTCTAACTAGAAAATGTGAGCAGGAAAAAAGCATGTTATGTCTACCTCTGTCGCACTCATTGCTTGAACTGGCGATCTCACTAACACAACCACTACATTGGACACGCAGCCGAAATGGTATAAAACGCGGAGCTGAATTTTTTTTCCTCATTCGCTAAATTTTTCTCAACCAGTTCGTGTCGTAGTGTTTCAAGTAAGTCGCTGATCACTGAGTGTTGAGAGATGGCCCGTACCAAGCAGACCGCCCGTAAGTCCACCGGAGGAAAGGCTCCCCGGAAGCAGCTGGCCACGAAGGCCGCCCGTAAGAGTGCACCGTCGACCGGTGGCGTCAAGAAGCCACATCGTTATCGTCCGGGAACGGTCGCTCTGCGTGAAATCCGTCGTTACCAGAAGTCGACGGAGTTGCTGATCCGTAAGCTGCCGTTCCAGCGCTTGGTGCGAGAAATTGCGCAGGATTTCAAGACGGATCTGCGCTTCCAGAGTGCTGCTGTGGCTGCACTGCAGGAGGCTAGTGAGGCGTACCTGGTGGGTCTATTCGAAGACACGAATCTGTGTGCCATCCACGCCAAGCGCGTCACTATTATGCCCAAGGACATCCAGTTGGCTCGTCGTATTCGTGGAGAGCGTGCCTAAGCAGTTTCTCAACAAAACCACCCTTTCAAAACAAAACGGTCCTTTTCAGGGCCACCAATATATTGGTTAAAGAATTGTTTGAACATCTTTCCGGATAAAGCGACGCCTTCTGTTGTAACAGGAACATTCATGTATGATTCACAGTTGGCGTCGGTTTTTCCTCTTCCTCCTTCCGCCTCCTATTCTTCTTCCCTTCAACATAGAATGGAAAAAGTACGCATCCGAACATAACGCGTAACCGCCATATTTATATTATGAATTTAGGCGGGTTTTTTAACGTACGCAGCCCAATTATTTGCTTCACAGCTGTCTTCTACGAAACGTCACTTTGTACGGGTGTTATACACCCCACTGTTGATAAACAAATTACGTCTTGCCCTGGGAGGGTCGTTTTTTATGTTCCATTCTGCTTAGAAAATGCGTGCCTTTCTTTTTCAATTAATCCACGATACTTGAATCGAGAATTAAAACCATAAAACTTCAAAAAAAAAAAAAAAAAAAACTATTGACTTCCAACTAATCAACCGCTCCCATAACGGGCGCATAGATGCATACCGAGACCTTAGCTGAAAAAATTGACAGTAGTTTTTGAGCAAATTTCGCAGCGGAGCCAATAGGCAGTTTGTAACATAGTTTTTGAATGAATTCAATAAGTACAATTCAGTTGAAGACAACATCAATCATTTTGTTTCCATTTCGAGAAATTCTCCCGATACGCTTGTGAAAAATACGCGGCAACCGAAAGTGTAAATTGAACGGTCTGCTGCCTTGACGCCAATTCTTTTTAAAACTGATTATTGATCTTTCAGAGTACATTTTACAAACACATAGTCTAGTCGCTATATATACTTTCCTTCCTAATTGTTAATATTTCCTTCCTGTTGCTAATCCAGAAATGAATGGAATCGGTTTCGCACAAAAGCCTACGAACCTCAGTTACGATTTTGGGTCCAAATTTGACAGATATTCGCCAACGAACCCAATATCCGGATCAGATCCAAACCGGACCATTCTCTCGTATTGGAGACTTGAATAATCGGACTACCGGATATCTGAAGGTCTCATAATTCATTAGATAGATGGGCCGGCATGATCTTGGTTTAAGAGTGTGGGCGTTTGACTGCCATCCTATGATTTGAAATTTCCGTACTCGCCTCATAAACTTCACAATTGCCTTGTAACGTCCATCATTCATGTTTTCCTATCCCCTTTTCCCTTTACCATTTTTATTAGGTAATTCAAACTGTTAAATCCTAGGAAATTATTAAATAAATTTAAAAAAAGTCAAGAATGAAGAGTCAGAAATCCAGATCGTTTTTTTTCGAAAAAATGCCTCACCGCAAAGGAAGCAAACAAGCAGAAATACTACTTTTTTCAGCCTTCTCAAGTACCCCTAGAAGGAAGGAAGGGTAGGAAAATTTTTGCCATATTTCATATGGTAGTTCCGAAAAAACTTCATGGAACCGGCTATACGTGCCTTATCCAGCATGCCATGCGCGGTAATCAACCGGAACCGTAATAAACCCGTCCGCCATTGTTCTCACGGACATTGCCAACAGTGTTATCCGAAGGTCTCAGGTGAAAGCGGTCCGAGTGAATCCGCACCAGTCATTAATCGCCATTATCATCCGATACTGTCCGCGCCGCTGCTTCGAGCACACTTTGCTCGCATCGTTTCCATTCGTTGGCATTATGACGAAGCATTACCGGTCATTTCGAGGTGTAAAAAAGCAGCTCCTATCTAAAAAGAGGACAGAAATAAAATAGAATTGAAATATATTCTATAATGTAATACAAAACACCTACTGTAACGTTACACTACTTTAACATACTATTAGAACCAATTACAGAAGTAGCTTTTCGCCTCGATTCGGCCGACTTATTCGATAATCTAGGGCAACTACGTCGGTGGAACAATCATCCATCCAAATGACCCTTCCGAAGGTGCCTAATTGAGCATTAGCAAGACGTGGAACGGTTCGTCATGGAACTACCAACCGGCTGAGAGTGCAGTAGCCTTCCATTGATGAATCAATCCTGTCTCCCATTGCATCCACAGGCGCTAACAGACTGAAACATACTCTCCTAATCATTGCTTCGGACACATTTAATGTCAAAGCATGTTAGCGAACTGATGCTAAAAATAAATAGAGGGTTATTCAATTATATTATAATTATACAATAATATCTTACTTTTTTATAAAATGGCACTGATACTGCAGCCGATCCCTGTTACATCGATGCCAGCAGCTCGTGTTCTCAGGCCTAGAACTGGAACCAATTCACTGTTGTATCTATTCCGCCCATCGGTAGTTTGCTCTGAACTGGTACATTGGTCAAGTATGTGGTCACTGTGGTCACATTAGTGCATGCGGTGCCGGTTTTGTATGGAGAATTGTAGGTGCGGAGCTGGTCCCAGAGCCAGTTCCACCCATTTTCGGAACCGATCAGACCCGACTCCAGCCGCGGAGATGATTTTTCCATCACTAGTGTAAATAGTATGCTGATTGCACAGGATCTGGCTGTTGCGACCGCTTGGAATCAGCACTCCGGTGTATCTACACACACTTCTAGCACCACCGTTGTAACATGCGATCTCTCTAAAATAATTACAAGGAAATAAATAGATTACAAGCTGGATAATGTTGTTCCGTAGCCGTTTGACAGCAACTATATTGTACAGCACCAAGAATAACTTACCTTACACAGCCACTCTTAAGCAATAGAGCACGAAACACAGCCTGCATCGGAGAAGAGTGCTATGAGGTAGTGTTGTTGTGGAGATTCCCAACAAGAGATGTTGATCCCCGTGCGTGCGTACGTGGTTTGTATGCTGCGGAATGTATGTGGCCGGGGTGACCTGACCGGGGCAAGAAGCATAAAGAGAAGAGACATTCAGATAAAGAAACGGAGCTGGATACAGAGCAAGAGAGAGAAAAAGAGAGAAAAGGCGAGAGAAGAGAAAAACGGGAGGAAAACCGTTTGTAAACACGTAGAAAGAAAATTTGTAGAGAACTAAACGGTGTGTATAGTAGAATTACCACCGCAAAACAACAAACAGAGCACAGCGACATACAGGCGAAAACAATCAAACCGCGGTTTCGCGCTCCAAGCAGTCGTGTTCCGTAATTTTGTGGATGTATCAGGTGCTGCCGGGTAACGGGTGTTGTCTAGGGCTAGGGACAAGTTACCAAAATCCGTCGATCGTATCATAATTCCGCCATTTGTCAACTTTAGGTTACGATGCGTGTTAACCATCACCAACCCCCCCCTCCCCCTTCTTCGGTCTTTTTCTGTACCATTTTTTGACAGCTTCTTCGTCGTGTGTGTGCGTGCGTAAAGTGGGAAATATCGTAATTGCAGCCGTGCGTTGTTAACGACAACGGTGACGAGGAAACAATTCCGGTACCTTTTTCCCACTTTTCTTCCCTGGAAAAAAAAATTCTCTTTCGTCGTCGAATCCACCCATTGTCGAATGCTCCCGTTACTCCTGGAGAGTTATTTCTGCTTCTTTTGATGTGTTGTGTGCGGGCGAGTGCGTGCTTTTTTCCTGCTCGTACGCCTACAGTGTAGAGAAAAGAGAAAGAGTGAGAGCGAGCGGTAGAAAACAGAGAAGGCTCCGTGAGCCGAAAGGGGCTTTTCCTTCGGTGCTTTGGGGTGTGCAGGGAATTTTCCCTTTTGGTTTGGGAATTGCGCGAGCATTATTCGCCTGCGTGGAGCATTTTGGCTGCGGGAAAGCGAGAGTGTGCACGAGTGTGCGTGTCAGAACGTGTGTGAGAGAGAGAGCGCGCGAGATCACGAGCCGCACACACACACATGCATACACAAGGGTGCGCGCGCGCGTATGGCAAGAAAAAATTCCCCGGGAGATTCGCTCGAACGGGAAGAGCGCGAGCGAGCGTCGCCATATTGTTCGTGAGCGTAGTGCGAGCAGGTCGATTTTAGGGAGCCTACAACAATACTGCGGGCGCGCGTTTGTTCCGTGAGCTAGGAGGGTTTTGCTACTAGCCGGACCCCATATATTGTGAGCCGTTCTGTGTGTGTAGGTAGGAAGGTAGGTAGGTGCGTGCGTGCGGAAGAAGGGCGAGAACACGCCGTGAAATCCTCTTCATCTTTGCTGTGGAATGAGCAAAAGAAGCCGTTCCGTTGATGTAGTGCGTTGTGTGAGAGTGAGTGAGTGAGAAAGAGAGAGAGAGAGCAAGATCTAAGAAGCAGTGTGTGTGAGTGTGTATAAGCGCGCGTTCTTGGAGGGTTTTTTTTCTTGCCTATACCACCTTCAGTGCTGACCACCACCCTTCTACCCATCGTAAGACGTTGGGCCAAGTCCCCCACGCAAGTGGAAGAAGAAAGGAGGACAACGACTCCCTCTCCACATAGCACACACGCGTACAAAGTGAGCAGCAGAGAGCGTACGTGCGTGTGTGTGCGTGTATGGTGTGTGCAGTTTTCTTTCACTGGCTGCTTTGCTGCTGCTGTGGTGAAAGGAAAAATCGAGAAAATCCGTGTATTTCGTGGCCCACAGAAATCATTAACCCGTGGTTGTGTATGTGTTTGTTGATTCCATTTTTCTACCAAAGCGAGAATGAAAATATAGTGGAAAAGCTTGATGCATTTTAATTCCTTTTTGCTGAAAAATAAATATCCGAGCTCTGTTTGTGAGAAGTGAGTGGTATTTGTTGGTGACGACGACGACGTCGTTGTGTGAAGCTGTGGAGCGAGTTGCTGTGTGGTTGGGGGTCTCCACTATAGAGTGAATGGTTTTAAGGTGAAGGAAAATTAATAGTAAAAACGTGTTCTTTTATGTCCTAGGTGCGCGTCTGACGTGGGAAAACAGTGATTACAGAGTGTGTGAAGTGTGGCAGAAAAACACAGAACTCGGAAACGGCGAGTCTCTAAAGAAAGAGTGTAAATTCTGTGTGCGTGCGTGTGTGTGTGCTGAGATTAGCGTGTAGTGCGTGAGAGTGAGTGAGAGTGAGAGGAGCGTGTTTCGTACGTGAACCATGTCGCTCCCTATCAACTCACTGTACAGCCTGACCTGGGGTGATTACGGGACCTCGCTGGTGTCCGCGGTCCAGCTGCTCCGGTGCCATGGCGATCTGGTGGACGTCACACTGGCCGCCGGTGGGCGCAGCTTTCCGGCCCACAAAATTGTGCTCTGTGCCGCAAGTCCATTTTTGCTGGATCTACTGAAGGTAGGTTTTTCGGGTCCATTCGTGTGCGCGTGTGTATGTGTGTACGAGCGAGAGGACAGAAGTGAAAGGGTATGATGATAGAGAGGTGAGGGAGGGTTTGAAAGTCTCTTGAGTTAAATATAGAGCGCGAGAAGGAAGAGTACCTACCGATGAATCTCACTGCTCACGTCAGAGTGAGAAGAGTTGTTAAAAGGGACGGGTTAGAGAAGAGGTGGGGGCACGAATATCTATATCTGCTCTTAAAAGTACAAAGAATACTAAAAAGTGAACTACTACAGTGTGTATGTTTGTTCACCCCCCCCCCCCCTCGCACCCATCTCCTTCCATCGTAAAAGGAGAATACTAAGAAGAGAGCGAGAAAGCAAGAGCAAAATCTCGTGTCTGTCTTCTCACGATTCCGAGCGGTGAGAAGAAGAATCAGCGTGCGAGAAGTGAGGAGACCGTTTTAAGAGATGTTTTATTTTCGGAATTATCGCCTCCACAAACAGTTATGGATATTTTTCACCTTAAACTTTCAATGAATAGTATATTTAAGTGTCATTTTACGTGAAAAATGACGTATTTGTTCGATGCGGAAAAAACCGCTACCTCGTTCGATGAGGCGAAAAGTAGTCTCTCTTGGGATGGTATCTCTCTTGCTTTTTCACTCGCACGATGTTCGATGCCTGATGACAGAAGAGACTAGCGGAGCATGGCAACAGTGCTAGAGAGAGAAAAAGAGAAGGAAAGAGGGAGAGCGTGGAGAGTTTTTTTTCGTTTCGCTTTACAACAGCGTGTGGAAAACGTCAGCACTCCTATAGTCTCTCAAGAACCGGCACAACAGTGTTGCCAGATAGTATGTGGGTATTTTTTTTGTGGTATGAAATTTGGAGAGAAATTCTACGTGAAAGAGGTCGGGGAGAAGAGTAATATTTATACATAAAAAAAAATAGAAGTGCATTTAAGTTGCGATTTTATTTGGCATTTGTTTTTTTTTGACGATTATTTGAGATGTAGTTCTACTAGTTGAAATATTCGGAAATAGACAAGTTTTGTTAGGGGTATGTGTGTAATGCTATTTTTAAACACGCCGTCTAGTCCCGTTAGCAACGACGCTGACTATAACATATTGCCCAATGCGGTCGTCATCGGTGGTGATCTTCTTTCCATCTTATCCCTTCATTTGCTCCGCATGCTAATGTTTTTCGAAGCGCACAGAAACGACAGCGACGACGAATTGGGGTTGATGGGTGGTTGTCAGATTGCGTGTTTTTGCCTCCTACCTTTGCTGGCAGACGGCTGACCGTGACTCGGGATACGAAATCTCGCCTCGCCAAGAGCAAGCAAAACAGAGAAATTCCTCTCTCCACTTATCCTAGCGGCTCTTGACCGGTTATGGGAAACGCATTCCCATACCATAAAAAAGAACGCACTCAAAAGAGGGAAGGCGAAAATGTGTAGCCTACCCACCTGGGGTGATGGTGATAATAAGAATGAGATAGAAAAGAGTCTCTTCTCATGCTCTATGCTCTGTATATATGTTTGCGCGTGTGTGTGTGTGTTGGTGTATATGCGGTTGTGCATGTTTGCGCGCGCCCTCTTTCCACAAACTCTCGGAGATGTAAAGAATTTCGCGCGCGCTGGGATGATCTCGCTCAATAAATGATGAGGCTGAGTGAGGAGGCCCTTTGCCATGCCCCCTGACTGCCAGGCTCTCCCTGTCGGTGTGTGCACATACGCAACCAAGAGAATAGGATCGAATTTGCTCTGTTTTGATTTTTTTTGCCGTGTGGACACATGAAAACAACACTAACAACGCTTTTTGTGAATGAGGATTGCTCAAGGGAGAGGAGGGGATAGAATAGGAAGAGGTGTCTGTTTTTAGCGCCTACTACTGCAGGTGTCCTGGAATGTCTAATTGCTATTTTGAAGTCCATAATAAATCAGCAAGCTGACATGTAATTTCTATTCCTCGAACATCAAATCTTACCAAGGTTAGGATCTAGGATTTAGTCTAAAACAATTGATAGTGTAAAGGATTCTTCAGATATTGAAAATGATATAATATACCATCGAAATGCGCACAGTTGGCATGGCTTTTCCTCGGAAATCACCACTCCTCTAGCCCCACTAAAGGTAGTAAAACAACGCGACGCCAGAGGTTCCTACGATTCTGCGCATTGTGACGGCAAACGAAAATGCCCGTACATCAAAGCAGATTTCTATGGCGAAAAAAAAAAACCCAGCTAAAAGATGATATGAGTACAATAAAAAAGCAGTATTTCCAAGAAGGTGGAGGTGGTCTGAAGGAAAGGGAAGCCGAAGAGGAGGTTTATGTTGTCATCGGTGACAGAAGTGCGCGAATCGATAAAACAATTTCTCATAAAACATATCAAACGATGCTCCCTTTGCTCTTCCTCTCCCTCTCTCATCCGTGCGTGTGCCGCCTTCTCGCTTTCTCTCCGCGATTTTATCCCATTCTCCACCATGCTCACGGACGCTCACCTCTTGCATCCGCCATGTGTATATATCCTCTCCGTTGTGGTGCGTAGTATTCTGCGCCTCTTTGAGCATTATTGTGTGGCGGGAAATTAACTCCCCCCCCCCCCCACCCTCCAACCCGCATCTAGGACGCACGATAATGGTGGGAGGTGGGCGTCTGCGGGTGGCCCAACGTACAAACACGATCTCTTCTCTTACCTTCGGACCGTATACACCGCGTAACTGCTGGGGGCTCTCTGTTTTGATGTGATGTTTTGAATGCTCTCCTTTCTCACATGCTTCTTTTAAACGCTGCTACTCTGAATCTTCAACAGAACACACCATGCAAGCATCCCGTCGTTATGCTGGCCGGCGTCAATGCGAACGATCTGGAGGCGCTGCTCGAGTTCGTGTACCGGGGCGAAGTGAGCGTTGACCATTCGCAGCTTCCCTCGCTGCTGCAGGCGGCCCACTGTCTGAACATACAAGGCCTGGCACCGCAGACCGTCTCGCACAAGGATGACAACACGACGTACACCACCTCGATCCAGCTGCATCCGACGCTGGTGCCGCAGAACCACGTCAAGGCGGTGATCGATGTGGCTAACAATGTTTGCGTGAGTAAACTGTCACTTCCAATGGGTCCGCTTGTCAACCGGATATGGTCTCCAGCAAATACTTTTGGATAGCTAGTGCAGAGAGTAGCAAAAAAGCTTCCCCAAAACTCCATCACACAGCTCTTCGGTAACTAGTTTTTCTCCACCTGCTGTTTACAGACAACGGAAGAACTGATCACAACACTCGGACCCGCACAAACGGTACAGGCACAGGTTATTGAAACGATCACCCCGGATCAGATGTCGGATGAGGTAACAAAGGACGTCATCAGCCAGTTTCTGCCCACTCGCAAGCGCAAGCAGCGTACAAAGAAGACCGCCAATCAAGGACAAGCGGGAGCGGCTACGAACAGTGCCGGTGGCACTCAGGCGGCTAAGGTAATGAAAACGGATGACGATGGTACAACGATTCAGGTTATTGTGAACAATCCGGAAGAAGCTACGCCCGTTCCAAAGGACATCAAGAAGGAAGCGAACGCTGACGGTACCACGGTAGACACCAAGGAAGGCATCATTAGTAAGTGTGCTGTAGAACACTATTCCCTTTTTATTAGGGAAGATTGACCGAATTTTAATTTTAATTCTGTTTTTTTTTTTTTTGCAGAAATCAAGAGCAAATCTCAATCGGAACAACCGGCAACCTGCCCGATCTGTCAGGCCGTGATTAGACAGTCTAGAAATCTGCGTAGGCATCTGGAGCTGAGACATTTCAAGAAACCCGGCATGAAGAAGGAACGCGTTCGAAAGAGCAAGAAGGGTATGTTTTTTTTTTAAATGATTGGATGACGATTTTCGAACCATCTTTCCTAAGCAATTTCTTCACTCCGCCACAGGACAAGCGAATGCAAATCAGGCTAACGGAAACAACGGCACAAACGCAGGCAACGTAACGGTAACCGGTGATCAGGTCGCGCAACAGGCACAGCAGCAGGTCGTACAGCAACAGGCCCAACAGCAACAGGTGCAGCAAGGACAGCAGCAGCAGACCACGATCGATACGACCGGCACGATATCCGTCACCGTTTCACAGGCCCAGGCACAGCAGATCGAACAGGCAGCCGCCAACGGACAGCAGCACGTTGTGACGCAGCACGAAAATGCGGACGGCACTACATCTCTCTCGATCGCACAGGTTCAAACGCTCGATGGCCATCAGCTCGCAATTGGAAATCTCAATCAGGTAAGCAACAGAACTTTATTCAAATCCGGATTAATCCGACTCCACAGTTTGCCCCGAAGTCATCCGGAGTTGAAGTTGAGTTGGAGCATTCTTTGAAGTTTCGGTACATCGGAGTCGGTGTGGATTCATTAGATAGACATCATTGGTTGTAGTATGGATTCCATAGATAGAGACAGATCGCCATAAATGAACAATTAAAAAAAAAGGAGATTATGTCGCGTACTAGGAATGAATCGTTCCTTGTGCCTTCTGCTGGTACATTTACTGAAAAAGCAACTTACCTTTATTTAACCGCATTTTTCCAGGCCACACTGATCCGAACTGGCGAACCGATCGAAACCGGCATCATTGCAACGCACGAGCCGACGCTACGTCCCCATACGGAGCTGTTCCGCGTCGGCAACACCGTCTACACGATAGAGGAACGTCGGACGGACACCACCAATCGCCTGACTTAGAACGATGCGGACGTCGACAACGGGGAGGGCGACGTTTATGAGATAGTGGAGGGTGTCGATTACGATTGCATCATCGACAGCGGTGTCGACGTCGAAATAGAGGAGGAAACGGGCGAGGTGGTAGAACAGCAGCAGCAACAGCAGCAACAGCAGCAGCTTCAGCACCAACAACAGCACAGTGTTGGAGCGATCGTGTTGCAGGAAGATGACGATGGTGTTGGTGTTGGTGGTGGTGGAGGTGCGATGGTGAATCACGTAGAAGAGGTCGAGGAGGACGATGACGATGTGCAGGAGATCGTCATGGATGCGGCCTCGGTAGTACGGCAAGCGGACGAGATGATGGTGGGCGGTGATGTGAGTGGCGATACAACGGATGGTGTCATCATCGATGCCACCACGGACGATGAGGAGGAACTGCTTCTTCATCATCATCACTCGCATCATCACCACCATCATCAGCAGGTGTTGCAGCATGCGCTGGAGGTGGATGAAGACGATCACCACCACCATCATCAGCAGCAGCAGCAGCAACAGCAGAATGTAGCGGACGATCATCAACATCACCATCTTCATCATCAGCAGCATCACGTACATCACGTGGTGGAGGAGGACGATGTAGAGGAGTTGAGCGGAGTGGTGGAGGAGCTGGAGGAGGAAGAAATTGTGCAGCAGTTCGATGGTTCAACGGTCGTCACCGTTACGACGGCACGGGGGAATAGTTCGCGCAGTGCCGCTCATCATGCCGGTGGTGGGATTAGCTTCGTAACGGCCGAATTGCCAATGTCCAATAGGCGGAGAATTGTGCGACGAACGCTCGGTAGCGTTCTGCAGGACGATGTGGTAATTAGTGAGGCTGGTAGTGATGGTACGATCGTTGAGCTGCCTGGCAGTGGTGGTAGTGGTAGCAGTAACAAGACCAGGCATGATGGAGGAACGGCTGATACAGACCGAACCGAGGAAGCAAATCCTACCGGAGTTGGGGCGTCGCTTGAAGGCGGTGGAAGTGGTGAAGCTGTAGGAGGAGAAGGAGGTGGTGGTGGCGGCGGCGGCGGTGATCATGCCGGGTTGCCATCATCTTACAAACATTTCTTCATCCTCTAAAAGCATCAGCAGAACCCATCAACCGCTCCCCGGGGTAGGAATTTCCGAATCGGACGAATAAGGCAGGAGTAAAGCTTCTTGGTTTGGGGTTGTTTATGTAGCTGAGAGACTCCAAAACGGAAGCGAAGCGCACAGACACGCGAAGTCTATTAGGTACACATTTCATTCAGATTCATCATGGGGTGTAGAGTGGTAGACGTTGACCCGCTTCTTGTACACATGTTTTAATTAATCACCTCCCCATCGAAGTCCGTCAGTTTGTGTTTCGACCACGTCGCCCTTTTTTCATTAATGTTAGTCGTAGTAACTTGTTAGAACTTTGCTCTAGTGTGTAGGCTTTTATTTGTGTTTAGTTCGTCGAGATATACACGCACACACATACATACACACATACAAACATAGAAAGGACAGAAGAAGGACTTGGAGACACACAAACGGACGTACCCGTACGTTGGTAGGGTATGCTTATTTTACGTTTTTTTTTTTGTAAGTTACGAAGTTACAAGCATTTTTTAAGTGTAAAAGTGTCTTTATGACGGTGCCGTGCAATGGAAGATGTCTTTGAATTCGAAATTCAACTACCAAAATGTGTTTTCGCGGGGTTTTTCTTTTCATTAATTGTCCTTCATGTTCCTCCCTCTTTCCATCTCTTACTTTCTCTCCCTTTTTTGTCCACAACACCATCCGAAGGGCACGCACATACACACACACACACACACACACACACACACACACACACACACGCGCAGATGTAATGTTGTTGAGAATCGATTTAGAATGTTTCCTTTTTGCTCTATAGTTTAAGACGTGTTTTATTTTTAAGTTTATTTTCGCCTAATATTCGCAATTGTACATATAGTTAATGTGTATGCACATACTCTCATACATACATTTAAAAAAAATCATCGCACTCAGACGTTTTTAAATGGCATTAGCATATTAGTAGTAAATTTGGCAGTTATCATCAAGAATTGTATATTGGAGCAACGGATTGAAGAATGTGTTTAAAGTGAATATATGTGCGCGTGTGCATGTTGTGTGCAAATTAGAAATTATCACGCAGCATAGATTGCAGGCAGTTTGGAGATAAGAATCAAAAGAAAAACGGGGACAATGTGGGGTGTAAAGGTGTGCATGGAAAGATTGTAGCAAATTTTAAGTTTGATCGGCCTTTAACCTTTTTTTCATGTTCAAATCAAATCCTTTTGCATGTATTAAGGTCGCTGTGTAACATAAATTACGCATTTTCAACGATGTTTTTAACTATCAGTGGGATAAGGAGAATGTGTCTTTAAATAGTGAGACATGAGTATGACTGGGTTCATTTGCAGTTAGAGAAGGGAAAGTGATCCAAATAGTGAAGTGAATAAAGTCATAGTAGAGATTTTTTTGTGCAATGAAGATAATATCATACTCAGAAGAATGTGTGCAGTAAAGGAATGAAAGCACTTGTAAACGATAGCAAGTTTCACTCAGTTGACGGATCATTTCTGATCCCGTGGTTTTCCTACATGGCAAGCGAATGTTTGCCTTTCAAATGTTTATTTGTAGACGCATGAAAAAAATCGGTAAAAAGGGTGATGAAATCGGTGAAATAACACATAAATAAATGAATTCCTAAACTTCTGTCCCACTAACGACAACAAAGTTTCACAACTGTGAATTTCATCTTAACAATAGTTAATATTGAGTGAAAGCTGCATCCGTTTATCAGCGCTTTAATGCCAGAAATAGGAATGTTTCTGTAGAATTGTTTGCCTTTAAATGTTTGAACTTGATTTCAATCAAACCGATGTGTCATTCTTCTTCTTGGCTTAACGACCTACTACTAGGTCATTCCGGCCATCGACTGGCTTACTAGACTTGCCGATACCACGTAGTTGAATAGTCAGTCCCCTCACAACTATGGCGGAACGGTCCGGATGGGATTTGAATTCCGGTACTGCCATGTAAAAGCCTCACAAATGGACTGACTAGAGAGTTGATTTAAAATGATGCATTTTTGTTTTTCGATCGACAATATGAGATGTTTCTTTCTTATTTCTTCACTCAAAAAAAAAAAAAAAAGGAAATCCCCCGACAAGCCAGATGCCCGGCGGGTGTGAACAAAAAGCCTTCTAACCGTAGCGCGCGACAGGGCCAAAACCAACCCCCGAACAGAAAAGAACTGCGTATGTGAGAAATTGCTTAATTTATTATAATTTCACTATTGCAACATTAGTTTCTTTCATGTGTAGCGAATAAGCATGTGGTTCCTGGGAAGAGGGCAAGGTACTACGGGGACAGATGGAAGAGTAGATGGAAAAGGATCATTTTAATAAAGGATGCAAGAATAACTATGTCCCTGCCCTTGGGTCTGGAAAATTCTTGTTCGATGAATGAAGCAGCTATATTATGATAAGTGCAGAAGTGCAGAAATAAACGGTCCTTTGAAAAAAATTGTCTTCGAACGAGAGAGCTGCACGTTGTGAAGGTAAATTAGATGCATAGTGGCTATTACAACACATATATGTTTGGTGTCATTTTATCGCGTTTAATGCAAACATACAATATTAATAATAGAGCAAACATCTCTCCCTCCCTCCTTCATCGTAAATAAAAACAAAACAAAACAAAACAAAAAAACCGAAGAAGCAAGTGAATAAACTGATATAATGTGAGCATATAAAGTGAAGAAATGTGTGAGTGAAAACGAGTGTGCGTGTGTGTTTGGTCCAAAATTTTACAATTAGATGCAAATGGCAAAAAGCAACAAACACAACAAAAAATATAAAAAAAAAAAACAAAAGAGTACAACATTAGCGAATAGTAAAATATGGGGTGAGAGCAGAGCAGAGAGCAAGAAGAACCCCGAAATCCACAGGGCGGCCACCAACAAAAAAAAAACGGTGAAAAAATCTCCTTCCTCCCTTTGTTTCGCGTCTTTGCGTCTAGACAACTTCCCACCAACGTATGTTCCTTTTTGTTTTTTGGTCACATTTTGGATTATTTAAGCGCAAGTGGAATTGTGAAAATTGGTGCGCTTTTTACGCCGAACCATACCTAAAATGAGATTTTACACAAAACCAACCAACAAATCAAGCACCCCCCCCCTCCCCCCCAATGAGCGCCAAATGAAGGAAAAAAGTGTAATAATGGAACATCTCCTTAACTTAAATATTATAACATTTAATAATACTACAACACAATGGAACACAACTGCACATTAAAGAAAAAGAAAGCATAACACAGAGGTAAAAATCAAATGTCTAGAAAACAAAACAGAAAAGTGAAAAAGGGATACATTTGGTTCGGCAAAATCAATGAAAACCAAGAAAACAGTGCAATGAAAGTATAAAACAAAAGCCCCATTTAGCACTTGGCATATTCGTAATGCATCGTTGTTGTCAAAAAAAAGTCATAAAAAGGAAACATAGTTGTATAAAGAACATGAGAAAAGGAAAATAAAAATAGTTATATCGCATGGTAACACGATACACAGATTTTTGCATACAAATAAAAGCAGAGAAATCACTCAAAGGTTTTAAAAAAAGAACAATGAAATAATATATAAATAAATGTGTGTATAAATAAATAAGTACACACATTCGCAAACGTGCGTTTTGGAAGGAGCTATAGCGAAAAAAAAGGGGAGAACGGAACGATCAAATAATTTTTTTATTATCAAAAACGAAAAGAAAAAAACAATTGAAATATTGTTATTTTTCGTTCGATTCTGTTGTCGCACGCTAAAAGAAAACTACAAAATCACTTCACATGAAAATTAACTAAATGCTGTAAATTAAGACAAAATTAGACAAAGCAAAGATATGGTGAAAGTAAGTGGTAAGGAGAAGGAAAGAAAAAAAAACCCAAGTGGACATACTTCTTGCTCTCAAACTTATTCGACTTAACGGAAAGTTTCCTTTTTTTATATAAATATATATATATACATATAAAACAAACAAAACATTGATTGTAAAGAATAGAAAAGCGAACAATTCCTAGTGAAAATTTCAACCAAAATTATTACTACTAAATTGCGGGGTAATGAGCCGAGGTAAGGAAGACTTGCGAAAACATGCGTAAGCTAAACCACACAGAGGGTAGATAAATTTCACAACACTTTCACTCCTCTCTAAATAGTCTAAAGATAGAGCAGTAAAGGATATGGATGAAATGTTGAATGAAGAGCAGCAAAGTGCATCTATAAATCATTACAACAATTAAATAAATACTGCAAGAAGAAACCCATAACAAAACAAAAACACAAAGAATCGCTACCGAATCATACTAACACGAATCAGAAATCCTAAATTATGAACAATTTATTAAAGTAAGCTAAATTGAAATATCGTTAGAAGCAGAAGTGGAGGAAGAAGCAGATTTGCTAACTAAAAAAAAAATTACGAAGAAGAAGCCCCGGTATAAAGCCGGCATATAGGATGGGGTTTGTGGCTGCGCAGCAACAACGAGCAAAAGATGTGGTAAACCAATATAGATGTGTGTGTGTAAATAAAGAGAATAATGAAGAATAAATCTAATGATGATGTGGAGTCGCGTATGAACAAGAAAGGACAGGGGTGATATTGTGAAAACAGCAAGCTTATCTATGCTACAGTGGACATTCAAATGGGAGCCGTGACGGTGCCAGTCACTTGGGTCACAGTTGATTACGGCTCGCTGGATAAGCAGAAGCTTTTTCAAAGGAACCTTACTTGAAACCCGTAATCGAAATACTTAATGGTCTACAGATGGCACTACCAGCTATCTTTACATCGTGAGTATTCTTCAAAAAATACGAGCGAAACCGCATGCCGGATTTTTTACTGACTGAATTTCATGATGTACCCGTGTCTCCCGCAAGTAAAGATACGAATCATTGTGGGGGACGGAGTCTGACCCTTAAGACGGACATCAACGCGCGACCATTACATCCGCTTAGTGCTCAATGCTTAGATCTCAATGAAAATCTGCCACAGGCTCTCGGATACGCTTCATACAACACCACATTGTAACGAAGAAATAGCGGGTCCCAAGGTCCGGCTCGTCTCGACTGATATTTGCTGCCGCTATCTCCATCCCCAGTGGGAAGCTCCGCTGGTCCAGGAACCGCCCCACGTGCCACAGGATCTTTCCATTGCCTCCGCAACACCAATGGAATGCGACTGGTCAGCTCAGTGAAAATGTTACAGGTTTTTCGGCGTGAGGTCCTCTAATCCGCCTCCACTGAGCAATGTAAAATCGCGTATTCCGCAGTGCTAACTGCGTCGGAACAGCGGGAACATGTGCCAGATGGAAGTTCACATCGCCGTACTTAGAGATAGATAGGTGCAACACCGGCAAGTACAGTAGCACACTCATATCGTTATGTTCTGAATGAAGATATTGTCGCTCAGTGTGTGTTCCAAGAGGTGACACTACCAGCTAAACGAGAAATATTTGCTAAAAGCAAGAAACCTCGCTGTCCGGAAAGCTTCACCAAAAGACAAAAAAGCCATTGGGTAATGGATAAGAGATCTTTAATTCAAGGCTGCGTTCTGCGTTCGATTGTTTTCCTCACAGGTTGCTCTTGCCGAAGCTCGAAACTATAGGTTTCGGTGGTAAACTTCTCCTCTGGTTTTGATCCTTCCTGAACGACCTCATAGACAGGACAGGTCATTGACGGTGTTCTCTCCAATCCGTTCGATGGCAAGGCATGCGGGGTAGTGTCTTTGGTCTTTTATAGTTTTCACTTCCATTCCAAAGGATGACTGCTGTATACCGACAATGTCTAGTTCTATCTTCCTGTGTCCTCGTCTGATGACATCCACTCCCTTCAAAGCTATGCTTGTGCATTTACAGGTTGCTTATCTCCTGTATGGGCTCAACCTTCTTTGTTGACTATTGAAGCTTTATCCGCTCACCTGTAAAGCAATTACTACCAGTCTTGTGGCTCATCACGCCTAGTCAGAAATCTTGCTGTAAAGCTAGACGACAAATTGTCTTGTGAACCACATATCATCACCCGCGTGGTGTCTGAGGTGCGTGATTCTGCTTCAGGGCATTATATTGTTGCTGGGTCTTTCCTATTTTAGCATTATATATAGGTTGGAGAGTGGAAAAACGTTCAAAGGTGCCAAAAAATTCCCCCGTGCATCACAGATTTACAGAAGTTTTAATACACCACTACTGCTTGAACGGTATCGAGGAAGTCTGCAGCAGGCCTTTTTTTCCGAATCGTCATACGAATCAAGGATTCATAAAATATCTAAAATAAATATATTCAAGAGGAAGACGAAGAAACTATTGCAGCTATAAGACACACAGGGTTAGTCTAATAAAGATTTAGGACTTGTGCCTTTTTTTCTAAAGCACTGACTGGATTAAGTGGGATCGAACCTAATGGAGAACGGTTGCACTTTTCTCCATAAGTCTTCGCTAATCGCCGGATGTCGGCTGATGATGAAAAAGATTGTGAATGGACGAGTAAAAGAAAAGATTTTTATTCTAAATCCCTTCCGTTTCATCATCAATAATTCTCCTTTTATTTCTTTATTTTCACTGCTTCGAATAGGCGTCGGTTTGAATGTGGGGTAATATTAATTATCCTTAAGAATTCTTATTTCTTCCACTTTTAATATGTGTACGTGATGTGTAGTATCGTTTCCAACTTAACTCCTTCGCTTTTTCAGTAACTTGAGGAAGAAAAGGAAACTTTCTTTGACTAGTGTTTTACAAACACGTTGTACTACTTGGACCATCCTGCTCTGCTCTCTTTTGTCTCTTCAATTTCAATTGCTGCTTCGGCTGCTTCTGCAAATTCTTAACACCCATCCCTCTATATTTACACAGTTTTAAAACATATTTCAGCATTCCTGTTTCCTCTCTCCTTGTTCACTCTCCACTGGTAAAAAAAAAAAAACACAAAACAAACAATCCTCACATCACAAAAATGCTTCCCTGGCGGATCACGCTGATCGTTCGCTACTAGCACATCCTAAAACTCTCTCACTTCTTTGTTTTGTTTTGCCAAGCCTTAACTATTATGTACAGGCATATCATCCTTTTTTGCGTGTAGCATCATTCCCATGATAAACATAAACATTAAACAACAAATGGGATACGCAACCAGTAAGAAGATTGTAGAGGAGTTAAGGGTGAGCCCGCAAGGATTGTTGTGGAATGCGAACACAATACTCAATACGCTCCTGCTGCTGCTGTCTTTCCGCTTCAGTCTAGCTTTAAGCACTCGGTGAAGAATTTACCAAGCGTGTGATAAAGATGGGGCCGTACACCCGCCAGACTGTGGTCTTCATCCGGGTAGCTCTACAAAAATTGAAGAAGAAATTAAAAATTAGCAGTAAAACACATGATCAAGTGTTAAGAATTAAACTTTAATGACTACTTACCACCTGCTTGAACATAATGTCGTGCGTTTCGAGGGCCCGGGACAGTTGCATCGCTTGCTGAAAGTGTACGTTATCATCGTACGTACCGTGTACCAGCAGGTACGTCCGGTTACGGAATCTTTCGTGCAGTGCAGTTAGTCGAGATGTTTCGTAACCGTACCGATTATCGGCCACCGACGGCAATCCCATGTAACGTTCCGTGTAGATTGAATCGTAAAACAGCCAATCGGTAACGGGTGCCACCGAGACGGCACACTGGAACACGTGCTTCGTATCCTGCGCGAGTGCCATTGCTGATGCGTAACCACCGTAGCTCCAGCCCCAGATAGCAATCCGTTCGGGATCAATGAAGGGTAGTTTTTCCGACAGTTTTTTCGCACCCTCAATCTGATCCTGTACCTCCACCGTACCGAGCTTGCGGTAGATCTGGTACAGAAGCCTATCACCCCGCAGTCCACTACCGCGACCATCAATCTTGGCGTACACTACCGAACGGTTCGAAGCAAGATGCGTTCCCCAACCGATCGACCAAGTGCCGACGACATTTGCCGAATTTGGACCACCGTATACATCCACCAGCATTGGATGCTTGACAGCACTGCTGGATGTGTTCGTCCCCGGTGGGATCAACAGCATAGCCTTCGCCATAAATCCATTGTCGAGCGTAAGCTCGTGTATTTCTACTCGTGGAATGGCTTTTCCCTTAAGGGCTCGCTGAAGATAGTCGTTCGATTCCCAAATCTTCATCAGCTTCAATTGTACGGCTGGAAGAAGAAAAAAAAGCAGAAGAAAACATTAAATTTTTCGAGTCACTTCGAAGTACCTCTCTCACACTCACCCTTATCGGCCACACTCCACTGGTACACATGCGTCCAGGGTACGTTGGGGCCACGCGCTTCCAGTACCAAATAGTTGCCACCGTTCGGACTCATCTGCGCATTGAAGAAGCTCTGCTTCGCACCAACCTCCACGTCGCACGTCAAACACTGAGGGACCGGTTCCGCTTCTCCACCATCCATCGCGTACACATGCAGCACGTGCGACTCTTCGGCCGTGTTGGCCGTGTAGAAGATCATATTACTCGCCGCATCCCAGCGAAGAATGTCCTGCACTACGAACATACCCTTCGTCAAGGGTACAGCCTTACGTTCCGTAGTGGAGACCATCGTCACATGCTTGTAGCCACCAGCACTACCCTGCATCGCAGAGGAAATGATGAGGAACTGTGTGCCGGCACCATTAAACACCGGTGCACTGAACAGATCCAACCATCCACCGATCTGATTGATCTCGTGCACCGTCATACACTGGGGTGTACCGGGCACTACATCCGGTGTGCAGGAACGTATAATCGCATGGTTCTGCACCCGGTTCTTCCAGATCGTTACGAGCCGTTCCTTCGTCCAGCCAACGCTCGTTATGATATGATCACGGTTCTGATTGACCAATTCCACCGGTGGCTCAATCTCCTGCAGCTTGCGAGTGCGCAGATCGTACTGGAAGAGGTGAACCTCAGGATTTTTAGTTCCTACCTTCGGGTAGTGGAGCGAAAGCTCCCGCGGATACTGATAGTCCGGATTGCCCGGTGGTCCGTAGATGGGGATCTTCATCAGCGGTGTTTCCGTGTCGTTGAAGCGAATGAACGCGATACGGTCAGCGTCGGGCGAAAACCATGTGGCAATGTTGTTGGAGAACACCTCCTCTTCGTAAACCCAATCCGGGATACCGTTGTAGACGCTTGGGCTACCGTCGGTTGTGATCTGAATTTCTTCCGATGATGGCGTTTCCCGGTAGAACAGATTGTTCTGGTAGACAAACACGAACGAGTGATTTACGGGGCTCCATTCGACGAGGTTTAGGGCACGCTAAAATGGGAAAAATTCTCCTATAAGCTAGCTGCGCCGGAAGAAAAATAAAACTCCCATCGACACACATACCCGTTGTCCGCCCACTGTTATCGGAAAGACTTGCTTGGTCGTCATATCCACAATATCGTAGAGCGCCAGGTAACTGTGCCGGAAGATTTTACTATAACCGCGCGCTACCAGCAGATACTTCCCATCGGGTGAGAGATCAAACTTGAAGCCCTGCAGCTGCTCTTCGTTTGCCACCCCGAGCAGTACTTTCGTGTCGTTCTGCTCCGGATCGTACACCATTACCGAGCCGAAATCATCGCGGAAGATGATCTTCCCATTAGCGGTCCAGGTGCCGGTAAATCCACTGGCTGATAAGCGACCCTGCAGGAAATCTTCCAGTGTGATCGGTTCTCCTTCCCGAATGATCGGAGCCGTTTCGGGACCACTTTCTTCATCGTTGCTGGCCGTAAGGATGACGACGAGTGCGACGGCAACTACGGTAAGAATGACGGCAACCGTACCGAGCAGAAGGTACCGCCGAAGGTTCCGTTTGCCTGAGCTGACGAGTTCCTGTGGCAGTGGGATGATACCGAAAGAAGGTATGTTATTCTTACTGAAGTTAGATTTGATGAAGGCTGCACAAGCTGGAGAAGATCGCTATTACGATAATCCCGTTTCATACTGTAATGTGAAACAAGGAATTCCCATTATCCATTTAATTGACACGGATAAAACTTGATGTTCTAGCTAGGATTAATAATCAAAGCTTTAGTAAAATCCCGCTTTGAAATTCTTTTCAATCTGTTGGAATCCGTAAGTGAGACTACATCTTAGATCCAAGAACCAATAGAATTGAATTGAGGATCCAATTGACGAAGACCTAATACCTGTTTGCCGGAGGTCCTGACAGTGATAACCCGTGACCGTGACCGACTCGACAGCAGAGTATCAATTGCCGGAGACTATCTCGAGGTGATAGAGGAGTTCTGCTACCTCGGTAAGATCGTAACTTCGGATAACAACGTAAGCAGCGAAATCCGAAAACGCATTGTTCAGGGAAATCGTGCCTACTACGGACTCCACAAACTTCTGCGATTCAGAATACTCCAACAACACACGAAATTCCTCTACGGACACGATTCCTGGACTATGCTGACGAAGGACGCCAATGCATTCGCCAATACAGCGTGTGCTAAGGCAGTGTGGCAGTGTGCAAGCTGGACGTGTGGCGAAGTAGAATGAACCACGAGCTAGCTGAGCTGTTTGGCGGTGCTGATATCCTGACGGTAGTCTAAGCCGGAAGGATACGTTGGCTGGGGCAGGTGAAGAGGATGCCGGACTCATGCCCCACCAGGAAGGTGCTCGTTAGCATGCCCGTTCGGCACGAGGCGTAGAGGACCACAGCGAACTCGTTGGTTGGATCAGGTGGAGTCAAACCTGTCGGAGATCAGATGCAGTCGTGGTTGGAGGACTGCAGCCCTAGACCGAGTTTCCTGGAAACGGGTATGCGACCTGTCTATGCATACGCGACGCGCTCAACCCTGAGCAGGCCAAAAAGACGAAGAAGTCCTGTGAATCCTCAAAAATTTTCGATCCTCTAGCATTGACAGGACTCTTGTCTTGTCAGAAGGAATGGTTAAAAAGATTATAATTTAGCCTGCAAGCTGTTGAGAAGGTACACTAGATTCCAGTTCTTATCCATAAATGTTGCACTCCATCCTCAACAGAGTCCAGAAATGGTTCGAATATTGCAATTTCATCTGCGGATTCCTATAATAAATCCTGTTGAAGGGTCATAAAAAAGGGTCTTTCAAAGAAGTTTCCAAATCAGATGCCTTGGGTCACTGATATGTGACCCTATTATTCGTTATAATTCTCTATTTTCTTCGATAAGGATCTTATGGCCTTAAGTACGGCGTGTCTCTTGAGCATAGTTTAATTTGCACTAAGTAAGAAGCTTGCCACCTGCTACCATCTTTATGTTTTCAGCCCTTTTTCAGGGGAATTCACCGTGAAACGCACAAATTAAAATCTCTCTCTCTCTCTTTGTCCACTAATATCTAATTGTCATTTTGAGCAGCTTTGTCGTCTTTATCGACGTCCAATAGTAAAAGGTTATTGATCGTACAAAGGAACACGCTTCTACACCTTTATCTTTATCGCCATCGATAGCCGCAATTGCGTGGTGTTGTTAACAATGTTATCTTAAGCATTGCGCCTAACACCTTTAAAAGCAAAAAGACAAGTATGACAAGTCACGCTCCTACGTACGTATATTGCGCCAACAAACCAATCGTGTGCGATAATCTTTGGCAAGATTCAATTAAAGGAATCCTAAATGAATTAAAGGAAAGTGCTTGGTGATACCGGTACGGAAACCTGCCTGCCATTGGAGGTTTGTTTTTCGAAGCAAACATAACGCAAAAGGCTCTTCCTCAGTTTTCCAATACCAGCCGACAGTCCTTCTATAATGTCGCTCGTTTGCTTTCTTTACGGACGGCATTACTCGCACATGGGTAGCGTAATGCTGCGTGTTCCGCGGCGAAACAACCGGTCACGAGAAACCTGTTCGAAGTTCGGAGACTTTCGTAACAGAATTCCGAACTTCCGACCTCAGACGTGCAGCACGCCAACGTACTTAGGGTCCGGAGACCGTTGTCGGAAGGGAAAGTGGATCCGATCCGGAAGACGTGGTTGACGCTTTGACGGCGATGGTGGCATGCCAGCGGTCGCTAATTGCCACCGGAGCAAGTACGACGACCCAAATTCGGTGATTTAAGTTTCATTTTCATGCCAGTCACGCTAGAGACTGTTGGGCTGGTAGTTGTCTGGTGGGTAGCGTTACCCAGGTTCCCGCGGCACGTAATATAAGACACACCGCGATGGTTCACGTGCTCGCACTTACCACCTGCAACGAAAGCACAAGGAACAATATTTGTTCATGAAATTGCTGGTGCTGGTACCAAGATCGTTGACCACCAGGGAGCAGGGTGTAATAGTGTCCCGGGGTATATTACGATCGCGCGCATGGTTCGACGCGCGACGCGTTACCCATTTATCGGTATTTACAATTTCGCGCACTACGCAACACGCTACCATTTGGAGAGAGAGAGAGAGGGAGAGAACGGAGAGAAAATGTTTATTATATTATGCAACTGGCCAGCATGGCGCAATCGAGGGAAATGGTAGCAAAGAAGCGACATCACCTCGCGATCGCTTGCGGAAAGTGGCACGGACAGAGTCTTGCAACTGGAGTATGAAGTTGATTGATTCACTATGCAACAACGCTACATTTGAGGCAGCTGGCGAGACTCTTATAAGCGCTCGGCTTGCGCTGAAACAGGCAACCGATCTGCTTGAGCTTTGAAGGTACAAAATTAATTTAAAACACTCATTTACCTGATCCGATTGTCCGATCTCGATGGAATTGCCACTGGAAGCTGCCATATTTGAAGTCTCGTTTCGTTGCGCCACCTGTTCACCACACTTAAGTCACATACACTACACCCCTCAACACACTAGAGGGTTGTAGAGAATAGTCCACAACTGATGTAACTTTCTATCCGAATCACTAGAGAATGGTAAGACAAAACTGCAGCAAATGTATTCCCTCCGCCAGAACTACACATTGATCGGTGGAACTGTCTGTCAGTGACTGGACTGCCCCCTTACTGGCACGGATTATTTGCCCGAAAAAGTGTTTCGATTATTCGGCGTAAGGCAGCAAACCAGCAGCAAGAAGCTTTTCCATGTCACACGGGTGTTGCGCTATCAACGCAATACGCCTCCGTCAGTGTAAATCCCATCTGTACAAACATCTCCACGTCCAACCACGTTGGATAAGTAAGTGAGTGAGTGGATGGATGGATGGAGATACCTTTCCAGAAAGAGTTTCGGATACATTTGGTGCCTTTTCTCGTTTCGTGCCGGTATGAAATAATCGAACGGAAATACTGACTGACAGCAATCCAGATTCGCTTACTTGTGGTACAAAAAAGAAAAAGTGGTACGTAATAACAGAATTCTTAAACGAGATTCTTCTTCTGCTAGACAAATAAACCTTCTGTTGGGGTGGTGTGGCTTTTTTTTAAGAGTGCTGTAATGTTATTCTTTTCTGGAGCAAAAGAGGGGCATGTGTGTTTTTTCTTGTATATCGGCAACGGATGTAGTTCATTAACAGACTCTCCCGCTATTCGTTCGGTTAAAAGCGATCGAAGGGAGGAAGGTGTGTTCAATTAAAGCCGGCATGTCTTACCTGTGCTTTGAATATGCGGCGATAATAAGCGCACATGCAGAGATAGTAGCAAGTAGCGCAGTTTCGGTATCAGTAATTAGTGAACATTAGTTTTAGTAGGTTAAAATCATAAGGGCAACGGTAATAGGTTATAAGGGTAAGATAAGATACATTATCTTTTACTATAATAGAATTTGTTATACAATACAAAATATGTTACAGGGTATTTGTAGGTTTTTGGACTCTTCCGACGTATTTTTGTTCCTAGGGTAGGGTACTAGGGTACTAGGGTAGGGGGAATTATGATGAGAAGTCATTAGAGATAAAGGATTTTTATGGAGTAAAGGTAGTGGGACTCTAGAAGGCGGGTTCGGAAGTGGGAAATAGGAAAGTTGAAGTCGAACAGCTCTGTGATCTCTGTTGAAAGAGACGCAACATCTTAACCAAGGATCATTCTGGCCAAAAACCGAACGGCGGGAAGGGATAAATATGGGTGGTCTATCACGAAGTCGACGAGAAGGGACATACAGGGGTATAGAAGATAGAAGTGAAGGAACGTCGAGTCCAGAGGAAAGGATACAGGCGATGAAGTAGGACTGCGCGTGCGAATGGCGGGATCTATTAAACCCAACACACGGCAGCTAACAGAATATGAGGGCACAGGAACGGTGTAGCCGTGTAGAAATCTACGGACAGCGAGGCACTTCCTCTGAACCCTCTCTATTCTCTGCATAGCGGTTTCTCCGGCTAGGGGTCCACACTACGCTTGCATAATCCAGAACGGAGCGAACCCAGCAACAGTACAGTGCCTTTAAACATAAAGGATCTCTGATCTCAGAAACCGTGCGGAAAATTAGGCCTAGTGCTCTATTAGCTCTATTAACTACATGGTTAATGTGTTCATCGAACGAGAGTCCCTCATCCAACCAGACCCCAAGATCTTTCACGGTGGTTACTCTACTTATTTGGGTGCGGCATAAGCAGTAGTCCCATAACGGCCGACCAGCAGAAGGCCTCCCGAAAGAGACAACACAACATTTAGAGGGGCAGAGTACCAACCCATTGCTCAAACACCAAACAGAAAAGTCACTAAGGGAGCGTTGGAGACATCGACAGTCGGAAGACGAAGACACGGGGAGAAAGATTTGATTTCATTAGCAAAAAAAGATGTCCACCAGTTGGAAGAACATTGATGCAGCCATTGCTTAATAGGGTAAAAAGGATAGTACTAAGTGCACTTCCCTGAGGAACGCCAGACAAGCCCACAAATGGCGATGAAAAGGAGTGTTCCAATCTGACTGAATAAGATCGATTCGAAAGAAAGGACCCGATCCAGGACAAGAATGGTCGTCCAAACTCAAGCTTCTCCAATTGTGCAAGCAGTAGGTCAAACTATCAATTTTTATATTCACACAAGTTATATTTGTAGCTTTACAGAGCTTCTCAGAGTGCCCATTGCAGAGCAAAATCAAAAAATCCTTAGTGGAAACCACGGAAATATACTCGGAACGGCCAAAAAATTGCGAACAAAAATTTGAAAATGAACAAAAATATATGGAAACGCGTGAAAAAACACGACAAAAAACATAGCAAAGAGTCAAAAATTGCTGGGATACCCTATATAAATTCTAGTCATCACTCTCCTAACAGATGTAAATTATTATCCAAATAATAATAATTGCATAATTTCTGGCGCACAAAATCCGACCAAAGTTCTACCGATCAGCCATGTATAAGATTATTTTTCTTAAGGGTTGCATATATTATTATTATTATTATTATTATTATTTATTAACGTGTTGTCTGCCTATAGGCTACACTACACTCTTACACTCTACTTAAAATTATTTAACTCTAAACTTAGAGAAATGGGGAGGGAGTTAAGTGCTAAAGGGAAGACCGCATACTGGAGCGTAAGGATGGAAGGGAGAGATGGAAATCGAACACAAGAGACGAGGAGTTAAACGAACGCAGTGCCCTCAAAAAAGGGTCGTTGCGACCGGCAGACGTACGGCGCCTAGGGATAATCAAAGGGGGACGAATACGAAGGGAACGGTTAGGGACATAGAACGGGATGGAACCAAGCAGAGAAGGAGCATCTATACAGTTCAACAAGAGGGAAGCGACAAAAAGTGATTGGAAACGTGATCGACGGTCTTCGAGAGAGTCAAGACCCAGCAACTGACACCTTGACTCGTAACCGGGCAGGGTGGAGGTGGATCTTCCAAGGAATTTGCGAACCGCAAACCTGGTAAAAGACCTCATATAGTCAGACTAATCTTCTGATGCTGATGGGAAGTCTAACATAAGGAATCTAACATAATATTTGGTACGGTACATTCGATTCAATGTGTCGCTAGTTCGCTTCAATACAGGAAATTATGGAAAAAAATTAATAATTCTACAGTCGTTTCCCTGAATATGCGGATAAAAGGCACCGATATTGCTTGACGCATCGTTTAAACTAGCGAGTTTACATCGTCCAACAAACATTCAAAAAATGAAATATTATCGTTAATTTGAAAAATGCTAAAAATATTTTTTTTTATATTCTTTTCATAATTCATCAATATTTTCAATTATGGGAATTTTTGTAATGCTCAATTAAACTGCTTTTTTAACTGAATAATTGTCCTTGGCACCTCCAAAGACCCTCCTATTCAGCTCCTAAACTCCATACCTGCGTCCCCGGCAATGATTTTCTGCTGGATTCCGGGTCATTCCGGAATCAACGGACACGAGAAAGCTAACCGTCTGGCCAACAGAGGTCGGCTTCGTCCAGCAGAAGCACCCAACACTGGAACACCGCCTGGAACAACCTAGACCTCAGCAACAAACTATGACGAACTACACCGCTAAAAACATCGAATCAAGCCACCATCAACGAGTCCTATCCCGCCAGATAAATTCCTATGTCCTCAACAAATTCAGTACTCCACTTCTGTGGCGTTGACATCACCATCCGCCACATCCTAACCGATTGCCGTGGATACACGACACACCGAGCCTCCTGCCAATTTTCTTCTTCTTCCTCTTCTTGGCTTAACGACCTCTAAGGTCATGCCGGCCATCGAAATGGCTTACTAGACTGCCGATACCACGTAGTTGGTTAGACAGTCCTCACTACGGGGGGACGCGGTCCAGATGCGATCTATCCCTGTTACTGCTGTTTGGAGACCTGAGCCGCTGCCGCCTACACCACCGGGCCGCCCCTCCTGCCAATACACACGACAATCCAATCACCTGACAAACTGCATCACAATCGCTTCATTAGATTATACGCATGAACATTTTTATGTAGAAAAATTTAAGCAATATTTTTATCTTTTTATTAGACATTTTGCTAGCAGGGTTTTGTATTTGTGTTAACCAATTTTTGTGTGGAGAGGCGAATGTACTCTCAGAGACCCAAAGCCTCTATCAATAAACGAAAAAAAATCATTGAACAAAGCTTTAATGTTTCCTAGTTCCCCTTCAACATGCAATATAGACATTAAAAATAGTCTAACACAGTCACATACGCCCTGATGTTTAATTCGGTCCAACACGGCGTACAGACTATCGATAAAAATAACAATCAATGAAAAGATAAATTGATAAACCATTGATAAAACCACCCAATCGAACGGGAATCAAAATTCGTTATAGACTTGATTTCCTGCTCGTGGTTCGATTAATAAAGTCAATTTAGACGATCAATTTAATGCATTTTCCAAAATGGTGACTCTATGCCGCCCTCATCCAGTCGGTAGTGATCGTACCGGAACGCTTCACCCACAAAACCAGACCACATCAGGCTCGATGAAACTTCCTTCCTGTGGTGTCTTGTGACGATGCTCGGTCGGTGTGCTTAAATTACCGTTTAACAGCACCTTGACAGCACGTGACGAGGTGTCCGGAATTGGACTCGGTTCCGGCCAAGGGGTGGGGTGGAAAAAATTGCAATTTTGAATTAGCAACCAATTTTCCACGGCAGCGCACTGTAAAATGTTTGTAAATTGTTTTTAAACCATTGCTTCCCTGCTCGCTCTCACTTGCGTTCTTTTCAACCATCGGGAGTCACTTTTTTAAAATAACGTATCGTTTTTTGTTCTAGTGTTACTTATCTTCTGTTCCGGTGTGGAGTACCGGAAAATTGGGACTTAAGATTACTAAACTATCGGGGGCAGTAGCATGGTCAATTGACACTTTTTGCGAAATTTATTTTCATTTTGAGAAATAAAAAAGTAGAAACACTTAGACGTGGAGGTTTAAAATGTTTCAGAAAACGGTCTATGAAGGACCTGCAGGTGTATATTCGAGTGGTAATCTAACATAATTTAATGGTTATTCTTAAAACCTATTAAAAAAAAATCCAACAAAATAAGCTGGCTTTAAGCTGGTACGTTAGACATTACTCAGCACACCTCCTCTCTGCAAAATTAATTGTAATTCTAAGCTGACTAAGCGAGGGTCTGCGAAATTCTCATGTGATGAGTCAACCTCAAGAGCCCTCGTAATATTCCAATTTTATTTTCGCGAAAGATGATCAGTGAATCATATGCTGGACAATTAATTCTTAGAGTTGAGGTGAGGATTCTGTTTCGAGAATCCAGTCTCGCACACAAGAATCAAGTCTCGCATATAAGCGCACGTCCGTATTGTTTGACGCTAGATTCCAGAATCCAGATTTAAGACGTCAAAAGACCACACAAATCCATGGGAAAAGTAAGACGCGCCACTCTCGCCTTATTAGTGTAAGCAGTTAAGTAGCCGTTAGGAGTAGAATTCATCTGCATTTCTAAAGGTTCGCCACGTGTACCACATCTCAACTGTTGCCCTTTGATGGTATGCAGGATACAATGTTGCTTTCGTTGGACTACCCAAAGCGAGCGCTCGTGTACTCCCTTTCGCCAACGATTCGTAACGATTCGCTCTAATTAAGGTTCATCTAAAACTTATCCAATTTGATTGACCGATTTGTCACCCGAGACGATGCCAATGCCGACCAATGGCGATGGTCGTCACGGACCAGTTACACACATCTTCTTCTGGGATGCGCAAATGTCCGCTGGAAGATGAGCGAGTAACAACTACTTCGGTAACAGTTCGCTGATGATGTTTCTGGTAGATTGAATATTTTGTAAGTAGAATAAAGAAACAGCGAGGGGGGAAAAACTAACATCCAAAAGCCGCTGTGGATTCTTCTGCTAATCCATCAGCGTAGGGTGTGTGTGTGTGCGTTTTCAGTTCGATTAAGATTAATTAACCCATTTCGTTGTGGTGCGCTTCTTTGGTTATTGAGAACGAAGGCCTAAAGATTTCTTCATTTAAAGCCTTGCTTCTTTAACCTTCTGAAGGCAGAAAGGCAAAAAGAAGGAGCCACCGAAAAGTGCTTAACCATTGCCAGGAATATTCACTCTGTACTTGAGATTATACATTGCAAGTAAAGTCGCGCTCGTTTATGACTCCGTGTATGAGTCGGCATAGGGAAAATCTGGTCTGATCTAGCACGGCGGAGTAAGTGGCATCTGTCTTGTAAGTATTCATCCCAATTTCATTCTCCTCCACCAACAATTCCACCATTGTAAAGGATAAAAAAAGGAAGGGAAGCTTCGGAATTGCACCGTCAGGATGCACTCAGGATGCACGTTTGCATTTTTCATGACGATGTCGTCTCTCTGGAACCGACCGTAGCACTCGGTATTATGGTGCAAGAAAGCAATAGAAAAAAAGAGAGGCAAATAGAAACAGCATAGACTCTTGTGAGCATATGAGCATCATCATCTTCTCGAAAGGACCTCACGTAAACGTTTTTCCTGCCTCCGTGGCCTGTCACCTTCCTGACCTTAGGAGACTATCTGTACTATTACTACTCCATCCATCACCATAGTCATCCGGTGCCGTTAAACTGTCACTTATCACACGCTCGCTCGACTTGCCCTTGCCCGACGGTTTGCCGTTGAATGTCCAAAGTTTACATTATTTATGAAGCTTGACGTTTGCACACCTTTAGTGTTTAGTGCCTCAAGAAGTGGAGGACTTAGAGAGAAGAACAAAAAAATCTTCTCTCCGGCTACTATCCGTCACCCAGAGGTCTGCTGGATGGATACTGTCTGTTGGATTAAACAATGTTTGCCATCGATAAATCGAGGACCGTGCGAGGACATTTTAATCTTCCCCTGTTTGACAACGTTGCAAGCTGTTGAGGCTATTTGAAGGGAAACGTTTCAATTGAAACACCTCAATGTAAGTCAACCGTTCCGGTTAAGGCATTCCACAAGATTTCGTTTTATCCTCCGAGCGTAGTGGAATATGTTTCTTGTGAAACAAAGCAAGGACTGGTAATGGGGGAGGCATTTTTAAATTAGTTTTTAAGCATTCCTTTTAATGCAATACAAAAAAGAATCCTAAGAATTGGTCTTGCCTGACCTAGAAACCTTAGAGGAAACCTTACGGTGCTTCTGTTTTTTCGAGAGCAAACAAAATCAGATTGTGACTTCTGGTGCAGATTTTGATTCCAAGCAACAAACACAATACTTCAAACGTTATTTGAAAGTGAAAGCAATGCGATAAGCTCTGATTGATACATTGATTAAAGATTCAGCACGTGCCACAAGAATTTCACCCATATTTTTAGAGGTAAAAAAGTATTCAAAATACTGCGCGACTAACATTAGAAATTCAATTTCGGTGCAATACCGTAACCAGCTAACCGTTACCTAGGACAACCCTCTGAAACATTGAGTAACGTAACCCTGTGTAACGTGTACCGTACTAAACATGTTAACCACTTTCCCCTCTTATTTGTTTGTCTAACAATCAACTTCAATTGTATGTTAGCTTAGACAGGCATTTTCTTATCGGGCACATGACGCTCTCTCCCTAGGCTCGCTATGGTATGGAACTACAACTGTCACAAAGCTACTGTTTGGCGAGTGACTAGATCTATCACTTAACGCTGACCCCACTTCCATTGGAAGGGTCAATTTCCTAGAGGCAGGAAAACGCCAACAGTGACGTTCGAAACTGATTGACACTACGTCGGTACGATGTCTAGTGTGATCAAGATTCACACACAAGAAGAGATGGAACGATAATGATAATGATGCCATCGACTGTCGCTTTCAGATGACAAACCGTACAGGCCTGGGTTGATATGAAGTGTTACAAAAATGCCATACTCTCATGTCAGGATCGCGATTAGAAATGTCAAACTAATGTCGGTGATAGTGTAGTTTCTTGTTGACAAATTAGTGGACGCATGTGTTAATTTGTGTAACACAACAAAAGATAATAAAAATACATTGATACAGAAAAAAACAAAAATGATTTAAAATAACCTAATATTCTCGTGACATTGATATCGTTGGCAAGACGACAGAGAAAGGTGTGTGAGGCGTACACCCGACTGAAACGCGGATTGATGATCAATGTGACGAAGACTAAATACCTGCTTGCCGGAGGCTCTGATCGTGTTAGAGCCCGAGTGGGAAGCAGCGTGTTAGTCGATGGCGACAACTTCGATGCGGTAGAGGAGTTCTGCTATCTTGGGACTGTCGTAACTTCAGATAACGATGTCAGGAGCGAATTCTGGAGACACATTGTGCAGGGGAATCGTGCCTACTACGGTCTTCACCGTCTGCTGAGATCCAGAAGACTTTGAGACCGCACGAAATGTGAGATATATCGCACACTGATTCGCCGGGTGATTCTATATGGCCACGAGTCTTGGACCATCCGAGCGGAGGATGCAAACACTCTTGGCGTGTCCGGACATCCTGACGGTGGCAGAGACCGGCAGGATACGATGGCTGGGGCATGTTTTTGGATGACGGACCCATGCCCCGCCAAGAAGATATTCGTCAGAGATCCCCAGTTCGGCACGAGGCGTCGCACAGCGAATTCGTTGGCTGTATCAGGTGAAGGGGAAGACCTGTCGGAGATCGGGTGCCTACATGGATGGGAAGCTGCAACCAGGGATCGAGTTTCCTGGAGGTCTATTGCTGACCGGGCCAAGTCACGACGACGTACTCTTTAAAAGAGCAGACCAACATGAGAGAGAGAGAGAGAATATTCTCGTGAATTATTGGGTGGGTTTTGGGTTTATTAGACCTTTTCCGATCCTTCTTTTCGAGATGTGGGTTTGGATAAGCTAAAGACACGTAATGATCGTATAAATTCAAGAAGTCGTCAAGAAAAGAAGCTTGATACAATTAACACGGAGCCGACCATCAAGGTCTGCGGTTACCTGTGGTCTACAACAGTGGCAATAAAAATGAATATTCACTCCTTGGCAATACTCTCTAGGTCAGAGTCTGTTGGCAAAAAAAAACCTTAATTTTTAACTATTTCGTCCAGATCCACCGATTTAGCCCGATTTCTTGTTTATGGATGAAACCTACGCTCTACTACTGAATAACAAATTGCTTGTTATTGATCCTCTGATGTAGTAGTTAAGGTTTCAAATTATAGCAGATGTAGGTTTAATCTATACTATTAATCCTGAATTTAAGGTCATTAAGACATACGAGGATTGGCCCATTTTATGATTCAACCATGTCAAAACATTATTAAGAGCAGACTTCAAGACTATAACAAGGAATTAATCTAATTGGAACTTGTTCCACTGTATGTTAGCCACACTGTAAATGTATTCTCTATCCACCAAACCATCTGCAATGGATGAGAATTTCACATCCATTCATTGTGACATTTTCTGATGATCTTTGTGAGAGCTGACCTGCGACAGCTAGAAATCACTCTGCCGTCCTACAAAACAAACTAAAAAAAAAAAACTGGTAAACCTTGAAAAGCAAATACCAATACCAAACGGCTCACCTATAAAATGAAGTCTCCGAGTCTTGCAAGAAGTCTTGCCGTTATTCCAATCGAAGAACTTGTGCAAAGTGCGGTTGGATACCACCGTCGTGCAGCCTCCGCGAGATTTTTTCTCACCCACCCCGAAAAAAAAAAAAAACAACAAAAAGGTATCGATCATGCCCAGAAACCGGTTTCGATTGGTAAGATTCAATCGTGGCGGTGGGCTTATAGTGGAGAAGAAAACAAAATTAGCGTCACGATTCCTACCCAACATAGCAGCACATTAGAGGACCCTGTACGAAGCAATCTTTCGAGAATTTCTTACTTTTGGATATGTAGCTTAATGGCTACTTCCCTGTAACGTTTTCCCTTTCTCTGTCGCCGTGTGTAGCACAGATGACGTAAAGGAATCAGATAAACAAGTCTTACGAAATGGCACATCCGTCCCGGGTGTCTGACGCGGCTGCTCTTCTCGATCTCGAGGTTCAATAGATTTTTGTGCGTTGATAACAACTACCTGTCGTAATTGCACTTAGCAAAACATGTCTCAGACACATTTAAGTAATGCCATTGAAAATGAATTCTTACTGCCCCTGCGAGGGTGTCACTTCACAGGGAATTTATTCTACTCTTCTCTGCACGCTCATGTTCGTTTTCTTTTTCTGCCGTGCCTCTGTAGTGCAGGAGTTACCGAAGTGTTCAGCTTGAACACATTATCAACGATTAGACGTAGATTAAGGTACTTGAAAGGTGACCATAAAACGTGTTTTATGACCGCCCTCGTGATGAGCATAACGATCCGCGCGCCGACTGTTATCAGCAATTCATACATTCATGATGAGCTGTTAAATTCGGTTACGCTGACTTTAACGTTGCTTGTGTAAGCAAGATAAGTGACAAAAAGGGTAGCAAACAAAACTCAAAACTAAAGTGAAAATAAATTAAATATCCTATAAATCAGGAAGCGTGCAAGAACTTTCCGTATGTCGTGGCTATAATTTAACAATGTTCATCCAAAAGCACATACACCAATCCATCATTTTAACACACACCTTATTCTCGCGTCCCTTTCTACTACTGCCACTACGCTGGAATGCAGTTTTCATGCAGATTCTTCTGATGTAAATCAAAACCACGTTCCACGTTCACTGCCACGTGCGCTCTCGCACGACTGGGAGAACCACTTAGAACACATACACACCACCAAACGAGTAGAGTGAACAACAAGGGTTGTAATAAAATAATGCAGAAGAAACAGAAGCGAAAAAAAAAAGATGATACATTGCCATTTTACAATGCCGGCGTGAAGGGTCTCGCGATATAAAAACAAGGAAGAGAGCGTCATCGTCGTGAGGGATGCGACAACGAACTGCACACAGCGTTGTTTAAAGTAGCCGTTATTTAATTTGTTTTCTTTTTCATTCACCCCCCAACGCTGTGTAGGCTCGCTGGCCGCAAGGTGCATCGGACTAAAATGGTCTGGTGCAAGTAATTTTGCAGCCAACAGTGTGTGCGTCCCTTACTGTAGTTGTTGTTTGGCTTTCGTGTGCCATCCGTGGCGCGTTTTTTTTTGTCAGTGGACAGAGGCTGAGCGGAAGGTGTTTAGAGAAGGCTTACGCAGTGCGAAATCTAATTGGGACTCCACAAATTAGATAACAAAACAGAAGGATATCGGGAAAGGAGTTGTGGTGGCGTTGTTAATGCATTCTTCATTTTGCAATTGTATACATTTGAATTATTGGTTTAGGTTTTTTGTTTGTTGGACGACTAAGACCTTCTAAACTAATGTAATGCTGACCCCCATCTATCTAATGATTTATTAAGACTTGCTGATAACCATATAGTTGGATAGTCAAGTCCTCACTGCAGGGGTACGGTTTGGATGTGGTTTGAACCCTGATACCGGTCCACCCGGACCTCACATCTATTAACACTATTACTATTAGTTGTGGACATTGAATGTCAGCTGTCATTGCTTTAAATTTGACACTTTTGCTAAATACACTTCACAAGCACAGCTAACAATCCGTTTGATCGTCTCCATGGTTACTGATCTCGTCTGTATGATCAGTCAAACAGCATCACTCACACACAGACAGCGATACAAAAGAGCAAAAACACACGCACTTTTTTTTAGGTTCACCTCGTTTTTAGCCACTCGATCACAAGGTTATGACGATCCGTATTTTTTTTTATTATGGTCACGTTCCATGATCACAAATCAGATCACCGAATAATTGGTGACGGTGTCAGCTTAGCAGCGTGAATTTACATACGAACGAAAGAGAACGTGTATTCGCAGTGACGCAAAAACGCAGAACGACGAAACAAAAAAATCGCGACAGAACTCACTGTCCTCATACTAAAGAAGTGCTTTGCTTTACACTTTCGTCTGCTATTTTTTGGGGGGAAGGCCTACCGCCTTGAGGACACCAACACACCGAGCGTCAGTACGCACCTTCACGCAACACTTAAACCATACCATATGCACAAGTAGACGAACGCCGGCAAAATATCTCGCTAACCGGACGAAAACCGGACCGCACGCAACGAACACCACGCGGAAATTGGTAGCATTTCGGTACGAGCATCGCTACAACAACGCACGATCACGCGCTCCATTGCGATTCGAGCAGTTCCACCGAGAGAGAGAGAGAGAGAGAGAGCGAGAGAGATTACGAAATACTCTCCCCAGCTAAGTAGCGAAAAACACACGCATCGGCAAAAATAGGGGGGCCTGACATACGCAATTCGACGCCTTCTTGCATGCTCTCCTAGGGCAGCATAAACTCTCACAAAGGGAGGGAAAAACTACTCGAAACTGATGCTCGTACAAAATCGGTTGAAAATTGATGTGATGAATTTTCAAAAATCAAATATCCATTACGATGATACTTTTTTCCACCAATCCGATGTTGGATTATGTGGCCGCAAAAGTAAGGAAAACTGTAGCTCGCTTTCTCTCAACTTCATTAATTTTTGGGGAGGGATTGCTATCGAGTACGGTGCATTGATTGGCTTCATCCTAATGTTTGTTGGAAATGATGATAATGCTTAGATGTGCAGTTGCGGGTATGGGTGGGAAAAGGTATATCCCATCCATCATTATGATCATCATTGTGTGTTGGAGAGGTTTAAATTGGTGGTTTACTTTCACCGAAAACCAAATATCACGAGTCGATTTGCTTTTGTTTTTGTGACTTAATAAGCAATTTCAGTTTCTGTTTTGGTTCCATTGCGGAAGTACAACAATTGACCTTAATGTTAGATTATGTTTTTCACATTAAAAAAAAACATATATTTCGATATTTCCTTTGAAGAATGTATTCAAAAGGGAATTAATGTTAAATGTTTGAGTGCTCTCACTTTTTGTGTCGTATGGCTGGCTTTCTGGCTCCGAATAATATGTCACATAGTAGGCACAGATGTAAACGATTTGGTAAAACACTTTACTTCTTCGTCTTAGCTTGACGATATTCTAGAGCTGCCAATAGCCAATAGCTTACTAGAGCTGCCGAATGGCTTACTAGAATGGCTTACTTTGCTGCTGGCTAGATTTGCTGATACCATGTAGTTGGATGGTCAAGTCCTCACTCCTTGGGGACGGTCCGGATGGGATTTGAACCCCAGTCCTGCCTTGTCAAGACCGGTACCGCTTTCGCCTATACCACTGGGCCACTCAGGGAGGTAGAGACTAAGGAATCATAAATACAAGAATAGGGTTAACTAAAAGAATAATACCCTTAAAGGACGGACTGGGAGTAGAGGCGACAATATCGCTCTACACGATCCAGGCCGTTCCAGTAGGTAGCCGTAGTGAGGACTAACTATCCAACTACGTGGCTACTATCCAACTATCCTATCAAAAAGTCAGGTAGGCCATTTGTTGGACGTCGTGACTTAGTTGAGCTCACTAATCCAAGAAGAATATTCACAAATTCTGATGTCAGATTCATACGACACACTCTGTGGAAGTTTACGAACATTACGAGGATGGGGTGATTGATTCACCACAAACAGAGTATTTCCCATTTTAAAAGGTGCAATGCGTGCAATTAATTTTCAAAACATAAAAATGTTGTCCAATTCAAATCTCCCAACTGCCGACTGTGCTCAAACGAAGCGTTACAAACTGCTCGACTTCTCATGCGCGTAACGCACTCTCTTCGCTGAGCATTTTTCTCACAAGCTCCACCACCCTTAAAAACCCCAACCGGGGGAGCATCAACCGGCATTTTACTTCTCCCATGCTGGACGCTGCAGTACGATGTGTAAACACAACACAAACGACGACTTGTTGCCTATACCGGTCGAATCTTACATGAAGTTGGGGAAGGAAATACTAGCCGTGTAACGATGACGGTGTGTACCGTTGATAGAAAGTGGTTGAACAAAGTGGACAAAACATTGTGGTTGGAGGTATCGCTTACAGCAATCTTCTCCTATCTCTCTGTCTCTCTGCCCTGTTCTGCACTTGCTATCCTTTCACTTTTCCTGTCAAGGTTAAATGCCGACTGCACATGATCTAAGAAACGTGATCTACCGAACCGTAACCGAGCTCGGGGTGTGTGTGTGTGTGTGCGTTTTGACTGCAGTTCAGTTCCTCTTCCTCCTCGGCAGCTATGTGTCAGGCGCTGCCAAACTGCAATTAAACCTACGGAACCGGTCGGAGGCTTTCATGTTGCACTGCATAATCTGCTGGTTGTGCTGACGGAGTAGTGACAGCCCGCCATTTAAATCGGCCCACATGCAGCATGAGGTTTGCTCGGACGGTGGTGATTCTCCATCTCGTCTAATCAGGATGAAGCCAATTGAGGCGCAAACGAACGATTAAAACCGTCTTTTGCCGACAGTGTGCTGCATTAATTGCCCGCGCTGGAAAGGCCAGTATACAGAGATTCGAAACGGGTGATAGAGTGGCAGATGATGGTCGGTTTCATGCGTGTGTGACGCATTAATGGATGTTAAACGTCCCGCCACGAAACAAAGACGCTCGATGATTGTTCTAGGCCAGCAAGCAAGCTGTTTGCTGTACCGTGTAAACTGAGTTGTTACTGAGGAGATGAGTCGATCCGACGAGATTCCCAACGCATGGGAACCGTGGAAGACGAAAGAGGGCCAAGAAAACAATCCATCATACAACTTTTTGATAAAAACAAGTATCATATGTTCACCCAAGTTAGACCCACATTTGCCAGCTGGTCGATTGTGTTCTACGGCTTGTAAACTGCTTCTGTTAACAATGCAAGGTTGAGTTCGCCTTTTGCACATAACCACACCACCGCCGTGGTGTCTTCGTGCAGAGTTACACAAACAAGTGTGCACAACATAATGAGTGTGAAACTCCGGCAGGAGAGAGATAATTGCAAGCATTGTCCTACCATTTCCACCCTCTAATCGGAACCAGGCATGTGAAATAAGCGAATGCATTCAAATGCACATGAGCTCTGCATACGGTAGCTTTACTTTTATATACATATATGTATATCAGGTAGCCCTAATTACACACCTTTTAGTGCGCTTAATTATTGTGCTTACGCTGGAAGCTACTCGCGTGTGTAAATTAGCTGTGAAGCATGGACAGCGGACAGGAAAAAGAAGCGTCGGGCTTCGGTGCATGACGCTGTCTAATTCGGGGGAAAAATTAGTGATATATGTGTGTACATTCGTCTCGCGAGGAAGTTGACCGTTTAAAGTACTTTGAAAGCAGTGGGGATAAAGTTGGAGCATTAGCAGAGAAAAATGTAGCTTAAAAAATGTAAAATATACAATAATTGACCGTCAGTCATGAAGGCGAAAGTCGTTAAATTAGTTACAGGTAGTAAATTTTTACCTAATTCCTAGAGGAAGAGTAATAAAGCATCTCCATGTCAGAACTTTACCAATGAGTCTTGAAAGACTAGACTTGTAGTACATTTATTTAAAGAAATCTGCTTTCACAAATATTTGAGAAAATAATAAACAGGCATTAAAATTCCAGTCACTGGGGTTGCTAGAATACCGAACATTCGATACTGACAGCATAGAGCCTCATGACAATGACTGGAATTGACCTTTTGACAGCAAGTTGTTATTGAATAGAGCGAAAGCGAGTTTTAAACATTATTTTTAAACCGTTGATTACACTGATAAGTTCCACAACTTACACCAATAATTTAAGGAATTGTCCTTATGAGAAGTTTAAAGCTATCATACTACATCCAACATAAATACAAGTCCAAGAATCAGGATCTTCTGTAGTTTATGTACACTTGATCATCTATACTGGTCTCCAGAGGCTGTACACACAGATACGGCTAGTTAAACTTAAGATGTTTGTGTTCCCGGAGCAGATTATTGCATGAAAATGAGACCCCAGTTTTCGCACAGCTTTGACGCAATGTCAAGCCTTAAGCACCCCTGTTTCAGGAGGAGCAACTACTGTTTCAGGCCATTTGGGAGAAATTCCTATCCTGGTCTGGAGCTCCGCAAATGGTCTGTAGTTATGCCTACAATGCGAACGATCAATCATCGAACGATAACGTAATGTCAGAGTGCTCCTCCTTGATGATAAATTGAGCTTTTATGTCCACCTGGAGCACATCGTCATCAAGAACAACCTGCTCGTTAGTCTGATTTGCCGTAGAGTACGCATTCGTAGTGCGGTGGCCTACGATACCTCAATCTCTGACACGCTTGGAGTTCAGCCAGCGAAAATTGACAATATTCGCTCTACGTTCCTTGCGGACTTCCGTAGACAATAACGGTCGCTTTGCTCCGGTCTAAACAGTGTGTAACAGTGTGCCTGTAACATGCAGAGATCGTTTTGGACAAGCAGATCATCTCGCCGGCTCTACTCTTAACGATCAACCTTTACGCTCAACCGAGAACTCTCCGAGCTAGGAGGAATACTTGACGTTGAGCAACGCCCTCGGATCCTCTGATCCATTCTTTTAAATTTGCTGCCAAACTGCCAAACAAACTCAAACGCAATTCTGTTGGACAGCAATTGATCGTTCGACCATAACTCTAACAAATTAAAGTAAGTCATCAATTGGAGCCTTCTGACACTCAAATGGCTAATGACTTGAGTAACCTTAAAAGTAAAGGAAAATGTAATGCGATCTTCTCACACTACCTGCTGCAACCCACAACCCCGTTGCTCATGACACATTCTTCGCATATACCTCACTAACCTTATACATATCTGCTTTCATGTTCGCCTTACCACCAGCACGCAACGGATCAACGTCTACGATGACACCTTGCGCCGTCCGCAACCATCTGCGGCCTGTGGTTAGTGCCGCCTCCGGATCGTCACTGTCAGCGTACTCGCCCGGTTCAGAATCGCTACTTCCGCCCGTTACTAGCTCCTGGTTGGTTTCAAAATCGTTCTGAGCCAACCGTTGATATGTCCGTTTGTGAGTTCTTGTGATGTTCATAATTTCTTTCCCGCGTTTATTCCGATGCGTTAAGGGGACGTCGAATATCTTGAACGAAAAAATATAAACTGGAGGATTAATAGATTTTACAGCACATTGTTTTGCTTTTAGTAAAATGCCAAGTTTATCTATTTTGACTATTTTTTTACTAGCAGAAGATAAACTTCCCTGGAGGAGCAGACGCTTGAAAACTCTTGAAGATAAGAAGTTTAAATTAAAAAATTCCAAAGTTGTCTGTCTTCTTGACGTGTCTTTGTCTCCTGCAGCTGGATGTAAAATTACACACAAACCCCCATCTGTTGCCAATATCTTCTCGTTTTAATAATTCCAAGGGCATCAGGTCAAATGTCGACTTGTTCACTTTATCACTATCCCACCGTATCTCGCTCACACACCCTCGGCTGTTTTATCTCACTATGGTTTCCTCTTTGCCGGCACAGTTTGTGACTTATCGCAAATGCCTCGAACTCAATCTAGGGCAGCTTCAAACGGGGAAGTTCACCGTCCCGCCCATTCCAATCTGCACGTTTCCATCAATCAAACCAAAAGACCGGACCGGCAAAACACCGACCCAACGGTAACAGGCCTCAACGTGACCGAAAAATCCCCGACCGAAGGATGAACCTTCAGGTAGGCCAGTTGTTGACGAGGTGCATGCTTATCATTCTTTGCCTTTGGGGAGCGACAGATCTCGCTCACTAGCATTATATAAAAACTCGCTTCCACTGCGACGTTTACCTTTTGAAAGTGCAATTTTATGCCACACTTCTCGCACCCAGCGCAATAGGAGAACGCACTTACAGTTCTCAGTGAGAAATAAATAGATGCATTCATAATAGAAAGGTATGAGGGTGGAAGGCAAGGAGAAAGGGAAGCTTTAAGGGGAGCGGCAATAAGCGGCTTGTTAAAGATCATGTTGTTTGGAAACATAAGCCACCCGTACTTGGCTTGGTAAGGTTCGCCAGAGCAAATTTCGAATGGAGAAGGAGATTAGGTGAAGCGAAAAGTTCTCGTTGCTTTTGTTTGTGGTGTTCATATTAAGTATTTTGATAGTCAGACGTCAACTACTGCGGGAATTACACTTTGCTTGATTTCAATCGAAGAATTATTGGATATTTTATATTTCTTTATTATTCGTTAGTAAGCTTATACTTTTATTATTTTCAAATGTATTTTTTAATTCAACTTTTATATTTCTGAAAATGTGGTATTTTCAAAAATTAACCTATAGCTCATTTATGAGAAAATTAAGTAAATTCTTTGTGATTGTTAGTGGCTCTTTGCTTAGATGGATGAAACTAAAGTTTAACAAATCTTCAAAAAATCTCTTTTGGAACTATTGATGTCTTTTGTTTTAACTGATTTTTTATGTTTAAAATAACGACTAATAAGTTTAGATAAGACTAGATTCATTTACAAAAAAAGCCAAGTAAGATGTAATGGTAATTAAAGGGTAATAACCAGTCAATAAAGGGTAACATTTCAGTAAGAGTTTCGTTTGTTGACAAAATTAGAGCCACATAAACCAGTTTAATAAGTATTATTTCTAAACACTGTTCAACCAAACAAAAATTACACTGATTATAAAAACAAAAACACAGCTATACGGTCTGGCCATTCTTTATGAATAAAAAACACATCAAAGTCAGTCAAAAAATAAGCCGAAATTGACAAATAAATAATAAATAAAAAGGCAAGGTAATCTGATTCTGAGGAAGTTTTGATGAAATTTATTTAAAAAATATTACAATTATTTCGATAATCGAGGTTTTCATCTTCGATGTTCAAACATTGTTACAGAGTTCGTGGCATTTGGTGGGACTGATTGATGTACCAAGTACTCGGGGACAAGGATCAAGATGTTTAGAGGCTCTTTTAAATCAAAAGTGTTGAGGAAGCTTTTCGAGGGCCTACACGGACTCTAGCTAAGGTCCTTACTGGCTTTTTAATTTCTCTGGCTTGTTAAAGGTGCTGATTTGGCTAAGACTTAAGGGGTTCTCTGGCCTACGAGGCTCCTTTCTGACCTCTAACCCTGTCGACCGGCAACCCCGAGTTTCGTGCTTTAATTCTTTTACATTTTTTTCAATATATTTAACATAATTCAAAAGGCTACAAAAGAACTTCAAAAACGTTTTGAACACCTGATAAATTCCTCAACGCATGATCGTCCATAAGCAACACTACTACACAACGCAACAAAAGAGCGCTATCGATCACCTTGCATACCCTGGAAGCAGCCCGAACAATTCCATGAGATTTGAGAAAATATTGAATTGGTTAGTGCCGACAAGAGGCTGCTTGTGGAGCTTCCAGCTGAATAAACAAACCAATTCTCACTCAACCAGATATCGAACACGCGGGTCTAAGATAAGACAGTCGCCGATGGGTGGTGACAACTTTCGTTCGTGGCAAGTTATCGATACAGCAAGATAACGTCTTTCGCTGGAGCCGGAAACTTTCTTTTTGCGATTCATCCCACTTGAAATTGGGCAAACTAAAAATAGAATTTAGTATGCTTTTAATTTGAAAAATGCAAAACCATAATTCTTCATTGACCGCGGATCGCTATACACAACGGCTGGCATTATCTCTTCGCGGATCGCACGATCGGCCTGTCCTTCACAGCATCCACTCTCCGACCCAACCCAACCGGTGTTGCAATAAACAAACAAAAAAAAAAACAACACAGCTGTGAAGTCTGCCACTGAACGGACACACACACCTACATTCACATCGCGATCGTGGTTGTTTTGTGTTGTGGCGCGAGAAGAAGATGCGCTCTCAATCTTGACCTCAAAATCTTCGCACACACCAACCACCCAACCCGCGGCTACTTGGATGATGGAGGCAAGATCGAGACTCTTTCTTCTACTACTTTGCGCCCTTTACTTCTTCTTCTTCACCAACACGTGTGCACACAGAAGTAGTATGCGCGCTAGGGTGTGTTTGTGTTAAAAATACGTCGCCTACTAAGTACGCAAAACTTACCTTTTTTTTTCAATCAACAGCAACACGTCGTCGTCATTGCATTAGGTATAAGTGTATTTCAGGTTTTCTTTTGCTACGCTTCCACCCCCGTTTGTAATGTAAATGTACTGCTTTACGTGAACTAAACACTCGCTTGGGATTTAGGGGGTTTTCTCTGCACGCGATATCACCACGTAATCACCAATCAACTGGACGACGGTACAACTCTTGACATTTTCCTCTGTGTACGATCACAATTCTGTAACGTATTTACACTATTTTTAAGAGAAAATAATCTCCCTCACTTCATGCAAAACCAAGGAAACCACCACGTAAACACAACACTCACAGCACAAAACAACACTCACAGCAGCTTTCTATCCGGTCCATCCAGCGAGATCGAAAGTCTTTTCCCGAAAGATTCGGTGGTGTGCACCAGCGGCCCGGTGGGTTTATCTCGCGGTCCGCGTGTTCGCAAAACGTAGCGTGAAATAAAAACCCCGCGGTTCGATTCCAAGCACCAAACAGCAGGGCCTGCTTACAATGGAAGAATGCGAGAATGAAATGGTTCGCCACGGGTAAGAAAGTACCGAGAGAGCGCGTGCGAAAAAGCGAGAAGAGACAAAAAGGAAGTGTGTGAGAGAGCGCGAACTGCCCTTTGCCACGGTTGGTTGGGTAGACAGAAAAGTGACACTGCTTTTTATGGAGGGTTCGTTTGGAAACATTGGAAAATACATAATTATTACGTTTACTTTAGGTTGCTCCATTACATCAAAGAGAAAATAAATGAAGTAAAATAAAAAAAAAACTTGAAGCGAGCGATCCTGCCAGGAGTCGAACCTGGAATCTTCTGATCCGTAGTCAGACGCGTTATCCATTGCGCCACAGGACCGTTGTCGAGGAGAGCTAGTTAACTACGGATCAGGACAGCACAGTGAGCACTGTTCGGAACATATTTGCCCTTAATTATCTTTTAAAAAGGTTAAATAAAATTTAATTCTTAAAATTCCCAAAATTTTAAACACACTTGTTTCGTCCTTTTGCTCTCCGACTCAAACTGTCAACGAAAAACGAAAAGGAACACCAATCATCATTGTATGCTTCTCGTTAATTACGGTGGTAATTTATGCTACAGCAAATGCATATTCATATTTGCTGCTTTGTCTTGGTACGGATGCACCCCTTTCAACCGCATCTGTAAAGGGCAGTTGGTCAATGGAAGGATCAATCAAGCCTGTCCGGGTAGATTATTGAAGGCCCGTCTGCTCCGCAAAATCTTCCCAGTAACAGGAAAGCCTTCATAGGCTATTGATTTTTTGTTTTGTTTCCCCTTCATTCATCCATAAAAGTGAAAGGATTACAAAGTGCTTTAATGACGTAGGCGGCATTATGTTAAGGACATTGTGCTTATTCTTTCAATGGCTCTTTACGGAGGGAAACCCCCACGGAAAGAAAAATAGATCCCACTGTTCCCAGTATTTTTTTGGTTCGACTGAAATAATAGATATTTTATTGCAAAAGGAAACTATTTTCGTTTCTCACAACATTCCTATCTCCTTCTCTGTCTCTCTTTACGATGAGAAAATGAAAATGTGTTCAATTGCTTTTCTGTTTTTTCTGTAATACAATTTACCAACCGTGACGGTTTTGTTCGTTTTATAACATATAATTCTCTTTTTTTGATAGCAATATAAATAAATATACCTTTATAATATGTACCCATACACGGTTAACGATTTCGAATTGTCGAAATATTGTATGTGTGTGTGTAAGTTGAAAAAAATGGAATAATAATGCTGTTCATGATTAAATATCGAACTGACGGAAGGTGCAACTAACGGGTCCACCCAACGCTCGGGAAAATGCTCAAACATAGGCGAGCGGAAAGAATAACAAAGACTTTATCCGAACATTTTGCCACAGCAGTGCTACTACTTTAGCTTCCACAGTGGATCAAGATCTTTAAACGGATCATTATTGGCTTCCTCCTTTACAGTGCTGCTTGCTACTTGGGCCGATTTCATCTGGTACGATGTTAGTATGCCACCTGCCAAGATGAAAAGAAGAAACGATGAATGAGTGTTGTACAACTGGAGGATGGGTTTTATACGTGCTCTTACGCTTGTTCAGTATGCCGTGCCCGTTGTTCAGTACAATCTGATACGAAAGTTGTATCAGATTCGGATCGCGCAGTGCACCCTTGCGTTGGCAACAGATCCGGTACCATATGTCGATTACATCTGAAAAGATCGCACAAATCAGAAAATCTGTTTATTGAAACACATCCGTTGTAGGAATTTTCATATTAAACTCTTACTGATCAGAAGCGGCTTCCGGGTTTGTGTCGCCAGTATGGTAACGATCGCGACCGTTACCAAACTCGATCGATCGGTCCCATTCAAACAGTTTAACACGAGCGGACGCAGTTGGGGTAGCTTCTGCTCTTGATTGTACTGCCGGTACGAGTCGATCAGATACTGCGCCACGCCGAGGATCTGTTCCGGAGAATTTTTCGGCCAAAGTTTCGGTTGCAGTAGTGCGACGGTAAGGGAATAGTCCGAGCCGAGCATGCTGATGCGCAACGTACGTTCGGTACAGTGGGTTAGATCGAATTGTTTCATCAGATTCACCGAAACGTCACCGTAGCTGAGCTCTTTGCCTAGTTCCGTTGGCCAGAAGGGATCCAAAAGCTGTTGTGGAGAAAAAAAGGAGATGTTGATTGAGTAAGTATTAAGTAAGAATTTTGTTACGAGCATGCTTACCTCATTAGCTGTATGCAAACAAACGACCACGTTGGACTTCTGTGACCAGACCATGTTCCAAAAATCGTTCACTGTGTTTGGGAGCGGAGTTTGAGCCAAAATGAAATGCGGGCATCCGAATCCGAGATCCTGTGAAGATTTTAAATTATACCATTTTATAAATAAATCATCTTTTTACCATAAAAGCTTGAAAGGTAATGTATGTTTCAAAAATCAGCACGTCCCTTTACAATTAAGTTATACAAAACCAATAAAGTCGTCTTTTTTCTGTTAGCATTTCTGAATGGAATGATTCTCGGGCATAGTAGGGACGGGAAATGGCGGGGTTAACATAAACTTACCAATTTAGTATCCCTTTGAAACTTTTGGGTTATTTTCAAAATGTGAAAAGAGTTTGAAAAAAAAAACACGGAAAAGAAATTAAAACCACAGGAACAGAGAGAATCGAGTGTTAGCGTGCATGCGTACAAAAAAACGCTTTCCAATTTCATTTCGCGTCTAGATGTTACTTCTTAAACTTAATCTTATGACACTACGGTTGTCGTTTGTAGTTTGAGGTTTATGAAGCTACACGGACACTTACCTTAACGTACACAGCATTGATGTAGTTGTCTGTATCGGTAGACAGTTGCACACGGGCATGATCGTAAGGGACACAATCGATCGAGCGATTCTTTTCGGGAAACAGGCGTGCTACGCTTACTTGGCGCTTAGATTCTTCCTTTACCTAAAATTTGGATTTAATTTAGTAAATTGTTAATTACCACAACGGAAGGTGCATACAAATAAACGCTCTAACGATTATTGCACTTACCAACAGATCTTGCAACTCCTTCCACTTGCTATCCAATGGTGTCGTCCCATTCAGCGTCTTTACACCGCTCGTTTCAACGAATTTCTCCAACCGTTCCACCTCCTTATGGAACCACTTCAGCGTAGCCGCATCTTCGAACGGGTCTGGTTTGGCCGGTCGCAAAAATACATTATCGGCCGGATTAGCAGCCGCACCAGAAACCGAAGCCGTTGCACCACAAACCGATGCACTTTCCCAGTCAAAGCTTGAGCTCAGATCGGAACACAGCGATAGGTTGTCCAGACTTGGCTTTCGTTCCCCAATCGCCGTAGCGCTCGGTGTTGTGGGAACATTCGCTGATGGCGGTGGTTCTGGTACGGTAGTAACCTTTTCCACCGGTAGATCAACATTCGCTTTCGTAGGTGTTAGTATAACGCTGCCCACTTCGCTCCCATTGACAGTGCTGCCAGCAATCGATCCAACGGTCGATGGTTGAGGTTGTAGAATTGGGACAGATATCGGTGGTACAATCGCAGGAGAAAAATCGATCCCGGAGAGTAGATCGATATTTTTCGACTGCGTGGCGGTTTGTGGCGTAACGATAGATTGTTGCTGGGGTGAGGAGGTGGTTGTTGCCGAAGCGGTCGTTGTGGTACTTTGCGAACCGGTACTATCTACGTACGAGTTCGTGTGGTGGGAATAGTGAGCAACACTGGCAGCATCGTGCATATTGCTAGCGGGTGGGAGTGTGTTTTGCTGCGTGACAGTTGCATCGGACGCATATTGGTTCGATTGTATGGTCGAGTAGGTGGACGTTTGGTGATAGTAACCAGCTTGGGGCACACTAGCATTGGGAGTGTAGTAGGATGTACTTGTTGGTTGTCCTTGTGGGTACGCTGGTGTTCCTGTTGATCCGGTAGAGACTTGATACGCCTGAGAGGCAGATGAATCAACTGATGCCGGAGCCGTTTGACCAGAAGCTGTGTAGGTTGCGTTGCCTCCCAACTGTGGATTCATCACATACTGGTTCTGGTAGGATGCAACGGTGGCGTTGGACGAATCGTACTGGAAGCCACTGGTGTAATCGTATGCTCCAGTTTGTGGATTATAGGAATAACCCGGATGCGATCCGTAAGATGCAGTCTGTTCCGTCTGATAAGGCGCTTGTTGGTAGAATTGGGAGGGAGATGAGTACGTTTGCTGCATCTGAGTCCCAGGTTGCTGATACTGTTGCTGTGAGGTCGAAGTTTGACCGTAGTTCGCGTACGCCGAAAAATCTTGGGTCGAAGAAACCGAGGACATCGATTCACTCGAAGATGTCGGGTATGGTGTGGGATAGGAATGGCTTTGAGAAACAGCGGGATATTGCTGTTGCTGATTAACTCCTGCAGTATTCTGATAGCTAGAACCTTGCGTATAAGAAGCATTATTGCTGGACCCAGCGACTTGGGACCCGTAGTTTCCATCAGGAACTGGTTGCTGGAGATTCATGCTAGTAAACTGTTGGTTTAACTGTGTCCATGATGCTTGCTGCTGGCTGACATCAGTCGAGGAAGATGATGTCGAGGGAGCAGGTGATGGCTGTTGCTGTGGGACCTGCGCCTGACCGTACTGGGCATAATCGTAACCTGTTGCATTCGATACCGGCATTTGGCTTTGATTGTAATAATAATTCGTCGTAGGACCCGCATTTTGATACATTGGATTGACGTACCCCGTAGTAACGGTTGGTGCAGGAGTAGCAGCAGACTGTTGTGGTTGTGATTGCTGCTGTGATTGCTGTGATGTTGCGTACTGGGAGTAATCATACCCGGTTCCTGCAGTGGTCATATTAGATCCACCTCCATATTGCATTTGCTGCTGTTGTTGTTGTTGTTGATGTTGTTGGTGATGCTGATACTGCTGATGATAATTGGCGTACGAGTCCTGATAGTAACCCCCCGTACCACCAACCGACATTCCTCCACCACTTCCCGCAAGTGGGGCCGTACTTTCTGAACCAACTGGAGCAGGTCTTACTGATGGCAAATGATTCACCGAATTTTTATCCACCCCAGCCGCTTTAATGGAGCCAAGCGTGATAGTGCCTGCTTTGAGATAGTCTTTAAGCTTTGGTCCTCCACTTCCACCGCTACTTCCGGTTCCGGCAGCTCCCACACCACCAACACCGGCGATCGCTCCTACCGAAGCAGCACTATTATCGATCGACGAACGTTTAAGCACATTGCTCGACTTTAGCTTCTGATTACGCTCTTCCTCCTGCACATCACAGGCTGCCTTCACGCGTGAGTAAAGCTTCTGCACATTGCTCTGTAGCTTACGATAAAATTCCAACCCCTTTGCGCTCTTGGACAGCAAATCCTCGTACACATCGAACGATGCTGATAGAGAGGAAAAGAATTGATCCCGTTTCGTTTTCACGTCCGAAAGGCTCTTCAACGTCGGTGCACACTTGGCATAAACCTCCGTAAGGGCTTTCAGGATATTGCTCTGTGCTTTCATGTTTTGTTCGAGCAATCCCACCAGCTGATCATGCTTGGAAAGTTCCTTCCGGAACAGTTCTTCCATTTTTTGCTTCTGCTCCGATCCACTGCCCTCGAGCGCAATCAGCTGTGACGTAATGTCATCTTCGGTGACGTTATGCCTCAGATCCTGGTACAGTTTGATCCGCTGCACCTTCATTTCCTTCACCTTCTGGACGATCGTGTTCAGCTCTTGGAATACAGCGTCGTCAATCTTATCCGTACAGACCGGTATCTGTGCCTTGATGTCCGGTAACGGTTGGGAAAGGATCTTCAGATTGTGTACGTGCAGGCCCATTGCTTTCCGGAGCGTGTCATTGCTCTCGCCAGCTTTGTTGTGTGCCTCCTGATACTTTGCCAGTTCGCGGCCAAGCTCTACCATGTGTGCGCCACCGTTCGATCGTTGACCAATTTTTGCTTGGTACTGTTCTTCGCGGATTTCATCTTGACGGAGCAAGTTCTTGATCTCTTTTAGTGTTAGCTCCACATCAGAGCAGGTATCCGCCAGGGTTGACATCGATTGTACCAGATCGGTGATGGCGTTCGGTTTGGCTTGTAGTTCTGCACATCGATCCACCAACCCTTGTGGAAGACGTTTATCGTCTACCGCTTTTGTAGGTGCCTCAATCGCATCCAAATTAAGTGAATCGATAAACGTTTGCAGTTCCGCCTCCTTATCGTCCAGCTTCGAACCGATCGTACGCAGCAGATTAGCCTTTTCCTCACTGTACATGGAGCTACTTTCGTGCGCCTTCATCGGCACCAACCGGTGAAAGATGTCCTCTCCCATTGCATCCGGATCGAGCACGTTAAATGCGATCCCGTTCACCAAATTTGCACCCTGTACCGCGGATATTGCGCTCAAATCTGGCACTTCCTCGTGATAAATGAATTCATTTTCATTTTTAGCCGATTTCCGTTTCGCCTCCACCACATCCATCGTGAACTGTAGTGCATCGTTCACTTGCTCGATCTGTGGCAGTCCTTTTGACTCTTTGCGCGCCTCTTCCAGCTTATCGAACGATGCCTGGTACAGTGCGACTCGTTCGCCCATCTTCTGCTGCTCCTCGGACTGTTGTCCCTGGTACAGGAGCAGTATGCAGGAAAGATAAGATATCTTAAAACGTACATACCGGCGCCACTCCTTAAACTGCTTGCTTCCAACAATGTCCTGTATGCGGCCATCATCACCATTTTGGGTGAGCAGCGCAGCAAGCGCTGAATTGTAGTAACTCACGATCTGAGCCGTTACCTTAGCAATTATGCCCGACTTCCGATTATCACACAAACTTTTTTCCATAATGCATTCCTGTGCCTGGGCGAGACACAGCGCCTGCATAAAGATAAGCAGCTCAGTGGACAGATCACCTTGCAGTAGCAGTGCATAGTTATCTTTCACGTAACCGTAAGCCCACGCGGCACACTGGAAGTGCGTACAAGCTTTCTTCATACTTTCCGGATCGGAACGACTTTCGGCGGCGCCGAGTTGTGTGTGCAGTGCGGCAAAGTTGTGCAGCACAACTGCCATCTCGTACTTTATGTTCCATTTCGTAAGTACACACCCGGCGTATAGATCTTTCCAGTGGAATGTTAGCATCTGCTGGCCTTCGCTTACCGTTCCAAGCAGAAAGCGATTCTGGATCGAATGTAGCTGACAGTAATAGCGGCGGATGGTAGCCGTACCATCCACGTCTCGCGTTGGCCGTACGGCATTGCCACGAAGTTGTTCCAGTTGGTAGCATTCTTTCGAATATGATGCTGGATCTTCCTGATAATATTCCGCGATGTACTACGGGAAAGGACGAACAAAAGAACGTACATTGAGCGAGGAGGTCATCAAGTAGACACACAACTCGTTAATTTAATTTAACAAATGACGTGCACATAAAACGATGATTCATCTTCACCACAAAAACATACCTGCTTTAGGGCAGAGAAGTTGGTCGGTTCGGGGCTGGTTTTCAGCTCGAAACTAACCATCGGCATCCGTGGCACTGCCTCCATGGTGGAGCGGACGGAACGAGACTCGCGTTAAACTAATTTAAACACTTTTCTTAGGGAATTTTCAGATTTAGGTTGCACAAACACAAGATCTTTTCTTTCTTCTGCAAGGTATTAAATCTATTTGTTGTTTTTTTTTCTACTCGCTTGACACAACAACTGCCGATTGTCACTGTGGGAGAGCTATAGGACAAGCAGAGTCGTATTTTTTAAAACAATCATTGTCAAATTCGTATAATTTTAGAATGAAATGACTGGGAAGCGTAAAAATAATTCGAAAAAAAAAAATTTAATCCCGCCGGAACCTTAAAAGCTCGCTCTTTTATTTAAAAAACTTTAAAAAATATTCTATGCAAAGATAATCTCGTTTAGGGTACCTCGAGTTGAGTACTTCAACGACCGCTGCCTGCGCTTAGGAAGCTGTCAACCCAAAAACATCATCACCATTTTCGCGAACGAAGGACGGACGGAAGCGAAAAGAATCGCTCGAGAAATACGCAAATAATTGCGTTGTCTGCTGGTGCAAAGGTGCAAATTACATTGCACTTCTGCAGGCAAGCGCATCCGGCAATCGAATCGACGCGAAGCGAATTCTATCCAACGCGAACGAGAAGCAAACGTGCGAGTTTTTTGGTGCGTGCGTGTGCCCGATCAGTGCTCTTGTGTATGTGTGCAAAGCAGTGAAAAGAGAAAAGCCACCACCCCCCTTTGTCGTCGGTGCGCGCATAATTGCGTTTGGGGAAAAATGGTTCCATCACCGTCGGAGCCAGTGTACTGCACTGCTACCACCCGTTGGTCAATTTTCTGAATCGAATTCAGCCGAAAAGGAAAAGTCGTGCTTTCCTCGGCCGAAGGAGAAGAAAATTCTTCACAAAGAAGGAAGAAGGTAGTGGGCAGCAAGGCGAAACACGAACATCGCTCTTCTCGACACCCTAACACACCCTGTGGCTGTGGCTACGTGCGTGCGTGTGTGTTTGCATGTTCCGTGCGTGTCCCGTGTGCGTAGTGTGTTCTCGCTTCGCGTAAAGGTGTAGTAGCCAGTTGTGCGTGAAGTGCGGCGGGTTTTACGGTGTGGACGGCAGAGAGGTACGGCAAGAGTGTGTAGTACGAAGAGCAGCCAACTTCCGCTCGCCGCCGAGGTGTGAATAAAAAGTTACAAAGGTAAGGGTGGGGGGTGTGCGTACATCGTATAAGGGCTTGAGGGTGGTGGGAGGGGACACATGGGGGCGATAAAATTGTGCAACCAGAGCCTTAAATTTGTGCAAAAATCTATCCTCCCTGCCATCTGTCTGCTTGAGGTTGTATTGGGTTGCGAATATGAGTGTGGAAGAGGTACATCAATCATTCTTAGAGAGCTTAAATCACAATAAAGTAAAGGAACAAAAGAGGCATTTATCATATTACTTCTGTTTGTAATTAGCTGGAGCCTCCACGAAGAAACTAACCTTGTTTACCTCTTGAAACAATCAATAATCTAAATCTCATCACCGGTTTGTATAATTGGTGTTTGTTGTTTTGAGTTGTTGTATTATCATCAGTTGTGGCTCTTGAAAATTCATTGCAAACTGCATTGCTTAGATGTACAGTGAGGAGCGAAAAAATGGTCTACCTTAAAAATTCAAGGTTTTATCTTAATACTTGACGATTTTTTTATGGTCACGTTATCAAAATGAGGTTGCAATCCTCAAGTGATTGCATTTGCTTGCGAAATGTTTTTTTTTATTTTATTATTTTATTTCATTACCACATCGCTATCAAATCCCATTCATATCGTATCGTCCTCATGAGGGGTAACTATTAACTCAAGGAATTCAATAGAAGCCATCAAAATCCTTAAAAGACAATTCTTTGTTTAATTTTTCACTCTGCAATATCTGAAATAGCTCTTAAACTTTGACAAAAATCAAATTAATTTCAAATCCCATCCGGATCGTTCTCCGGTAGTGAGAACTGAAAGACCAACAGAGTGTCATACAAATGATCGGTATGACCTCAGTGCAAATAAACAAGGAAAACCCCTCTATAGAGCCTTCTAAATCTCTGCTCAAAAGACGGGTTTTCACAGATTTTGTATGGGAACAGAGGACTTCTTAAAGGGTTTTACTAGTACTGGTGAAATAGAGAGTTGTTCAGCCAAGAAAGATAAGCTTTGGATGATATTTGCTGGACATATTTTCTAAAGCATCGTAGCAAGCCTCTCCCACCTGTTTTTTTTTTTTTTTTTTTTTTCAAATCGATTTACACGGGCCACTTGTGGTTTAGCTGTAGGAAGTAGAGAGTAGGCTGAGCCAATATGGAGCAACTTAAGTTGATCATTAAATTTTAGTCCCATATTACAGCTGCTGACATTCCACTGAACAGCCACGTTTTTGTGATTTTAGCGTTATTTTCGATGAATGATCAAAATTGGGTGTAATCAGCTGTTACAGTATCAATACTCTAAACAACATGTACGACTACAGACGGAGTTTTGCTTATATTAAGTAAAATATGTACCGATATAAAGTATGTAAAGTAGGAACGTACCAAATTTTACATTGGCCTCTTTTTGTTTAAACTTTTAGTTAAAAAAAGAAGGGAATTGATACAAATTGATCGTTACAACTCTTGCTTGCAGTCAACCATTAGGCAAAAAAAAATTCTGCCTAGTACCTAGCACAATAAAAAAGATTTTAGTTTTAAATTAGTAAATATTAAAGATAACAACTTTTGCTGTCATTCACTGTAATAAATAATACCTTCTACAAATGCACTGCACCAGCAGCAGCATCCACCGGAGCACCGTTATCGGTGGACCGGGTCAGGGTCCGCATGCTGCATCAACTGACCGAGAAAACGAGCCCAGAAACAAATCTCGGAAACTTGTTTAGAAGCATAATGGTCTTTATAATCGCGTGTTCTATTTGTACGGTTTGGGCTAACGAATTAACCTGTTTGCACGATGGTGCCCATCGTATGTAGAAGTTCCGCTAGGTCGGACAGGTTCTTAGATTCCAACTATACGCGCCGTCTTTCGCTCTGCAAACGTTCTCGAAAGAGGTGCTTTTAATGGTTCACGTTACATTCGTTCAGCTTATGGCCACGAGCCTTCAGTCAAAAAAGAAAAAGGTTCCGTTTTTGGTTATATTATTTGTTACTTGTAGTTTGTGAATAGTTTTGTAACTATTGAACTGAAGTTAATTCTTTGTCTCTCTCTCCCTTCCTGCTTGCAGATAGATACCGTGTGGGGTTGGGCCTCTGCCCCGCTGCGCCTAGCGGCCAACAGAATGGGTGACGTACTAATATCGGATCGGCCACCGTCACCGGCGAGGTTAGTTGACCGTTTTTTCTTCTTTGCCCTGCAAATCTCAACACGTCTCGTGAACCTAATCCGTTTTCTTTCTCTTCTCTACGTCCCGACTACCCCACCAATCATCAGCAGACTATCACACACCTCGGAGAAGCATCCCCGGGTGACGTTGCAGGAGCTGAACGTGCTGCGCCGTCACCGGGAGCTCTGCGATGTCGTTATCAACGTGAAGGGACGCAAAATCTTCGCACATCGCGTCATCCTGTCCGCCTGCAGTCCCTACTTCCGGGCAATGTTTACGGGAGAGTTGGAAGAATCGCGCCAAACGGAAGTTACCATCTGCGACATCGACGAAAATGCGATGGAACTGTTGATTGACTTTTGCTACACATCCCACATCGTGGTGGAAGAGTCGAACGTGCAACCATTACTGCCGGCCGCCTGTCTACTGCAGCTCGCCGAAATACAGGACATATGTTGCGAGTTTCTCAAGCGCCAGCTCGATCCGGAAAACTGTCTCGGCATCAGGGCGTTCGCGGATACACACTCGTGCCGGGAACTGTTACGAATTGCGGACAAATTCACCCAACACAACTTCCAGGAGGTGATGGAGAGTGAAGAATTTCTGTTGCTTCCGGTCGGACAGTTGGTGGACATTATATGTAGCGATGAGCTGAACGTACGTTCGGAGGAGCAAGTTTTCAATGCCGTTATGGCGTGGCTAAAGTATAACGTTGCCGATCGAAGACAGCATTTGGCGCAGGTGCTGCAACACGTCCGGATGCCACTGCTTAGTCCAAAGTTTCTTGTCGGTACGGTTGGTTCGGATTTGCTGGTACGATCCGATGAAGCTTGCCGGGATTTGGTGGATGAAGCGAAGAACTATCTGCTGCTACCACAGGAACGTCCGCTAATGCAAGGACCTCGCACACGTCCCCGGAAACCTACCCGCCGCGGAGAGGTACTGTTTGCGGTTGGTGGTTGGTGTTCGGGTGATGCGATTGCTTCCGTGGAACGATTCGATCCGGAAACGGCCGACTGGAAGATGGTGGCACCGATGAGTAAGCGACGCTGTGGTGTTGGTGTAGCTGTGCTGAACGATCTGCTGTACGCGGTCGGTGGACACGATGGGCAAAGTTATCTGAACAGCATCGAACGGTACGATCCGCAGACGAACCAGTGGTCGTGTGATGTGGCACCGACTACCAGCTGTCGCACCAGTGTTGGGGTGGCCGTGTTGGATGGTTTCCTGTACGCGGTCGGTGGGCAGGATGGTGTGCAGTGTTTGAATCACGTCGAACGATACGACCCGAAAGAGAACAAATGGTCCAAGGTAGCGCCAATGACGACACGACGACTTGGAGTCGCGGTGGCTGTGCTTGGCGGCTATCTGTACGCGATCGGTGGTTCGGATGGACAGTGTCCGTTAAATACAGTCGAACGATACGACCCACGGCAGAACAAATGGTGCGCCGTTAGTCCAATGTCGACGCGAAGGAAACATCTTGGCTGTGCGGTGTTTAACAACTTTATCTATGCGGTGGGAGGACGCGACGATTGTATGGAACTGTCGTCGGCGGAGCGGTACAATCCACACACCAACTCCTGGAGCCCGATCGTCGCGATGACGTCCAGACGCAGTGGGGTAAGGGGGAAACAAACAGGACAATAAGGAATCATTTTCGGAAGCATCTAAAATTTGCCATTTTGTATCGCTTTCCAGGTTGGACTAGCGGTAGTTAACGGTCAATTGTATGCCGTCGGTGGCTTTGACGGTACTGCCTATCTGAAGACGATCGAGGTATACGATCCGGAAACGAATCAGTGGCGCCTGTGCGGCTGCATGAACTATCGCCGGCTCGGTGGTGGTGTCGGTGTGATGCGTGCACCCCAAACCGAGAACTACATGTGGTAAATAGATTGCTTGTTGTATCTTCTAACCCCTTTTCAAAAAACTCCTTCGCCCGCCTGCCCGTCCGCCAGTCTGTCACGTGTTTCCGGATTTTATTGTTTCCCACCTCTTCGCTCGTTTGAATTTCGTAAAACATTCTGTCAGGCGTCTGCGAGCTTTTGTGCTTTGATGGGTGATAAGATGAAACTAGTAATGAGTGTATAAGAGTCAGCAAACAACCAGAAGAGCAGTGTTGAGATGTAGTAAAAACTATCGCTTTGACCTGTGACACGCCGAGACTGTAATCGTTTTTGTTCGTTTTTTAACATCACAGGAAGATGATTTGCTGTAGAATGTATGCTTCGATTTTAGACGATCACGGTTCATACTTGTTTTTTGTAGCATTCATTTAAACATTTTATACTTCATTAATACGCCGCAAAGTCACCTGCTCGCGAATGATGATAATAGTTGCTTGAATGTTAAGAGTTGTTTAATCTTTTTACTCTAGATTGGCGTTTCTGGTGCTCAGGTGTAATCTTTTTTCATCTCTCCGGGTTGGAAACATTAGTAAATCAGAGCCACTTTACAGTGTCGGACAAAGCAATAAGACAATCGTCTCAGCAGGTCTTCTAAACTATGGTTTTTCCTACTTCATATGTGCAGCATCGTGAAGAGCCTTGTTATGAATTTTGGTTACTACTAGTGATGAACTTAGAATTTCGTTCCGCTCCTTCAATGGAACGATCGAAGCTAGGTTCAAATAAAATCACAAAGTAGGCTTTTTGGATCTACATTTTCCGTCCATGAGAATATTACAGCCTTTCTCAGGCCAGTTCAACAGTGTAAAACTATTCTCCGAGATCGTAGATGCAATTCTAATCCAGTGAGCCTATTCATCATGGGAATACCCGTTCTCGAACCCATAAAATCCCAATTCTACACCCGAAAAAAGTTCATATGAAGTTCAGGGACACGTTTTGAGAAGTTCGAACCATTTGATGAATCCATTTTGAATACCATATTTTTTATTCTCAAGATAGGACTGCTCTGTTCATGTGGTCAATCTCTCAACCTGTGTGGTTGACTCTCTCATGGCGTGATAGTTTTGTAAGAAGGTCCGCTGATTGAGAGCTGTTACATTAATTAATTTGTATCAAAAAAGGTAGTTTTATTGTTTAGTCTAACACAGTGTCTCGAACATACATTTGCAGCTTAAATAAGTCCTCCGAAATTGCCAAGAATTGAGTATATATCTTCATCCCACCCATACAATGCTTCACAGTCTCATCCTTATTGCACCAAATTTGCAATTTATCTGCATCGCTTATTTCTCGCTTCACGTTTTCTTCCCTCACCAGTCATATCATCCGCTCTCACCACACCACCAACCCACCCATGTGTGTGTGTTTGCTTGCGTGTTTTTGTTTCAAATTTGTTCGTTCGTTTTTTTTCGTTTGCTCATTTAACATCATACCTTTCTTTACTTACCTTTACTTTTAGGATTCGCAAAGATTCCGTTGTTTAACATACACACAAAACACATTCGGCCAGCTTCTGTTCTTCGCTTGCGTACGGCGGCACGAGGCGGGATGATTATTCGGTCCGGCGGATGCACGACGAGGGTGTTGCCGTGCCGTGGAACAGAAGTGGTCTGTAAAAAAAAGAAAACAAAACAAGCAAACAGGCAAAGAAAAACAAAAATTCAGCTACTAAAGCGGCTTACAAAAGGTAAACATGAAATAGTAGTTGATTTCAACACACTCACCACTGCCAGGCTCGAGAGTAAAAGTATGACCCAGAGATTACAGCATACCGATTGCACTACTGCAACAACTGTAAGGTGCAGCCGTACCTTAGAACCGTCACTCAAACGTAAAAAAAACACCGTTAATAATGGGAAGCATTAACGTTTAAGATAAAATTTCCCAGTTATAATTTCGCATCGTCCAATCCCAAGCACCTGTTAGGAAAGGAAAGGTAAAAATAATTCTTTAATAATATTTTTGTTTACATTTTTCGAATTCGAACTTTTAAGAGGTACTTTGTGTATGTGTTTTTGTTTACTTCCGTTTTCGGAAGCTCCCTTACGACAAGGAAATGAAAGGTTCAGCACAGAGAGTATCCTGTTCATGTGTGCGTTATGGTTGCCTAGCAACGGGTGGAATATATTTTGATAAAATGTGTTTTTTAATTATTATTTATACGATTGCACCCTCAAAATGTTCCTCCAAATATGTTTTTTTATTGAAGTATTCATGACCTTTCACAATCGTTTCCGGTAGATTGGAAAAGAAGGGAAGAATTAAGCTCGATTAGTGTGTTGATTGGTTCGCCTCTCATCAATCGGTATCATCCTTCTAACGGTAATAATAGAAACCGATCAGCAAGAGTATAGGCTACTCCGGGAATATTTATATTAATGGCTTATCTAATCAGACCTTGAACCTTGTACCTTGTATGATTTATTTCGATGGTATATAGATCTCAACCTTAACCGTGAATTCAAGTGCGCCGGCCGTTAGCGCACGCACTAGCTTTTGCGTAACTTTTTTTGTACAGCATGGCACCAATAATGTTCGAGAAACATAAGAAACTGTTAGCAAAATGCGTCCATCTAGCAATAAATGTAGTACCCCGCTCTCATTCATGCACACGCACGCTACACATGGAATCAATCGCACCTAGTAGTAACTCATCCACCCGATGCATGTTGCTTAATGTTGTTGCTTAGTATGTTCTAGTTAAGTTGCTCATTCATCATCATTCACGTTAGGGTTGTTCGTAATAAAGGTTATGTTTGAAAAAACTAATTTTTCATAAAACACCCAACAACATGCTAAGTGTACGTATACAACAAATTTGTAGTGTTATTTATATATAGTTTGTCTTCGAAGTGCTTCGAAAAACTGCTGAAAACTCATCAGAATGCACTCGTCCGGAAAAGTGGTCGAAGTATTAGGAAATGCGCCAAAAACAACTAAAAGCGAGAAAAATTATTTCTCCCAAAACTTAGAATTCTTACACAGAAAACAACAACCCGTAGACAATTGTAAATGGTTTCTGTAAGCATTGAGAGGTGAAAAAAGGGTTAAACGTACCGTCGAATGCTAGCGAAAGCGAGTAGTACTAGCGTTAGTAGGAAAGGATTTTTATGCGCAGGCGTAACTGGATGGATCCTCCAATAAAAAAAAAGAGTTGGAGTTCACTAGCTGACTTCCCTTGCCTCACGACACGCGCGTTTGGCTGGAAAACACGATGAATGATATTTAATTGATAAGCATTCAAAAACGATAAGGTATGTCGATTAAGGATAAGATTTGTCAGAATTTTAACAAATAATTCTGTAGCGTTATCTCTTTGCTGGGGTTCCACCCGCAGCAGGCCCAACGGTCGTTATCTGAATAGCACCGCATAATGAAATGCAGATGCTGGTAAAGAAAAAAAAAACACTCACAAGGAGGCAACCTGACGCTTAAGGTTAAAGTGACCTCCAATAAAATAAGACCACCAACTATTGGACATCAGGTAACAATGAGATTGTGAAGCAAAGATGCTATAGATAGTTTAGTTACTGATGATCATTCTATGAAGTTATACCTAGTAGAAGTGGACATAAAAGTTGTCCTACATTATTGGCGATCACTGTGGGTCTGGTGCTGAGTTAGGTTTGGTTGGGTGCATCAAACCACGCGTAGCGCTATCACTTGTCGGGATTTGGAAGTGCTTCTTCTCTATAAACTCTTGTGGCTTAAATTAATCCCCTTTTTTTAGTTTTGTATAAAGTAACCAGTTTGCTCCGTAGTTAGGTTGCCTCCAGTTTAGCGTACTACGCGAGCGGGTGAGCGTTTTCATCCGAGTTAAGACTCTCAACTCAAGCACTTTTTAAGAAGAAAGTGTTGTGTTATTAATTAATGTCGCTCATCGGTAGCTTTTTTATAGTTTCGCGTGCTAATATTTATTAGTTATTTCCGAGCGATAGAGATGAAGAAAACTGGTGATTGATTAGTTGTTGATGATGCTGTAAGAAGAACTGTAAGAATGTGATTAAGAATGGAAAATTAAAGTATATACATATAACAAAACTTTAACGCGTAGCGTTTAGGTAGCTTATGTGGATTATAATAATTGTTTGCACCAACAGTCGGTTTCGTTTGACACCTGATTGTTTTTTGCCTAGCCATCAGGAAGCCCTGGGCGATTTACGGTTTAATCTTCCACTGTGTCCACTGTGAGCTCACACGCACAGCCAAAACGTCGTACGGTTATTTCTTGATGACAATTTGCAACGCCCCCTTTGCTACTTCAAGGAACCCCTAAGTAGAGTACCGTCTGTTCGAAACAGTCTTGGTGGTGCGATATCTGCCGCAGGAGTTGATGAACAGTTCACCGAGCGTAGTGTGGATTCGTCAACGTACAATCCGTAAGATCAGCTCGGGTTTACTAAAGAGGAATCCGCCATAGGAAGTATGGGGCGCATAATGACGGAAGTTCTCGGTGAAGATACGTTGTGAAAGCTGGAGCAACAGTACACAAAAGCGGTGGACAAGATCATGGAAGTGGAAGTGTCGAGTAGACGGATCGCGTTGCTTGGACAATCGTTGGACTACGTGGCTGCGGATGGTAAGAAGAAGGAGATCGAGGGAATCGAGCCGATAGCGATGAGACAGATGCCGGTGCTAGAGGAGGAAAAGAACCCTGTAGCCGATGTACTGGATACAGGCGACATGCCGGACATCGATAGCAACTGTAACGGGATACATATCACAGAAAGAGGTAAGTCAAACGTATCATAAACATCCTTGCCCATGTCGAAATCCATGATCCATTTTAATTGATTCGACCAGACGGAAGCGGTTTGGTGATATGCACCTTATCAGCTTATCGCTTATCCCGTATTCTCAGCAGTAGTGTCATAATGTGTTCACGAAATTATTTAACGGCTGTTAACAGGTTAAGCCTTTCCGAAACGTGACTCGCCGTCATGGTTGTACGGTGACCTTATTTACAATGCTGTTTGAGCTTATCTCTTGTTAAGAAGAATTGGGATCCTGATATTGGGATTAGATTGACGCTGGGGAATTTATTTTTGCCATAGGTCTCTATGCCGGGACCATTCGAAATGAGTGATGTCATTGGCGGACTACCCCCGAAAAACAGCATGAGCTCGTCGAGCAAGGGGTGATTGCCGTTTTGGAGTGTGCGTTTTGCCCCTTTTTTTTAGATGTGTTGGTTACAATCGGCAGCGTAACAACGCAAACCCTCTCGACACGATGCTTACGCTTGCTGCGGGCTTTAATACGTTGTTTGGGTCTGACCGGTCTGAAACTGGCTGGTAGAACTGTATCGAACGTCATCTGGTGCGGGTCGTGAAACGCGATAGTGTGTTGTTTACGGTTAATAAAACGCACGCGACGGCTCATCTAGAACGGGGAACAATATATCAAGCATGAATTTCAAGTGTCCACTGTGTGAGTCGACGTTTGACACGCAGGATGACCTTGGTGAGCACGTTAAAGAGGAACACACGAAGTACTACTACGATACCTATCTGCTGGTGCCGATGGTGCTGAATGACCTCGCGACAATTGGCACGACCACCACCGCCGTGGTCACCAGTCCACCGACCATTTTGGTACTGTCGTCTAGCTGACCTTGCCTCTAGGGGGGGGGCATCGTCATTCTACGGTTGAGTTCTAATAGCATGTGTATCGGCTGTGTCACCCTTTCCAGGCACCAGATGCTCCCGAAGCAGAGATGGATGGATGCTGTTGCTGCTGTGGGGAAGACGATGGTGATGATCTGTGCGGTTGTGGAGATTGTTGCGAATGTAGTGGAGATTGCTGTGACTGTGGTGATTGTTTCGGGTGCGGAGACTGTATCGGGTGTGGGGATTGTTCGTGCGATTGCTCCATAATGTGAACTGAAGCTAGAGAATCAGACTGATCACATTGCCACTACCGCCACTCAGCAGCAGCTAACGACAAGTGTCCTTTAAACGTGTGTACAGTGTATGTGTTTAGTAGCTAGAACTTGAAAGTCGTAAAGGAATGTGCCACAGAACATGTGATCATTTATCATTTTGATAGTTTAAGCAACGGACGACAAGACAAGACAGTAGGATTATGTACAGTAATTGTTAAGGAGCAGGACACGTGGAGTTACGGTTATTTCCACTCATTGATAAAGTGGTTGTTACCTAAACTAGAACACCTGTAAATTTAGGTACTCTAGCTATTTGAATGAGTGACAGTGACATGTTCTATGTTCTAGACTCGTATAGACTCCAAAACCGACGCCAGCTGCATTTGAGATTTTTGGAACCGAATTCAAAGACAATGATCATTGGACAATGATCTCACGATTGATCAGCGTATTAGGCTCACCAGGCTCCAATGGACTGGTCATGTCATGAGATCGACAATGGACGATGACTTAGACTGTAAAGTTTTTTTACAACCGTTCACTTGTACAGAGGAGTGATGACTCATATGCACATCCGTATACTTAAGGCGAATGCATGATAATGAGGGTACAGCTCAGGAGAACTCAGAGTTTTCCCAATTATTGTCGTTCTTCGTTTATAAAGCAATGCTCCTCATGCTTCGATCAACTATTTTCCTCCTATTTAAGATAAGAGTCCCATGTATGCGCCAAATCAATTTTCCCTCCAACCTTTCCTAACTGTGTTCAGTATTATACATTTTGTATGATCAATTGTGCGAGGTAGCTCTATTTTTTACAACGAATATACCGATAAGATAAACCTTGAACGTGACTTACTACATGTGGAAGATGTTAAAATTATGAGTTGAGGGTTAGTTAAACGATTTTTAAAGCAAATGTTTGTTTTTCGATGAGAAAATGATGACATTGAAGAAAAGATTTTAAGCAGATATTCGAGATCCGCTCATGCTTTGTTTCTTTTTCTGTTACTTTTATGAGCTAAAATGGGTCGTAAAAGATTGAATTTTAAAGATCAATTATTAAGAAGCTTTGAATAACATTGGCGTTACCTACGGATGGTTCATTTGCGTGAATACTTTTGAACGATTTTGTAGCGAAGGTTGTAGAAGTTGGTGAGAATTTTGAGAGCCAGTTCCACTAAAAATATTAAATTTATAAGAAATAATTTTCAAAAAGTACGAACGTCGACCAGTGTTCACAGTTTGCTAGCGCCCTCTATGAGTGAGATTTCGCGCTAACAAATGTCACTGCATGTCATGCTGCTGGCAGCCACAACTGGAACGGCAATACTGTCAGTGTGTAAATCATACGATTGTCTACCTTCAGGCGCACCACCGCACAGTCGATACGATGTTAACATATTTTTGAACCGTTTATACTGAGTCCTCCGGCAAGAAAGCGGCCACACAGTGCACCGGAGCAATCCAACAAAACCGCCTGTTTTGTGTGTGTGTGTGTTCGCAATTCATCTGGCAGTGGCAATCATGCAGCACGACAAGCAACCACCGTGTGTACCGTGCACGAGCGTATGGTGAAACGATTTTTGGGCCGGACCTGTGAAACGTACGAGTACCTTCCGGCGGTTGCTGGTTGGTTTGCTTGCTTTGCTGGATCATCAGGATGGAACCGGATCGGGGTCTCGCCACCGTGATGAGCTTCAAGTGTCCGCTCTGTGATATGCCGATCGAGTCGCAGGAGAAGCTGAAGCAACACATCAAGGTCACACACAGCCACTACTACTACGATACGTATCTGTTTCCACCGGAAATGCTGTTCCCGGGTGCATCGTCCAGCGCAACGGCAAACGTGGAGGGTGTGATTAGCAACGAACCGGTAAGTGTGAGGTACCAGAGGGAGGGGATGAAGTACCGTGTAGGATGCGGTCGAGTGTATCTAAATGCGCTTCTATTGTCATCTGCTTTTAGCTCTCCACACAGGAAGTGACAATCGAGCAGGCGGAAGAAGAGTGCTGTACCTGCTGCGCGTACGAGGAGACCGGGCAGGGTGGTGACTGTGGCTTTTGTGACTGTGAGGACGATGCTCAGGGCGAGTGCGACGATTGTCTGGTGATGTGAATCAGGTCCTTTCGCAACTCACCATTCTCCCCGTGCCCCGACACTCGCACCTCTACCTTCCGGTTCAATTCAATACTTCGTTCGATGCCGAGTAAGGCTTCCGATGGATGGAAGCCGTGCGGAAACGATGCTTCACAAAACGCTACAGTATTAAATCAATACGGAATCGACAGCACACATAGCACCTCACATACTCCGCAATTTATACATTGCCTGCGCTCGAAAGTGCCTACACAATTGTGTTACCTTTTTTTCCTCATTTCTCTGGATGTTTCTACAGCAACGCGCACAAACACACACACACGCACGAGAATGGAATAGAAATTTGCATCGGCTAAGGAGACACAGAATGGATTGAAGATGGAAAAGCGCACACCGATTCCGGAGCTGGAAGCGCCGACAGACAATTGCATTAAGGAATAATCTATCCTAAGCTCACCAAAAACTGAAGAGTTTCGAGATATGCCAAACTTAAAAGAAGCCAACGATTACCTGCGTTATGCGTTAAACGCCCCAAAAAAAAAATAAAAAAAATGGAGGTAACGATGTGGCCAAAGATACAATGCTTCCTTCTTCCACGGATAAAACCCTCCACGAAAGACTGTAAACGTCCCCGATATTTTATCCAACCCGCTGCAGTCGATCGCCTACCATAGAGCTCCAAATCTCCGCGATATAACAAAAAAGAAGAAAAAATAACGAACCACCGATTAAGTGTTAAGATTTAGTGCGATACACGAGCTTTCTCGCAAACCAGATGTTTCCCCCCGACTAGCTTTAAGAGCAGCAGAAGAACCGTACGGTACAGATTTCATTTACCGATTTCTCTGTCAAGACTAGCAAGTAGACTGAATGTTAGGACTCTGTTTAATCTTTGATAGTAGGTGGGTAGGGCTTTTGGGAGCTTTAGGGTATAGTGTTTAGCGATTAGTAGTACTAGTAGTAGTAAGACACAATAAGACAAACTTTTACTCCATCGTTAACAGGGAAGGGCGTCCGTAGGGATCTAGCATCATCGATGTGCGTGTTTGTACTGTATGTGTGCTTATGGTATTATAGTGGATAGATCGCAAAAATGGCAATACTTAGACTAGTAGTACGACACGTCACTTAATGCACACTCCAACACGGGCATGAACACTACACTAGCCTAGTCTAAACATACTTACAGGAGCCCTTCTAGGGGTTAGGAGGACTGGATATCTGGTTTTAAGATGGTTGACCTATCAGAGTCATTAAAGAGTTATATATGAGTAACACGGCACACCTGGGTGCAGCAAAAGCGTAGAGTATACAAGACTGTAGTTGAAATCACCTGTAGTGTGGCAGGGCATGGCACCAAGTGCTGACAACAAAATAGCTCCTTAGAACCTGCACCACTTCACTCAATGGAATTGCAGTTGCTCGTTGTGCACTTGTCCGTTAATATTTGTGTAAAGTATGTAATGTAAGCAGCTCTCTGTCCCCAAATCCACGGTGATCCTTCGTACCGGTGATACGAAGCGGATAGGTTTTATTGGTCGTTTTGATGATGTTCTATTTCAGAATTTGTGAAGATTTTATATCCATTGTTAGAGGTGTCGCTGGTGTCTAGTTTTCTAGTTTTGTGTAGACTGTTTCAACTGTCCTCAGATAAAGGATTGTAAGTGTAACCTTGCTTTTTTTACTACTCATTTCTAAGTTTAGAAAATGACTTACTAGCACAAAAAAGAGCTACTCTTACGGTGTAATATGTTTTCTATGTTGGTAGTTTTGCACTGGGAGAGATATACAAACCAAACTCACCAAAAGCGTCACGATGATATTTAGTAATAGCTGCTGGGCCCTGCTGTTACAACTCGCGTAAATGCGTACATTTTAGCACCCGTAAGTGAACTTTGGAATTTAATGATTGGGAGAACAGAATAAACGAAAATCCAATGGAGCAGCGGCAATAATGCAATTGAAGATACAAGCAATTCGGTGTACCCATCTGGTATGGAACACACGCATAGGAAAGGGTGAACTAGGGAAGTGATGTTTTGGAGGAAATGAATAAAGAAGTAAAACAACAATTTATTTTGAAAGGATTTTATGCTTTTTATATTTAAAACTGTGAGTAAATCTATAACAAAAATGTGGGTCTGGTTGTTTGGTGGTAATTGCATAACGTTCTTTCATTTTCAAACGGTACAAAAATAACCTATTTCTGAAGTGCATTGCCTACATTTAGGCGCATGGTTTCGATTTTCTTATCCTGAACATTTTACTGCTTTTGGAGTTTTTCTTTGTCCATTTTACTACATTTTACTTCCTGAATGTCTTACTTAATATTTTAATTGAAGGCCTAGACTTGTCAAGCGCTACAACTGCTTCTCTTGACGCTTAAATCGCTGTAGAAATCTTTGATTATTGCTCACGGTCTAGTGCCGCTGTCTGTCGATATAATATTCCGGCCTTGCTGGATAGCCTCAACGTCGTCACCTCATTTCTTCAAAAAATATTAGTTTTACATAGGAAATGGTATGTTTTAAGACATTGGCTGAATAATCTATGGGTGGAGATGGCGGCCGCCAGTTGCCTCGCCACCCTCGAGAGCCTTGTTGGACTGGAGAGCTTCACCGGCAAGAGCGCTGCAACCAGCTCCAGAGAGCTTCCCGAAACGCTTGCAACCGATTCACTAACCATTTAAAATGTGACCGTCAGTCCACTTCATCCTAGCGTTTGTCCAGTTAAACTTGATCATGGTCTAGAAACGGGAACGGTTGTCTAGTTCTACCTATCCGTTTTCTACTTCATCTTGAGCGTTGTCTAGAAATGCCTCACACATGTCTAGTTCTACTAGGAAACCCTGTAACTTAAGGTCCTTTTATAAGCCCAAGGTAAACAAGATAAGAGTTGTATTCTATGATGGTATTATTGAGCCATAGAGATGATCCTTCTTTTGAGCCTGGACCCGAAAAACTGAATTGAATTTTTTTAGCCCTTTAACGCATATATTCTAGCCATGACTGACTGTTCAGCTAGGGGTAAAATGAAGTCAGGGAAAGTCAGAAATGACACGGCAAGGCTTATGCGATAAAGAAGTAGAAGAAAAAGAGAAAAGACTTGAGAAGGCCTTCCCTAGAATATTTTGTGTGCAGTACTGTGAAAAGCAGTAGGTTAAAGCTACAACTTGTGAGGAAGAGGGAAGTGCTTTAAATTCAATTTTTAGCTGTATTTTCTACTAATTAAACCCACCATTTTTACCATCCAACCATTCAAATCACACTGTGCATCGTTGGCGAAATGTGCAGCGCTTTGCATACATTTACAAAATTTGTCGGGAAGGTTGGCTTCTCGTCTTTTTTTTTTATCAACTTTTGTTTCTCAGGTCCTTGGGAACGCCCTGAGCATGTCGTAGACCCAACAAATGCAACAGAGCGTCTCAAAGCAGCTGTCAACTTGCTTAATTGTCAATTAAGCAAACATGTCGCTCTAGCATTCTCCTACGATTTCTGCAAGACATTGTGCAATTCAAACAAAGTTTGCACAATCTCTATGGGAAAACTTTGCTGTGCCTTCTCGAAAATTCAAATGAATCAAATCGTCGTCGAAGCGTGAGCGAATTGAAGCATTTTTGCGTCTCCACCGACGAAAGCATCCTACTCAAGGAAGGGAACAACATTGCAAACACAATCATTCATCTCTTTATCCATGCCGATATCACTTAAGCAGTGCAGGCACCTCAAGCGGCAACCACTTCAATATGGTATAACCCTTGGCCACAGTATGCATGCATGCGTGTTTTGCGAGATGGAAAAGTTTTCTAGTTTAGTGGCATTTTACAAGGAAAAAGTGTGTGTGTGTCTCACAGGAGCAGCAACGACAATATAGATTGTGTCCCCGTGCACGATTACATCGGTCATTTATTTCTCCTAGCTCCCGTTGGGTGGAATCGAGCGAAACCGAAAGGGAAAAGTTTTGCCCGAATTGAACGTGTATTCGTTTCCGGTTAGTCCCGGCTAAGGGGAGGGGGGGACCTCGATAAAGTGACAAAGTTTGAATTGGCAGTTGTTCTAGCAGTATTTATGTGGGTGCTGGACGGTACAGCACGTGTGCTGCTGTCTGCTTGCTGCATGTGGTCAGAAATCTGTTGTAATATTCATAGTTTTTCCCTCGTTCTGCGTGACCGGGTACCGAAAGCACGATGGGCAAAGTTTTGTCCCACGATGGACACTTGAAGTTTGCCTAATTTTTCTACTCGACTACACTTTTTTTTGACCCGCTCGGTTAGGATAAGAAAATGCAACTCGAAAGAAACATTCTAACCTCGTATGCGTATGGGAACAGCAAGTACTAAAAAAGTACCATAAAATGCCAAATGTCAACCATATTCCCCGTGGCGTTCATTGTTATTTATGTTTGTTCGGGTGAGTTTGTCTTATCCACCGTACTGCTCCACATTTGCCTACTGACCGCAGCAAAGCAACTGTTGTCTTTTATGTGGCGAAAAATATAAATAAAAAAAAAAACAAAGGAATGTTTCTCAGTCCCATCCCACCAATACGCCACAACGCATAAAATGTGGTTGACAAATAAATCTCGCACAGAAAACCTATTCAAAGTTGAAGAAAGAACGGCGCACACTGTCTTGTAACGCACGAAGAAAGTACGCCACCAAACTCCATCAGGGCATTGGGCAATAAAATGTAACAAACTTTCCGATCATGATAATGACACCGTTCAATGTTTGTGGTGCTTGTGGGAGTTGTTGTTGCGGGCTCAAATCAACGTACTGCTGCGCAGAAAGTACGCATAAAGTCACAATGGAATGATGTTTATTGCGTACATGTGAGGATTTCTTTAGGTGGAATTGTTGATTTTTTAGCCTTATTGTATTTATTTTAGAACCGTCATCCCAGGGGAACGTTTGAGACGAAACAAAAATCACAACTGTTTACTGGCAGCGTTTAAATGACAGCATTGTGTAGGATGCCGTGTAATTTGCATACCTTTAGGCGTAAATTTCATTCTACATGCTGGCAAATTTCCTGTGACAATTTTTTCCATACTCGTGATTCGAATTGCAGGTTTATTTTTAGCAGAATTGTACATAATTTTATGTTTTTTCTTAAATGATGATGCAGTAGGAAGAAAAAAATAAATATACACGTTGCACATAAATAAATAATCGGCCATTAGAACCATTTGTTTAGCTGTCACGTCTGTTCACTATTGTTAGTTTTCAAACGATTTCAATAGCGCAATCACTATCAATGTTATGTTTTTAGGATTTACTAGCCTCGTACAACAAATTAATTATTGATAACGTATGCATTCATAAAAAACATCATTTTTCAGATTCGTGTTAAATTAAACTACAACAGCATTAAGTCAAATTGCATTGTTTTCATTAATAAATCTTTCATGTAAAAAAAATCTTTACTTGTCATCCAGTGGCGTGTTACCGGCACTTGAGGTATCAGTGTCATAAAATGATTGTGATCGGACAGTTCTAGGGCACACTTAGGTTGGCAACTTGGGGTCCCACAGAATCCTTAAACGTTCGCTTTTTTCCAATGCTCGCTTCAAGTAGATAACGCCACCACTTTGCCATCTTTGTGGTACTTTTTAATGCATGTTGTAGCAATTGGAAGACTCTTTGTACTCTAAATCACATTTATCAATGCCATTCCTGGAGAAAACAAAATGAGATGTGAACCGCAGCTCCTGTTAAATGTTCCAGGGGCTTAAAACGGTCGAATGGTCAGATCCAGACTGACACTCTATAAACTTTCCCTTCTCTAGAAAGTCCAAAATCTGATAGATATTTTCCCTATCGTATCCGGTTGGTCACCTTTTTCTTGCGGTTCGGATTGAGCGAACAAGCTTTTGTGCAAAGAACTTTTACTGTTCTCGTCCTAGTTACTGTGAATTAAGTGAAAATGTTCAAAAATTTTGAAAGTTTGTAGACAACTAGTACACATACATTGACGCTGTCATTGACAGGTGTACCGACCACCAGATGACAGCGTAAGCGCATGAAAAATCGGATCATTTTGTTAAAATCATCTCCTTTCCTCTCACTAGCAATAGTTTTAACCTCAGAGAGCTACTACTCATTCTTTGCTAAGAGAGAGTAAATGAAGCTTGTAATTAAATCCACTAACCAAACGATGTTTCACAGCAGTGATTGCATACCTTTAGGCTGTATGGATTCTTTTTGCGTAACAAACACTAACAGGACGAATAGCAACCACAGTAATGCTTGCAGTATTCAATTTGAAACACTAATGCAGTGAGATATATCATTCCAAATCAAACAACACAGTTAGACTACAAAACTAATTATTTTCATGCGCAAAAACCAAAAACAAAATCAAAAACAAAAAACACAATCAAATTAAACAAACATAACAAAGTGCAAAAAGGGATCATAAAAAAGAGAAAAACTCGACTAAATATATGTGCACGCAAAAGGAAAGCTTTTCTTCCGCTTTTGCAAATAGAAGAAAGCGGGAAAAGTAAACTAAAAATCACACCAAAAATCAGGCAAAGTGCCTCAGATTTTGGGAGGATTGTTTTTGTGTGCGTGTGTGTGTGTGCGCGCCAAAAACTTTACCCGCTACCGCTATAAAATCTGCCAAGAAGCTTTGCAAATAGAGAAAAAGGACCAGTGCAAGAGGCAAGAACTTTGCAAAAATGGCAAAAGTCAGCAAACCCGGCCGGTCAGGCAACCATGGCAAACCGAGCATGAATCGTTGCTTTATTGCCGCTATTTAAATGCAAATTTTGTAATTTACAACTTTCATCCGTTCCGTGCCGGTAAGCACATGCACAAGCCCTGGTGTGTGTTCGCTGACTCTTGCGAAAATGATGCTCTCCCTGCCGAACGGTTAACGCGTTCGGTTTGCCGTTTCCTTTCGCTTTTTTTATGATTGTCGCCTTTTTGTGCCTGTGCATTGGTGCCTTGGCCATTCGATGTGTGTGTGTGTATGGTGTGCACTGCACTTCCCAAATTGCAGTAGCAGCAAATTAAGCTGCCAAAGAAAATGGACCGGGAGTGGATAATCGTAAAAGAAAGGGAAAAAAACTCCAGCAAGGAAGCATCCACGCCGATCTTGTGCAATCCCGGGTCTTGTGGTGCTCTTTACGATCGGACACTTTCGACTGTCCTTCCGAGCTTGTGCCCATTTTCTTCGCTCTGGGCGAAGGATTTGTGATGCTCGCGGTACTAGCTTTAACGGCGGGTTTGCATTTTTGCTTTCCTCCTCCTCCTCCTCTATGGGTTATGGTTGTGACTTACCCCGGTTGCGGGCTTAAATGGGCTGGCTCGAGTTATTTTTCCTTTCCGTTTTATTAGAGCTTTCCTGGCAACCGAGAAAGCGAGGCCGGTTTTGTCGTTTCCCGGTTTGGTTTGGAAAGAAAATTACCAATTAGTGTCGCTTCGCTCCTTCCCTATGAACCAAAGTCGGAGCCACAAGAAGATGCAGTCAATGAATAAATTAAACCATCTTAATTTGTGGTGCACACAAACACACGCACACACAAACAAAAGTGGTGGGAAATTTTTGTGAAAAATTGCTTCCATTTCGTAATTGCCGGGATGTTAGTACGATGCAACGATGCACAAAACAGGACAAGAAGACGAACTGCATCGGAAAATGGTTTGTAAACAAAGGCCGAAGGCCTTTGTTGTGAGTAGAATGTATTAAGGATTTAAGCTAGAGACAAAGGAAAGTGGTTAAAACGGGGTGTTGCGGTCGTAAAAGGATGCACTTTTATAATGGCCGAGAGGCAAGCTTAGTGTAATGCAGATTGCATACTTCTGGTTATACGCCAGGGCTGAAAGTATGCAATCTGCAATACATAATTTTAATCGGTGTTTATAATTCATGTCTTAAATTATCGTTTCATTTCTTTGGAATTCCTTTCTTAGAAGCACTTTAATTTGAGAAGACTCTAAAGCAACAAAGCTGGGCACAGACATTTTGACGGCTGAAAATTAAACCTTTTTCGACTTCGAATTGTAGGGTAAGTGTACCAATTATGGACGAGTTTGTACAGCGTTTTCACAAAAACAACGATTGTGACAAAACTGTAAAACTAAAATTAACAAACAAAGGTTTATTAAGTAGACACATATTTTCTACGTATTTTCCTGTTTACATTTTGTAATTTGAGCAAGTATCACGAAAGTTATAGCCATTTTCCTAAAACCCTCTGATGTACCAATTGTTGTGCTAGTCAAATATCACATTTAGAATCAATTTCCCTGAGAAAGTTGAACTTAAACCAAAAGAATAATTCTTTTTAAGAATTATCATATGCTAAAATCAACCAAAACTAATAAAAAAAACACATTTTTCACCGATTTTAAAATCATGGTTTTGAGCGTAAAATTTTGGTTCGATTTGATACAAAATGACAGCAATTTGTGCAGTCAGTTAAGAATGCTGGCAATGTGCTGTTTTTTTTCAAATCGTCAGTTGGTGTTTAATTCAGTCATAAAACACAATAGCCATGGAAGGTGTAAGTTATTTTAAAATAAAATATGCAATTTTCATGTACATCATAAATAGAGAATTATTTATTAATTTTAGTGCATAAAATATACTGAATTAAAATCTTTTGTCTTGGCTTGACAATTTTTTTTTTTTTTTTTATTCATAAGGGACGGCCAGGCCGTATTGCTTACAATAAACTTAAAATTAGTATACTCCTTTCCTCTTTGCTGGGAGACATTTCCTTCTCCGAGCTGTGAAAGGGCACCATATCCCGGGTGTGCTCGGTTGTTCCGTTGCGTAAGTTCCGTCATCCAAAGCCAAAGTCGTGTTCCTAGCGAGGGTCTTATCGTGTGAGGGTACCTTATCCCGGGGTATGTCAGGCGTATCCATGCTCGTGGTCCAGATGGTAGCAGGGGTCTTGATCATTTTCCATTTCGAGGGTTCCTGATTGTGTCCAATCTTGAAGTCTTCCTCTCCCTTTCGCTGGGATGTCCATCCATAGCATTGGCCGCTGCAACTGCTTCCATATGGTACCCAACCCTTCACGCATCGTACTCATTCATACATTCATTCATTCATTCATCCATTCATCCATCATCATTCATACAAGCGAGGTACAACATAAATAAGACAGACAAACAGTGGGAGTAGTGGGGGGGAAGGGGATCACACTAATAATCCGTTACCACGGCAGAAGAGAAAGATTACTCTCAGGTAGACCTCGTCGCAGTCTCCCAGCAGGTCCCGAATTGGAGTATCCGGCAACTTTCCAATGCCCCGGACTGCGTCTAACAAGGCGGGTCGAGCAGCCTCGTATTCCACACAAGACCATAGAAGATGATCTATGTCATGGTATCCGAGGCCGCAGCCACATACTTTGGAGTCGACCTGTCCTATACGCTGGAGATGCGCGCCCAAAGCGAAATGGTTAGACCTAAGCCTAGACATCATTCGAATGAACGCACGATCACCTGAGATGCCGTGGAACCAAGGCTTCAAGGACACTTGGGGAGTGATCGAATAAAGAAACCTCCCGAGCTCATCGGTGTCCCACAAACTCTGCCACCGAGCCATGCAGAGAGACTGTGGGGCACGCATGTACTCGTGAGGTAAGATAAGCCTGTCGAAAAAGGACCCTTCCGAAGCACCCTTTTTGGCCAATTGGTCTGCCTTTTCATTGCCGAAGATTCCGCAATGTGCAGGCAGCCAAACAAGAGATATCCGGAATGATTTCTCAAACAATGAGCTTAAGACCTTTAATATTTCTTTTACGAAGTAGTCCGGGCTCTTAATAGCCTTCACAGATTTTAATGCTTCGACAGCGCTTAAACTGTCGGAGAATATAAAATATTCGTCTGGAGGACAAGCACTTATTATTAACAAGGCGTAAAAGATTGCGGCGAGCTCCGCTACATATATCGAGCATGGCTGGCGTAGTTGGAAATATGCCTCGGATACAATGTTATATACGCCAAAACCGATGCCCTGCTCTGATGAGGATCCGTCAGTATAAAAATGGTTGCTGTTACAATGGCCATACTTTTCCACAAAAATGCTGGGAATTGCTGTCCTGCAAAGACTATCGGGGATAGACTTGATTTGCTCTCTCAACGAGGTGTCTACTCTAAACCGGGAACTGCAGGACCCTGGTAAGCTGGCACGATTTGAATTAGCTTGAGTGCTAGGGTGTACCTGTAAGGAAGTAAAATCATGAAAGGTTTTCATGATTTTACATTTAGAACCTATCTCATGCAGTGGTGGCTTGACAAATCAAGCTTTGACATTTAATATGGCAGCTCAAGCTGCAAGCATGAGCAAAGTACAACAATTAGTACTCTCGGTTTTCCTTGCACCAATTGTTGTGCTATTTTTAAAATCGATCAAAAAAATAGTTATCATCGTATAATTATCGTAAACGGTGTTGTTTGAGTTTGAATAAATGATAAACGAATTTTGAAAATCATTTTTCGGTGATTGTGCGCTCTAGTTTCAATGTAAATTGAAACAAAAAAAAAAGTTTTTTCTTAACAAACCGGTAAGGAATGGAAGACTTTTTGACAACAAGAATGAAAATCGAGATTTTTCGCAATTTAGGCTTCCAAAATTCATGAAACTAAGGGAAATATAAGTAAACATGATAGATTATGTTAATAAATTAATTTGGCACAGCAAATCGCTAACGTTTTGCTATATTTTCCATTTTTCCAATGATAGCACAGCAATTGGTACACTTACCTTAACAAAATTTGATAGTATTTTGATAATATTATTTAACAATCAGAATATGATGAAAATATAAAAAATTTTTTGTTTACTTAAAGTTGATCATGAAATTGGGATAATAAACTGTTGATCCAAATTGATAGTACTTGAAAGTTGTTTAATTTTAAATGCAAAAACAATTCTTAAATCCTCTATAATTTCAAATAAAATAATTAAATCAACTACTAGAAAATAAAAATTGAAATATGTTTGGAAAGGCTACCGAAAATAAATGATTTTCTTATTATTTACTAATTCCACTAGCTATCATAAATACTTAGATTTGTGTTATGCAGTTTGCATAATTTTTTTTTCTTTATCTTTACCTTAACGTCTCCTTTAGCTGGCCATCCTCTTTTTTACCTGGCTTTACTTCTCTTTATGTATATATAATGATGTAGAATGGTATAGCTAAAAATAATGATTTATATTACAGAAATATATTAAAAAAATCATTCATATCAGCTTCGTACATTTTTAAAAGAAACCTGCTCAATTGAAAGGCTTTGCATTAAGTGAACAAGCGTATAAACATAAATAATAATCCAGTGACGCTACCATACGAATGCGAATGAATTGTTCGTAATGCTTTTGATCTTTTCCTTGTATCCTATTTTAATCCCAACATCACCCTCGAGGTAGGAGGCTTCCACAAGATTTCCAGTGGTCTTGTGTATCTTACAGTCTAAGACACCAAAACAAAATTCCTTTCCTCTAGGGGAGCTAATGAGTGTGTTTTGTTTCTTGGAAAAAAACGCGCCATGTCGACTTTTACACATCGATGGGTTGATTGAAAATTGTTACAATTGTTTCGTTTCGTGTGCTTTTTTACGTTAGCTCACTTCTTTCAAAGTATAATTAGCCTGTGGAAGGTAACTTTGCGCGATACAGATGCCTGTCGCTTCTTCGTGGAATGTTGATTTGGATAGTCCGCATTTGGGAATGGGCTGTCTGCCGCGACACATTCAGTTTGTTCATTTTCCGCCGAGCGCACCATTTGATTAGACTTGTTGCGATGCGTTGTGATTGCAGTAGGAAAATTGTTCAAAACAGATCGTACCACCGATGGGTTGGATCCGGTGATACTGCGCTGTGCAGCAAAACTCAGTCAAAAAGCGTTTAGGTTGAATGGAAAGTTTTGTGGAATTTATATTCCTTGGATAAAAGGTTGAAGAACATTTTGCGTTTATTACTTAGCTTAGACGGTAGTACTGCAGTACAAATGATGTGTAAGATTACAGCTGTAGAATATGTTGCCTATATTTAGGCGCTTTGTGATTCTAAAGGATTTTATCAATACAATGACGCTCTACTTTGTGTTACAGGATTAAAAAATGATTTAATTTCGGACAATTATCAATCAAAATTTCATTGTTTACGAAGTAAATTTATTGTAAATATAATTTTGTTTCTTAAAAATAAATAATATTGCTTATGAAATAAATAATTTCATTGTATTTGGCTAGTTCATTCAAAGATTCATGTGCGGTAAGATCGAATTTTAAATAAAAATCAAACTCCCTTCGTAAGAAAAAAAATTGCTTCGCTAGAAAAAGCAAACTTTCTCATAAACCTAGCTGAATGCGTTAAAATTGGTCCTTCCTATGGCAGATTTGATATGGCTTTCGCGCTGCCTGGTAGAAAATTCATAACTCCCCAAACACTAGCAAAAGCCAACCTGGGCGTTCTGGGCGTGGGCCTTAACGTCGAACGTCGAGCGCGTCCTATCGAACGTGAAACTAAAGCCCTCAATCTAGAACGTTCCACAGTAAACTGGAGTAAATCTCATTTACTTTGCATTCGTACGGTTTGGCGTGTATGAGCGCGTACCCGAAGCTTAAAAGCTGCGCCGAAAAACAGTCAACTGATTTCCGGCTTTTCCGGCCATACCGTGATGAGAGAGTTTTTGGGTGAACTGTTATTTTTTTTTTTTTAGCTTGTCGTCCTGCTGGCTATGCCGGAAGGAATATTCACATTTCCGTACATTGTGCATGCTGATGGAGAGTAAAGCGAGTGAACCATACCAGCACAGGGTAGTTTTAGTTCCCATTTGGTTTCGTTTGGTACGAATGGTGGCGGTGGCAAAAAGGGCTTAAGCTGAAATATTCCCGTGTTCGAACGATCGTTAGTCGAAGCATTCCTCTCGAAGCAGATTCAGAAGCGGAGCTTATACCGTGAAAGATGATGAAGTTTCGGTTCGTTTTCAAGTCAATTCCCTTTTGGTGTGATAGTTAGTAGTCAACTGAGTCGGTGTTGGAAGAGTTTATAGTGTCCGGAAAGCAAGTTAAACTACTTGCTTTTCTAAAACGCTAGCGTATGGGGTGGAAATTTTCTTTCGAAGGAAAGAAAAATTTGAACACTGTTCGAGAAGCAGAGCATCTGCTGCTGAGGTATGACGATATGGAACATAGTTTTGTGAGTATTCCTTAGTGTTTTAGACACCATTAGGTAGCTGAAGCTAGAATGTAACGTTCGTGTAACGTACGAAGCGTTCCATTCAGAAAGTTTTGAGTCAAGTTTACGGACGCCTTAGAACTTCACTTTTGCCTTTGTTGAGCGCCTTACGTTATGCAATGACGTGTTTTGGATGGCACTAACGAGCGGTTTTTATTGTTTCAAATTTTATTTTCAATTGTAATTTCTGCAAGTTTGTTAAAAAGAATATTCTAGATCGCTATTTTTTCCTTACAAATCCATTTTAGTATATATATATAAATTGCCACCAAATATTTCTATATCCCTCTCTTCAGCACCAGACCGAAATAAATGCACATTGAATTTGTCATTTGTGGCCATCGATCAATTTTACCATTTCATTGCTTAATGTATGGACACCGAATAGCAAGCAACCCGAGTTTTACTCGCTGAGCTCGCATTAATGGTAAATATTCCTCGTGCATGAGAGCGGCAGACAGAACTAAGAATGATTGATAAAAATGAAATCCTCTCCTCAGGGCTTTTGCAGGAAAAGGAAAAGTTTGTGGTCCGTTTTGCGGGACTAATCAACCAATTCGGGTGTCATCGAGCAGGTTGACTCGGTTGACCAAAACCAACAACCAAAATTCCAACAATCAATCTTACTCAATTGGTTGTGGTATACTCCATCACACATTTCTCTCTCTCTTTTTTGGGCCTCCTAAAAGCAATCGAGTCGAGGCTCAAATGCAGTTTTGTTGCTGTAAGAGAAAGTTTTTGCCACACAGGCAAAAGTTTGGTGACTTCATCCATTACTCGTACTGGAGATATTTGTCACACCCGGTAAATAGCAGGCAATGCTAGCATCGCACTGACCTATCGATTGATTGGGTTCGCAGTTACAGAGCAGAAGCAATTCACCGGCAAAAGTGTGTCATGTTGAGAGTAAATTAAGCAGCTAATGTACTTGCTGGGGGGAAGGATACATATTCGATCCACTGATTGTGTGTGTGTGTGTGTGAGGGAAACAGAATGAGTGAGTGAGAAGTGAAAGATCAGTGTCGAGTTTTTGCAGATAATTTTGGCTTGGTTTATTACTTTTCTCCCGGAGCAATGAATTAAAGTTTTTGACGTGCCCCGTTTGCTCGGTGGTGGAGACGCCTGGTCATTCGATGGAGACGCCCAGTCTTTTACGTGGTTCACGTGGTGCTGTTCGCTAAGGAAAAAAAAGACCATCCCACGAATGAAGGCGTAAGTGCCGAGACGGAACAAAGTTTGTTTCGGTATCATCACGTCAAAATGATTGATGAAAGTGTGTGCGAGTGGTGACGTTGGCGATGGGTGAGATTATGGTTAGCAACTTTCCCCTAGCCACTGTTCGCTGTTTTCATTTATTTAAGGTGTGTGACATTGTGCACCGTGCACGGGATTGACGGTGAACGCAATTTATCACTTTATGGTTGTGTGTGTGTGTTTGTGTGATAACCGAGCGGTGAAAAGAGTGGGAGAGCGCATTTTGCAATCAAATTAAACTTTATAGCCTTCCGATCGAACCGAGGGGAGAGTAATCAATGCTGTTTGCTTAATGCTTTGGCCGGTTTGATTGTTTTGCTTTCACGTTGGTGTGATAGAAGGTTGGAAAGTAAATAATTTTTTTTTACGAGGGTTATTGGATGGATAGTGATTGAAGAAAGTATTAGGTGAGAGCCTTTTTTATTGTTGGGATCGATTAATAATATTTAATATCCGAATAAAAATTATTTATTTATTTTTTAATTTTATTAAACGTATGACCCACTACTGCTGCTTCAAATAAAGAGTTTTATGCCTCAAAAACTATAACACAAGCACGGAGTTCCTCTTTTTAACCACAAATATTTCCGACGCCTTTTCCCCATACTCTTCGACCCTCCATTTTCAAGCTACACTGCTAACACCACAATCGACACTTTCGTTCGCATCTGTGTGCCGGTGTGACGGTTGTTTAAATTTCCCAACCTACCTTTGCACCTTTCACTTCTTTACTCTTTCCTCCGCCCGTTACGTAGTGATGGTTTGCAAAATGTAATTTCGGGTACCATTTGGAGCGAATGATTCGATAACGCATTCATCGTATTCGGTGCAACCCAGGACCTGTGCTGTGCAGGCAAAGAGCGAGAGAGAGAGAGATACAGAGAGAACGAGAGAACGTAAGTGATTCGTAACCGGGTGCACGTAATCGGTTTAAGAGATTCGCTTTTATTGCATCGAGAATGCTACCGAACGAGAGACTTGGGATACTTTTTTTATTATTATTAAATTATTATTACAGACAGAGACAATTTCGTTATTGCGCGTTTGGTTTGGTTAATAGCTTGGGGACTATTGGATTGGAAAATTTAAAAGAACAGGCGAGAAATGTTATTTTTATTGGAAGCAGAGTTGTAACTTACCACAAACCTAAAGTGTATACGTTTATGACAGATTTTTCTCACTTTTTACTATTATTTTTATAATAATATTCTTCCTTTTTATCCTTTTTTCTTTCTCTTCCTTTCATTTCTTTACTTTTATTCTTCATTCTCTTCCTTTTCGTGTTAATTTTGTATGTACTTTGTCATTCCTTTGTAGCTTATTGAAAACATATTCGTAATTTAGTATTTTTTTTTCTTATATTCACACTTTATTCTTTGAAGTTGAACGATGGAAAGCTGCTTTTATGTTTCCTGTCTACAAGAAGGCCGAGAGACATGATGTGGAGAATTACCGGGGAATCTTCATGTTATGTGCAGGCAGCAAAATTTTCGATTTTAATCGCTCTTCTTGTTCTTGTCAATTACGTTAAATTTACATTATTTTTCGATTCTCGATTGTTCTGTTTTTTCTATTGTTTGCTGAGCATACTTAAGATTTGTTATGGTTTAATGTTGTTTTACGCCTTTTTATTATATTTGCTGCATTTAGGTGTCAAACTGTTAGTTTTAAAAAAATTTAATAGTTGTTTTTCAATTTTTTATATGAATGTCATACATTGTGCGACTTCTTTCTGTTCGGTTAATTATTTTTTCCATTGTCTTCATTTCCATTTTATCATGAGAAAAGCCCAATATTTCAGTTCTTGAAGTTTCCTACAAGAAGCACATATTTTAATTGAACCACTACCAATTTCCCACAGCGGCACCAGAACGAAACAAAAAAAAAATGGTAGATGTATATTTATACATGCATATTCTACACGTTCCGACCCAATGAGCTGAAAACGTTCAACAAAGCCCATCTCAATTAACTTTGGAAAATTGCTATTCATCTACCACGCTGCTACACCACACTCACACATCGTTTCGCATCTTCGCCCAGCAATGGGGAGATAAATTGTTGCGGTTACACAGTACAGCCTAGGATGGGATCTGTTTTCGGGTTCAATTTTAATTAACAAAACCTTCCTTTCCCTCCCCTTGTTTCCATCCATCCCTGCAGGTGAGCACAATGAGCAGGTGTGAAAGAAATCAGCTCGATTATCCTGTACATCCGAGGTATAGCTGCAAAGGAGAAACGGGATACATACGGGATGCAGAACATGCCAATCAATTTTAATGCTGGAAAAGGCCTTTTTTTTGGCCGGCAAAAAGTGAGGAAAATTTGAGACAACAGACAGCAAGGAAACGGGTAGAAAAACTTGAACAACAGCATCAACAAGAATCCATTTTTCTTTGTCAACGGACGGAGTCCATACTGTCCATCCGGTGTCCAGCAGAACATGACCGCAAGGATAATATTTTTCATGCACACACACATAGGCACACATAGGCACAGCCCACATGCAACATTTTCATCGAACCGTTCGATTTCATTCGACCGAGGCCAAACCCCATGAGGACGGGCTTTTCTCCGAAAAATATTAACACAGCAACGTGTCAAAGTGGTGCGGATCACACGTTTGCGAAACGTCAGCACCGAGTTGACAGGGAAAAAGGTTGAAATGCAGGATGTAAATTCATTTTCTCTTTCCCTTTCGAACAGGTGACCGGGTAGTGGGATATACAGTTTCCTCCCTGGATGTTAGTGGGAGATGCTGGGAGTGGGAAAACAACAGAAGGAAATGAGTTATTGGATGGTGAATTTTCCTGACGGGCTACAGCAGGTCAAGCACCTGTTTGCATCTGCGTGTGGGTTTCGGGGTTGTTTGAGTTTGTGTTTTTTTTTTTTGTTACAGTGCAGGTCACACTAACCTGTACACACACCCACCCACACACACCCACAAAATATTTCCAATCGACAGGTAGAAGCGATGGAAATATTTTACCAATTTTTCTCTCTCCCGCACCGAGGCTTATGGTTGGATATGGTTTCAATTTTCCAGTTGCAGTGGTGCTCAACCTGGTTTGAGATGATTTAAGGAATACTACAACTTATCGATAAAACTACTTTCGATAAATCTGATCATGGATTTAAAAATATTTTGAATTTGAACAAATATTTGAATTGGCAGTTTTGAAGTGGCAAAATTTGAATAAAATCTACTTTAAGTTTTTAAGGATAATATTTTTCATGCATTGAAATAATGACTGCAGAGACTGTTGGTTGAATTATTTTATGTAACAAAATCACCTATTGACAAACTTTGCATAAAAAGTCAAATAGCTTGGAGAAATGTTTAGGTTTTATAAGATTTTAATTTGAATATATATGTATTGTAAAGTTATAGTAAAGTAGCTTAATTTTGTCTTAAGTAATAACAGAACTTAAAAAGTCTTTTGTTTAAATTTCGAAAGGGACGTCTTGGCCGTATTGCTAATAGTTCTTTCATTGCAACCTAAAAACATTTTAAATTAAAAAAAATTGAGCTTATTAAATTTTATTAATTTTTTACCCTTTTTATTTTCAAATTGTTTCTTTAAAATTTTGTGCGATTGATTCAAGCTTTCCAGACATTGATTTAAATGATGAAAAATGAAATTAAGCTAGAACGTTACTGTTGCATCAATTACGAGAAGAATATTTTTATATTCTTTGTCTGTTTTGGTACTGCAATCTCCAAACATCTTGGACTGCCATTTCTAGTGCCCATGATCGTTTTATGATCGTAGCGAGATATCTAATTCTTTGCACGGTTGATCACCCGGAAGGGATGCGGAATCCAGTCGACTTTAAACTTATTTAAATTAATGAATAATAAAACTGAGATTAAGAAACAAGTAGTTCGCTTACGCTACTTAAAACAATACATAAATTTGGTTACTAACCCCTGCCTTTTTTTTTTGGCTAGCCCAAAGAACTACACCCAAACACCATCGAGCGACTTAACCTGTGTGCTCGAAAATCGAAGCAAACCTTCCTACAGCTTATGCAGTGGGAGTGTGGCGATAAAATAAGTGGACAGACGCTGGGCTGAGCCCTCTTGGTGCGCGTTATTTGGTTACGGTTGCGAGCGAGATACAATACAATGCCGTTTAGGTGGAAGGATTGTTGCATAGCAACTGATGGGAGACGGATGGGAGGAGGCGCTGCTTTTATTGATGGAAAACTTGTGGGTAAAACACATAAACATACACGCGCACACGCACACACACACAATGCAATATAGTTTATCCTGCTTGACCAGCCTGTGAGATGCTGTGCTATAACACAATTGTATGCATACACGGAGTCAGCCATGTGTCCAGCGTGTGGGCCGTGGCGGAAAAGCGGATACGCTCCCGGGTGCGCCCTGTCGAATAGAACCTTCCGAATGATAGATACGGAATTTATTCATGGTGTTTTCTATATTTCATGGATGAAATATATGCGCATATAAATTGTTGATAAGCGGGGGTTATAAATTCGTGCACCAGTACCCACCGACCGACCGACCGACCGACCGACCGGGTTGCCTTTTTTCCCATGCTCGATCGGGTGTGAGTTATATTCACATTTGGTTGCCATTTTTCCCAGTTTTTTTTCTCGAGGTTATCGTTGCTGGTCTTGTTTAGTTTGAAACTGGTGGAAAACATGTGTATGGGGGTAATGAGGGAGAAGATCGTTTGAGATGAGATTACGACGACTGGGTTTGGGGGTTGATGGATTGGGTGATCCGTTTTCCTTCGCACAAAAAAGACAGCAACATTAGAAACAATAACCGAAACACAAACTCATACACATACATCGAATGCTGTGTGTGTCCTTACCAAGTGGACACGTTCGAATGCATACGATATGATACGAGGCACAATAAAAAGATGGCGACTGTGCAACAAAGCTGAACCCCTCCATCACTGCTCGGTTCACATTTCACCGTAAAAGAATTCTTTACGAACGAACGTACCACAAAACTTCACAAAATGAGACCAATATTTCATATCTAATCTTTTTTAAATGTAGGCAAAATTTAATGTACCAGAAATGGGCGAAAAAGACGGTGCAGCGATAAGGCATGATTTAGGATTCGGTTCGAATGTAGGTCGGATGAAGGCTAGAGCAAGAGCACAGGAACCAAACAGACCTATTTGCAAAAGAATTAATCGACGCACATTTATGCTTACGTGGTGTAAAAGGGAGAAAAGAAGGGCGAAACTTGCCTCCATCCGAACAGGCAGTAGGACATGAGGAGGACATGGAAGCATGTTTAGAATCGATGATGAGATAATTATACCCCATCCTACCAACCATTAACAGATATTGGGCCTTCTTTGCTTTGGCAAAAAATTGAATAAAAACGGTAGCTTAAAGAACACTCAACAACATTGCAGAAGTTGGGAACCGGTTCTGGTTCGGCGAGAACTTGGCTACCGGTTTCGATTTCTGGCTGGTTTGCTGAGTGTTTTTTTGGATCAGGAACCGGTTTACCTTTTCATGCGTACAGTGTGTCAAAGTAAGAGAAGGACCAATTAAGACGACTTCTATTCAAGTTCTTCTGGGAGAAGCTCAGATTTTTGATCAGGCCATCGGGAACGATTTTACAAAACTTTTGCTTTGAGAAAAACTCTAACCCAAGTACTTGTGAAAAATTGAGAAATAAAACCTGAAGAGAGCTCAGCCGCTTATTTGCTGTGAGGATTCGATGCCTGGTCTTGGCTTAAGAAAACTGGTGCCTCAATATATTCGGTTATCGGCTTAAAAGATGAACTAACCCTGATCCGATCAGAACAGATCCTGATGATCAGGAAGTCTTTTAAGGATTTATTCAAATCAGTTGAAAAGTCCGTTGGAAAGGTCAAAATAAGTTATCGGGAGTTCTTAATTAAGACTTGTACAGAAGACTCCTGAACAGTGGCGGATTTATAGCCGCAGATGTCTTTAGTGGAGTCGGAGCCCCTACTACTCTGAAGCTGCCAACTGGAGGATAGTTTGTTTGTGAGTTTGGGGAAAGCCTTGCAAGTACGGGTTAGAAGCCTTGCTAGTTCGGCAGCCTCATAGCCCGCTAACCGTTAAACCCGCTAGTGCAAATGAAATATTTTTTTAGCTGCTTACCTTTAAGCGTTACGAATCCTTTTATTCTTGGATATGGACTCTTTATATATTCAAAGATTATAAAAAAAAGTTACATTTTGTAAACGCCAGCCAACGTCTTTCAGGATGAGTCTCATTCAGCCTCCAAATAAATCCAAATAAATAAATGCCAAATATCCCAAATAAATGATCTTAAACCGAAATAATAACTAAGAGCCTTTAAAGTGAAACGTCACACCGGCCATCGAAATGGCATTCTAGACTGCCAATAACCACGTAGTTGGATAGTCAGTCCTCACACTACGGGGATGGGATTTGAACCCCGGTCCTGCCGTATGAAGAACGGCGCCGTTGTCGCCTGCACCACCTGGCGGCCCCTCATTCAAATCTCATTTGAACCCTATAAATACCTATCTTGAACAAGCACCAGACAAACTTCTGATTTTGAAAACGTTAAATGAATTTTATTTCTATCATCATTCCTATATTTTTGAGGCAGGCGATTTTCACAGTACAGCATTCTCCAAATCAGTCCAGCACTGACACAAGTAGGTGGGTTCCGTCTCGAGAGTAGCGAAGCCGCTCTAGCGGCTGCGAGATAAAACTTACCGATCATTCTTGGATTCGATCTGGATCAGGTTGAACGGGAATTGTCACTGCTGGACTGTTCGGGAAACACTGTACGCAGGCTACTAATTATTTGTGCCGTCATAACAATGTTTTTGTTTATTACAGTCCAATGTCTGAAGAGATACAAAATAGCCAACCCAGATGCACCCATCTTCCATCGCTGCGATAGCTACACCAATCGTACCAAAAATAAAACAACTACATCTAACTGAGGAATGCAACACACAACAGCCAAAAGACCGGGACAACAACCACACATCCACAACCGAGCACGTCCGGGATAAGGCAAAGAATAAGGAGGAAATGCCTGACTGTTAATGTTCATTGTTTCAGTCACACATGGTGTAGACAATATGGCAGCCTGCCGTCATACTTATAATAAATATAAAATAAAATAAAATTCCTATATTTTCGTTATTCATCTGCAATATGCAACCATAAGAAATTCTTGCAAATCGCATGCTGTCTCACTTGCAATTAGCGCTACTGTACCTTGTACTGTAACCTGGAAAGTATCTCCAAAGTATCATACAAAGTAACACACACCGAGAGTTGACAAGATTTACGATGTACGAATTGGGAACACATACCGAAGGGAGGAAAAAAACACCACCACCATCACCCCAATCGTACATCCTTCAGCATGGGGTGTGTCCCGCATTGGCCAAGTCATGAAATATGCATACGCCTTGCGGTTCCGACCATCATAGATCATTCATTACTGGTGCATATTAAATAATCGCACCAGAGTGCAACGCAAACCACCGAGCACAAGCATTGAACATTGTTGTCATAGATTTCGGGCTTCACCATCAGGGGTCAGTCAGGCATCAGAGGTGGCAATAGTAATGGTAAGCCCATCGGAACCTTTGCTGCCTTGTGTACATATACCGTGGTATGGTCTTGATGTGTTGTGGACGTGTCCAGTGACGTTGTCCTGCAACTGGATGCTTATAAATCTCAACCACCTACACCCGCCGCCGCTAGTCAACAGCGCTAAATCTGGGCACCGTTGCACCAGCAAATGGTTCAAACCTTCTCCGTAATCTATCGCCATCGTTGAAACGAGGGAATCGAGTTTGAGAATCCTGCACAGTCCCTCGCACGTGCTCCCAACCGTGTGTGATGGGTATAATTTATGAAGTACACTTTGTAGTGCTGCCGGGCATTGGTTGCGTTTCTGGTGTTTCTGCACTCGAATGCACACTCGGAATGAGTTCTCGTACCGAGGGGTGGGATCTATGCTAGTAATTTGTTTGCTTGCCAAAGCCCGGATTCGATTGTGCTTTGTGGATGGCCGTCCCGGGTCCGGGACGGCGATATCAGTGTCACGTAGTCCCGCAAGAATCCGGACAGGGAGTTTGATAATTGAATCCAAAAATCCTTCGCACAACAAACGTACTGTCAAAGCTTTGCGTGCGTCGTTACCATGGTAACGGGCATAAGCTTCCAAACGGTCCACACGCACCACCAACCGCCAAGGACCCTTTCACATTAAAGCGTATCGATTGTGGAGAACGGTTGGAATAAACGCGGACGCTCGGAAATACTCGGATCCAATGGGTAGGCTTTTCCTCTACTACCGGGGACCGGGTCTAGATGGGAAGGCCAAACCCCCGGTCCTCATTAATTCCGATGCAAGCACACTGATATGGAAAACTAATAATGAAGTGCGTCATTTTTCACGAGCCTCTCTCGTGTTTGGAGGCACCCTGCTACCCTGTTCTTTGGTTGGGTCGGAAGTTATGGGGTGCTATCAGTGCTGGTGGGATTTTCGGGATAGATAACTTGCCCGTCAGCGAACCGGTCCCTCGGTTGCTCCAGAATGGATGGAAATTCCAGACCGAAAAACGTGCCATACGGAGCGTTCTGGAGTTGGAGCAGTTGAAGCCGGGGGTTGGTTATGAATATTTTAAGTGTGCCAGGGTGGCACACTCCAGCGAAAGCATTAAGCCAACGGGCTATAGATAAACGAGGATATTTTTGTACGCTTTCTAATGTGAACTTTTAATGCGCTCTTGATAAGTACCTCAGTTCGGTAGTTATCAGCGGGCTGAAGTATTCGTTCGTTGGACGTTGATCCTGTGTGGCTCTCTCGCTTTCTCGAGTATTTTGAGTGTACAGGTCGCCCGGACGAGGGATCCTTTGTTCGCCGGCTATTACCGAAGGCACACACCTGCATCATCACTTGTCACCTTTTAACGGAATGGGCAGGCGTTTGCTGTGTCGTACATCATGTTCTATTTCACTTATCGTTTTTATTTATCCCTGAACCTGGGTGTACATGCAGGAAATCCCACCACACCTTACCGCGTTCCGGCAGTGTGTCATATGGTGCAATTGGACGACAACTTCCACACATGCGACAAAACTTTGCTCCCAATCCTCAACTCCAACCAACCACACGATATCACACACGCACACGACAAGCAAACACGTACACGATTAATTATTCACACACAGGAACGCACATCGTTTGCGCTATCCCTGTGCGTGTGTTTTTTTTTCTTCCTTCGGTGGTCTACCACCGGAAACGAAACCTACAGGACCTTCCATCCCCGTTGAAGGTTGGTTTCTCATCGTTTGATCGGCTCCGGATGCGTAAAGCGGTTTGATATCTTTATCGCTCCCTTGCTAGATATAGTGGCAAAGTTGGGAGGATGGGGGAGGGGGGGGGGTAACGTAAAGGAGTTACAGGTTCCACCGAAGGGAACGGGTTCCACCAACGAAACGTGTCCCTTTTCGGTTAACGGGCCAAAATTTTCCATCTGGAAAAAGTGGGGTAGTAGGGTAGGGTAGCAAACGGTAATTTTCGGGTGACACGTGTGTCACCCTGAGGTGTCGAGGTTGAGAGAACCCTTGCCCATCCTGCTCATGAACGATGACTTGGCACCATATGCGTGTGAGGAAGGAACCGCCCGTAACCGGAGCGTACATAAATTGAAAAAGTAATCAAATGTTTCGATGGGTGTGTGTTTGTGTGTGTCTGTAGCAAAGTATCTATTTAGAATAGTGTAAACATTTGCTACTAATTGTTATACCTAGTGCGCAGGAGACCTTTTTCCACGGGGGAGGATTTATTTGTATGCCTCAGCTGGAGCGTTAATTTCTAATAAGCCACCCTATCGGGAAAAGACGTGCAGGACGTTGGTACGTCGGGAAAGTGTTTAAATAAATACTTGTTTGTTGATTGAACGAATGGCGGCCAAATATTTAAAGGATTTAGGAGAATTTAGGTGATGTTCCGGCTTCAATTTTGATTATAGTTTGCTTACAACTTGAACAATCTTATCAAAAGGATGTAATAGTGAGAAAAAGAAGTAGAAATGTAATATTGTAAAGGCAATTTATAAGACTTATATTAAACCAGCCTGTTAGTATGCAATATGCACTACAATTGTGCAAAAATTGTGCTGATGGTTTTATGTTCAAAATACTACGCGACCGACAACGGGGCCGATCTCCACACGGCAGGGCCTGTGATCAAATCTCATTCGGGCCTTTCCCGTGTAGTAAGGACTGACTATTCAACCACATGGTATCCTCAAGTCTGGTAAGCCGTTGGATGGCCGGCGTGACATTAAAAGGTCGCTAATCCAAGGCAGAAGACTACAAAGCTCTCCAAAGGCCCTATACTAAACGTACTTTCAATCATAAACTGGCTGCTAATGATAATGATGGTTCCATTTTACGTAGGAAATAAATGTTACGAAACTATACTTATAATTACTTAAAATTATTATGTATTGACCACGTTTGAGTAAAATTGTTTTCTTCAAAAGAATAATTTCAAATTCCACTACCACAAGAGCCTATCATATTTACTGTTCCTAAAAAATAATTAAATATAGTCAATAGATCGTTAGTGAATCAAATGATGATATTTTGGATGATAAACTACTGGGCTAGAATATGAAGCTAATATATATATATGAAGCTCCACCTGATGTAGTGCTTAAAGAATGTAAGTTTAAAATGATAGACAAGGGAATTGCACGCTTCAAAAAGAGAACGAATAAGAACACTTCAAAATTAGACAAGTGAATCGTTTGTTACATGATTACTATCTTTGTGGTACTAAGCTTACCAGAGTTACTCTTTCTTTTGTGGCCTGCCAGCGTAACACTGCTTGACAGGATTGAACGTATTCAACGCAAATTCACTCGTGTCTCTGTTCGTCGTTTTGTTGCCGGCTGGTCGGAAAGTATTCCCTCTTATTATATCCGGTGAAGATTACACAATCTCGAGTCTCTTAGAACGCGCAATTCTCACATCCAGTCATACTTTATCGCCTCCCTCCTCTCCAATGATCTGGAAGATCCCGCTCTCCTTTCTTTGATTCCACTCGATGCTCCTTCACGTCGCCATTACTGCGACCTTATATTCGATTACAACGTCCCAGTTTCCCAATTCCCCTCCCGTCTTGGGGAATCCTCCTGCCTCCTGTTTTCCTAGTTTAAGTCCTAGTTTTAAAAAGATATTTATAAATTCCCAGTGCCAAATAAATTAATAATAATAATAGTAGTAATACCACAATTTAGAAGGCTTAAACATAGTAATCCTCATATAGATAACCAGTGGACTCAGGATTTGTGAAGGATCCATTATCCATTAAAATAAAACAGAAATAAACAGAAACAGAATAAGATGTAAATAACAAGTAGTAACAAGTATTTCTTCTTTCCTGGTTAAATAGTACACAGCCAGGACTAAAATCAAGTCAAGGATGTAGTACTAAGTATTTGGGAGTAATAATATATCTTTATTCCTTCATTATTAACGCCACTGTCCTAGCAAAGTGATAGTTAACACCATTCAACACATGGTGTGCTATACTCACCCCAATCCTGTCACAACTGTCATTATCCTTCGGGCGTAGTCACTCAATTGGCACCGTCTGTTTACTTAGTACAAATCACACAGAACAGTTACGGAAGTGTGCCAGCAGGTTTACTGTTTGCTTGACTACAAATTTAAGCCGACGTGTGTCAATGAGTGTGTGACACTGTGTAAAGAAAAAAGTAAAACTAGAGAAACGAGCAGGACTAATCATCCCCGAAACAGTGCGACAATGTTTGTGTAACAGGCTAGAATTGGAATGGAACTGTTGTCATCATCGGTGTCAATGATGGTTCCCCAGTTGACGCCCCTGTGTGTCATTTAGTTTTATTTACATCGACCACGGAAATACACCGCTTCACAACACAATTAACTGTGGGAGTGCTCCCGGATACGGGCCTGGCCGCATTAGGGTAACTGCGACAGATGGAACGGTCGCACAGTACTCCCTTCGGAGAAGCCGTGCCGAGGTGAAATGTTGATGCGTAGTTTAGTTAATTAAATATTTCTTCCCATAGAGATCCACGGGGAAGATTGGGAGATTTGGGAAACGGGACAATCCATCGGCAATGCTTCACTCTAGCAACTAGGATGTCAACTAGTTCAATTATTTGATGAGTATTTTCCACTCTGAGCAGTGAACCGGTTCGGAACCGGTTCATCTAATCTAATCTACGTTCGATGGTCGGTGCTATTTTGTATGCTTGCTGATGCTTCCTGATGATATTATTTTTTCCTTGCTGAAACCGATCCCCCCCCCCCCCCCCGTTGCACGGTAAAACGTGCCATCTCAAACTGACCACTATCGGTGGACTATCATCGTGCGAGGGAGTTGTACACCGTGCGGACGTGCTTTCAGTTTTGAGCTGACGTTTGTGCCAAATGTACAATCGATTACGGTGGGCGAGGACTTAATTTGTCCCCGGGGAAAGCTTTGCCGTTAAACGTGCGGTTTTGGTTCTAATTTTAGCTGAAGCAGCAATATCAGTAAGACTTGCTTGCTGTACTAGATTGACCCGGTTAAAGGTGATGCTGCTGCAGATCGTTTCTTTGCCGGGTAGAATTTTGGGTGAGTATAAACATCTGGAGCAGAACCTTGGTGCACCGAGTTCGGCATTAATTATCCATTTACTTTTTCTAGCATTTTAGATCGACTCGATGCGTCAGTTAGGGGCCTTGCTCTCCATTAACTCGGCGCTATCCGATTCAATTAGATGAGTTATTGAACGTGTCATGTAATAATTTTAGGAAAATGGTCAATCTTTGACATACTCCATCCGGGGGTTTTAAAAGACGACTAGAGCACGGTGTGCATTAACGCTACAGTGACTGGGGGGCTCTAGGGGCAGCAACCATCGAGAGCGGTTTCTCATTTAGACCACCAACCGACCAGTTTTTTTTTCGTTCCAAAAGACGAACCTGCGGACCGTTGAATCATAAATCAGTCGCAAATGATTGACGATGAATTAACAACTTGAACTTGAGTTCACCACTTCCATTAGCTTGATTTAACGAAATGTCGTTCGCTGGTGGTGGTGTTGCTGCTGCTGGCAACCATTCTTTCGTCAACTGCTTCATACGCTCCGAGAGTGACCCAGCACGCACGCCGAAGATCGGCTCGTGGGTTAACCTTCGATAGCTACACACGCATGGAGAAACGCACGTACACGCATCGCACGTACATAATTCGGGAAGGGGAGGGGTTGGGGACCACAATTAGGCAACAGCACACTTACACGGTTAAAAATGGTTTTGGTTCGATTGCGTGCCGGCGTGCGTTTCAAAAATAAAACTCCAAAAAGGCACATAAAGAACTGCTTGTATGGCGAGGGTGCAAGTGTGCTCCATCATCCCCGTTCCGAGGTTTGGTCAAAGGCACACCCACCCACCGACCACCATACACCCTGCCAGTGTTTCGAAGTCCTTCGCCCCACCGAAATCGACGTCTGTGTGTGTATGCTGGTTGTCTCTTCGATACCGGTTTTTGCGGTTTTGCTTGCGACGATCGGAACACACCCTCTTCCATACTACACGCAGCGCAGCCCTCCTTACATGGCGTACCGGTTTCTGGATTGCCGGGCCCCGCACGGAACCGGTCCGACCGAGCCGGGGATTCATTAAGATTTTTGTTGCGATAAACACTTATTTTCGGACGCCAAAAAGGTAAACAAAAACGTCCACCAAACAAACGGACGAGAAAACAAGAAACTTGTTTTGGGAAAGATTATGGATGACCGTTGGGTGGGTCTGTGTGTTCCGGAGACTGGACGATGCGTGACAAACGCCGTAATGAGTGATGAATTATGACAAACACGGTTGGCACTGATGATATCCGTGCGCGAGGGAGCACGGAAGAACTAATGCTGGTGGACCGGTGGATGTTCGTTCGGGGAATGCGATAATCATCAGTCAGCTGTGTTGCTACTGTACGCGTTACGAGACTGTGAACCTGAGTTGGGAAACCGGGAACCGATGAACAATTATATGCAATGTTTGGTACTGTTTTGTCAACGTGAGCCGAGAAACGTTGCTAAGAAAAGGGTGCGACATCGGTTTTACCCTTTTTTATCACACGGAATCGGAGCAACATAGATTTTTGGATGCCCTTTTTGTCTGTATGTGTTTTTGGAAGGAAAATGGAAGGTCTCTTAGAACGTGTTAACGTCTCTAAGGGACATGTGTAAAGATTTTTAATAACTGTCTTTTTATAAGAGACAAGATAACGTCTATGCCTTTGTTTAGAATTGCTTAGGGTGTTACTAGGAACATCCTGCTGGTGCTTTGTTTTCATTTTCTTTCCAAAACACCTCCCTTGAAAACATAGTCTACACGTGTTTAAGCTCATTCTGATTATCGAACGGCTTTCGTCATATACAAGTAGCAACAAGTCATTAGACCCGGCTTTTAAGACACATAACATGCTTAGTTCAGGATAAAATTTCGATTTACTCTTATAATCTGATACTAGTCAGTACTCGGCATATTGGGACTGGGACTTGGGACTAATTAAACGGTCTTGAATCACTTTTTTATAGAGTGTCTAGGATCGATTCCCATCTGGAAGGTCTCCCAATATTGAAGCTTTTTTATCTGGCTATGGTGGAAGATTAAGCCTATTAAAGCCTAGTAAAAGAAAGAATGAATCACAGTCTCAGTTGGACATCTACAAACAAAGAATTCAATAACGATTATCGTTGGACTTTAGAACCAATTTCAATTTCATCCTAACTTGTCTTAACTTTAGAGCTTTAAGCTTTGAGCATTAAGCTCTAAATCCGTCTGTAGATTTGGTATAAGTTGAAGAAGTTCAAAGTAAGACCTCACCATCTTACATAGATCATATTCGGTAGTCCATGATGAATATCACTCTAGATTTTTCTTTAAATCTAGCACTAGAACATATCTAGGACTCGTAGGACGCGTAGATTTTGCTGTGCATCTGTGCGGTTTTTAATTTAAAGAACGATCTTGCTTACTTTTTGCTTCATAGTATGCACTGCAAAAGACACTGTTTCGAGATTGTTGTACAAAGTTCTTACAAAACATGCCTGGCTTAACATGTTTCTTGCTAGATGGACGAAAGATTAGACGTCAAAAATGGCGTGAATGTACACGGTAATAAACCATCCACCAGTATGCTGTTGGAGTGTCTGGCGTATTTTTAGACCATCATTCAAGGTCAACAAGAGCTACTTGTACCGCTAGCCTACAGTGCCTCCTTGTAGCCGACATATTTACATCTTCCTTCTACTTATCGCATTAACCACAATAAAGTCTGTACGTCCGAGCAAAGTAAATACATTGTCCAATAAAGCAGATTAAAACACGCACCCCGATCTACCTGTTGGTTCGGTTGGCATCAGTCTGTCAAAAAGCTTCATTAATCATAACACCTCTCCATCGCGAGTTTGATCAAATGATCCACGCATACAGAGTTGATCAAGTGACAGGTTTCAATGAAAAAATAATACAAAATCTGGACGATGGATCTTGTGGAGTCTACAACGATGGATGATGTTGGTGATCGGTGATCGCGATCGTGAGGGTGCTCCTCGACTTCAAGATTTCTCGTTTCGCTTCCCAGATCGTTCAAGTTCTCGTCTGTCTGTGGACGAGTGGTCGGTTCTTGTGCAGCACGCTACTCATAAAACCATGTCGCCGTCGTCGTCGTCGTCGCCGTCGTCTGGTCTAGAGTTGTCGGAGCCGGTTTCCATGCAAGGTACCTGTACAGTCCTCTCAATGTGTGCGTATGTTTGGTCCACTTTATAGCCTTTTTTTTGTACGATTTGTTATGTTTCTTTCCCTGCCTAATGCTGCCAGTGCCGAAGTGGATCAAAACATTAGCACAGTGCACATTGGGCACAGTTATGAAGCCACAGCCGATGGTTTCACATCCTCCATTTTCCATTCCATGTCCATGGCTTCATTATTTGGGGATCTTGGTGCGTGGTGCACACAAACACCACGCCATGGTTGGTGTGTAATAATGATGCTACTTCCCCCCTGCCGGCCGCTTGGGTGTGTTTTTGCAGAAAACCTGTTGGGCCGGTTCTGTTGCTTCTTTTTCGCCGAAAGTCGGACAAGCTTCATCTTGCGGGCCTGTTCGATCGTAGCCAGGACAGCCACTATAAAGCAGCTCACCCTGTCCAACCGCCATGTCATCCGCGGAGTCATCAATACACTTCCGTTCTATGGTGCCGATCCGATGTGTTCCTTTAGCTTTCTTTATGACACAATTAGGACCCATCTATAGTGGCAGGATGCTGGGGTAATAATCGTCGTAAAAGTGGTCCATAAAATGAAGCTCCAAAACCACAGCGAGCGAGAGGAAAAAGAATGTACGAAGCTTGGAGCAAAATGTTTGGCAAATGGCTGCAATACAGATGATCAGTAATTAGAGACGGGGCGTGTAAAATTAATTTAGGCGCACAGTTTAAGTGTAACATTAAAAAACATCAGATTTTAATAGTATAGATTAGTGGAATCTCGTTTTGTCTTTATTTCTTATAGATTTTTATAAAACTCAAATAGTTAAATTTTCGGTTTTGAGTAAAATTTCGGTTGAAGTTCTAAGTTGAAGAATCACTAATGCTTAGCCCTTGCTGCATTCATCTTTTTCTTGGCTTAACGATATTTTAGACCAAGCCGACCATGTAATAGTTCCGTAGACTTAATGATATCACGGCTCGAATGGGATTTGAATCCTCCGCCTGCCGTTGTTGCCTCCGGAGGTCGGAGATTTAGCTGTAGCAATGTTCCGTATTTTAGTTCGCATATTCGCAATATTAAGCAGCAAAAGATGGAACATTCATCCAATCAGGAAACTGGTAATTAATTTCTGATTCCGTCTCATTTACCAATAGTACAAGCGCCTACTATTAGTACCACCAGTAGTCGCAGTCATGCAGACGATACAGAAAAGAAACCCATCACCACATCCAATCAACAACTGTCAATCCGTTTTGAGCTCTCCTGCACTGACAGCTCATTAACCTACTGCGATTGGGTGACTTTGAAAAATAACCTCCGTGAAGTGTAGTGAGATCGTTCGCCGCTAAGCTTGCGAAGCGTTCGAAAAGTGAAAGTTTTTTATACAACGTCTCCCGTACGGTGGCATTCTTGCACCAGTCGTCCATCCCTGTAGGATCCCCACGCCTAGGGTTCGCTGCTGTGTTCGGTGAGGTTAAATTGTGCATAAATTAGACATTAAGCACGAGCACAGTCGTTTTAGGCAGGTTTCGAGCCTGTTTTACTGGTGGCGCTTAGCGTGGTTTGCCACGACCACCGTTCCGGCACCTCGTGCTTGCAGAGAGCGAGAGATGAGAGTACGGAACGCTACCGCTACAATCGCCCAAAGTCGTGTGCAGTATTAAATTAAATTAAATGAAGAACACCGAGCGGATGGCCGAGCGGGTTACCCACTGTGTGGCCACGGCTGGGCATGGCAGAGAGTAGTGCCTCACGAAGTTTATTAAGTGGGTAATTGGATGGTGATTTATTGTACAAACCCGTGGCGCGACCGTACAGCAAGATCTAGTAAGGAGAGGAAGTCTTAGAGCGAGTGTCTTAGGTGGTAGTTATAGTTTATAGTGCGTTACACCACACGCTTACAAATCACGCTTCTTCTGGCGCCCTTTTGCAGGAAGCTTGGGTGTTCTGGACGGGATGCTCATCCGGTTTGCGAACTCATAAGATGATGCGGTTCGGCGTTGTAAATCTTGCACCCCGAAACGGAACCCGTTACTCCGTTTAGCATTACATCAGGCATTAGTTGTCGTGCTGAAGGATTACGCTCTTCGGAAATTGGATTTATTGGCCGGGAATGCAACCCATCGCTCCATGATGGCGAATGATGGTCTAGTGGTCCAAGCCATGGGTATGCTTTCGTTTTAGGTTTATTGGCTGTGGCTTCAAAACTACTCACTTGAAACGGCTCCAGGAGCGTGCAAAACACAAAGACACCGATTTATCCTGATGGATGGGAACGATAAAATGGCGCAATGGATAACAATCTTCCCAGGGACGACTTGGCAAATTATTAAATCCATTTCCGAAAGGTCCCCCGCACTACACGACGGATGTGTTCGGATCTCTTGGTGAAGGATTAAACTATAAGCGAAATAAATTAATGCAGCAAGTGTGGTGGTAGTTCCCGGTTTGGAGTGCTGGTGTTAGTTTTATTTGCGAAACTGTGGGTTTTATAGCCGTATCCGTATAATCTATCACCGATGAATCATGGATTTGCTTTTATTAGTTTATACGCTCTCGCACAGCACGAAGATCACAGTGACAATTAAAATAGCTATAAATAGCAACCTGAAGATATGGTTGAATGGAAGCCATTTTACTGAAACTAATCAGATTTAGGTAAACGCTCAAATCGTGGAGCTGCAAAGTTTCTCACACTAGTCTCCAACAAGTTGGGGACTTGAAGTATCCTTATAATGACAATCAGTCGTAAAAATCGTTTAGTTTCACCCTGAGCGAGATGCTAATCTTATGTAGAATGTAGCCTACTAGCCATCGTTGACTGCTTGCTGGTGTGTGCCGCATAAGTTTTCGTCCAATAAAGGTATAAAATATAGCCCACACCACCACGATACAAACGATAGCCGGGCAAAGAAATGTCTACCCAGCGTGGTATCGTTTGGTTGACATCTAACCTCGCAGAAGATCGTGCTGCTGAATACAGTTAACCATCTTTTGTGATGGTAAAATGTTTCCACAAATTCCCATCATGGTTCCTCCCGTTGGTCTGCCCAACGCCGCAAAGAATGGCACAAGCTCCAATGTCGCAGTTTTTCGGGAGGGTGTGCATGAACATGCGAACTGACAGCTACTGCAAAGCATTTGTCCAAAGTAAAAGTGCAAAGAGATGCTTTGTGTCGAAGCCCAAAGGGGAGAAGATGCGTGCGTGTCTCCGTCCAACAACATTCAAAACGTCCAAAATCCGTGGGTGTATTTTTGTGCTGGACTGACAGCGCCAGAAGTCGCCATGGTTGTGTGTCGATTAAAGGTGACCTTCGGCAAACGTGTTTCAATTTTTTTGCGTCGTTTGTAAAGATTCGTGCAAGAAAAATGGAATGGCGTAGGGCGCCCGAGAAGCGTGTGGTAGGAGGGGGAAGAAGCATTAGGGATGTTGCCAGCGTGTTGAAAACATAAACGGGCAGCATAAGAATGGTTCTCGTGTGGGTTGGGAAGGAAGTGGAATGAAGAAACGCGTACATAAAACGCCGAAAAAGGGCATGAGATCAGTGTGACCGTGTGTGTGTGTTGTTATTATGTGATGTTTTTTGTATGTTTTTTTTAGCGAGGAAAAGGTTCAGATGCAGTTAAAGTGCGTGAGAGAGATTTGGGGTAAAAATAATTTATCTTTAATCATTCACAACTTCTGCTTATAATGACTATTGTCACATTACTTTCAAAAATAATTAGGCTCAGTATATTGCACATATAATAAAAAAATCTTCACTTCGTACACAGGACTGATTATTCGGCTACAGGCCAAAAATGTCAAGGATACTAGAAAAGGTGGATTCTGCCAGAGTAAAACAGGTTTTAAACATATAAAGTGACGATTTAAAGGGATTTAAACAAATTTTAACAAAAAGGTTGGTCAAAACCTAACAAATTTTTAGTATGAAAAAAGAAGAAAAACTATTCAAATCTAACTTTGAGTATGAAGGAAGAAAACATAAGAAGAAAAAATAGGAAAAAAAAAGAATATGAAATGAAAGAAAAGAAAAAAGAACAAAATAAAAGAAATAAGAAAAAGAACAATCTCAATAAAAGGAGAAAAAAAGAGGAGAAAACGAAGAGCTCCTTTGAGCATTTGGATTTTTTAAAGAACGTCCTGTCCGTGTTGCTCAACGTAACAGTGACAGAAATTTAAATGCTGTAATTCATCCTGTTTTATTTTAGCACAAAGCTCACACGTTCTGCCTGATCGTTCACAAAGCATACATCTGACATTTCATATTTTGAAACGTCAAAGCGACACATAAGAACAAAGTAACTAGCTATACTTGACAGGGTGCTATAAACTCGCGTCTATAATGCTGATTTTGTTTAAATCAATGTAGGACGGCCTCGCCGTTTACCAACAGCAATAATTAGTAATCATAATATAAATTTTGGCATTGTATAGTCATATTTTGTACCACAATAACGTCAGATGTGTTTCGTTGCACTGCCTGAACATTGACAAACGTGAGATGACATGTGCCAGAACATTTTATTTTGCTTTTATCTGGAACTTATACTAGGATGAAGCACGGGCCATAGCTCGTTTCTAGCTAGCCATTTTAAACAAATTTTGTAATAATCCTATTTTATAACCGTCACAAACAGGAAAACGAGGAATTTCTGCAATCTACGATTGATCAGGCTAAAGAGTTCTAAGAAAGGAATATTTCAGGATTTTGTTCCCCGTTCCCCCGTGATGAGGACTGTCATCCAGCTTCGTGGCAAGTCTACTAAGCCAGTGAATGGTTGGCGTGCCCTAGAAGGTCGTTAAGCCAAGAAGGAGTATTAGTCAGGCAGAGCAAACACCTTTCGCCTACCATAGAAGCGTGCAAAAACTACATAAAAATCCCTCACCAAAAACAAAACTTGCATACATGTAACTCTTGACGAAAAACAATCTAGTTCATCTATAAAAGGTTGATTCTTTTGGAACGTTTTCGCAAAAGGCAATAAAATGTACTGTCAGAGAGCAATTGCTTGGCTTATTAAATCAATACTTCCCGTTCTTACTGCCTCAAATGATTGTATGAGTAGCAGCAAAATCATGAATGTTTTGTTCTGTTCCTAGTAAATCTAGTCTACGGTGGGGAGCTTAAAAAATATGGGCTCCATTCCGAATCACTTCGCATCACGGCACAATCCGAGAAGAACCCCCGAGAAACCATGCCGATCACCGGTGATGGTGGGCATTCTTCGTTGTTTTTTGCTTTCGCTCCAGCATGGCCTGGCTCTCGGTTTCATGACTGGCACAGACAATTATCAGCAGCAGCAACACGCTTCCGTCTAGCGCTAATGGATGGCAAAGTCAGTTTCCGTGATGTTTCCGGGAATCCGATTTACTGCTGCAGCACTACTAGAAGAAGCTAGAGAAACAAACCCCATTCCCCTAAGTCGCTGGCAGCTTCGCACAACCCACAAGGAGCTGGCAGAAAAGAGTGGCTTTTGCGTTTTCATCGTCGAGTCTCCACAACGCCGCCCAGTGTGGTGCAATTACTTTGTGTTACTTTGCAACAATTTCTAGGAAAATTTGGTACTCCAGCGCACCACGAAGATGATGTGTGCGCACCGATCATGAGCACCCCAATTAAAATAATTCTACGAACGAAAAAAAAAGAAGAAAACTCCGGCAGACTGACTGGTTAGCGGCACCAGATGATGGGTTAGGTTGTAAAAAAAAAAACTACCCAAAACAAACAAGCAGATACAAAATAGATAAAAAGAAAATTAGGCACCCGAGTAAAGGGCAACCGAAGAAAAGGGGGAAACAACACATCTGCAAAAGAACGAACATACTGAAAGCATCAACAAACTACCAATTACATGCCGAACCACAGTGTATGCTCGGTGTTTGTGTCACTTTCGGAACGTTGTTATCGAATGCTGCAGCCAACCACGATCACTACAATGTGACGAATGTTGTGATGAGCAAAGAAGCAAAGCTATAAAATCAATAGCATAGGATGGGAATGATATCGCAGGGTAAAGGGAATGCGGTTTTATTGCTATCCGGAAAAAGGGTAGTCTTTGAAGGTTAAAAATTGTCCAACCGTTCACTACCAGCAGAGAAGAAGCAGAAGAAGATTAATTAGTCAATTGTTTGGTTGATAATAATTTAATGAATCAATGCTTCCCTTTTATGGAACTGTTCATAATGGAGAGTGAAATCCTTTATCGTACCAGTAGAATTACTATTACATGAGTTCTAAATATTTCCAATAGATGGTGCCACCAGTAAATTGTTTCGGCGTTTGTCATAATGACTTGTGGGCGGTTTTAAAACGGCAACTTTGAGGTTCAAATCCTATCTGGACTGTTCCCTCGTAGTGAGGATTGACTATCCAACTACGTGGAACAAATCTAATAAGCCATTCGATGGCCGGCGTGTCCTTAAAGGTCGTTAAGCCAAGAAGAAAAATGCTAATTGTTTTAAGTGTCGGCTATTCTAATGAAGTTAAAGAAAAAGTTTATAAAGAAGCAACATATGGAAATAAAAAGAAACCGATCATGGATCGTGGCCTCATGAAAGTTTCTTCATTTTCTTTGACAGTACAATTTCAAGGTAATAGCCTTCCATTACAGGATTCCTTGACTTAGTTGAACTCAAAGCTGAATAATCGATCCTGCATATGAGGAGACGTTTTTCAGGGGATTCAATGCTAAATTTAGCCTTGTGACTTCCCAACATTTAGGGTTTGGGAGATGAAAAATCGCAAGAAATGAAGAAAATTTAGTTACTCAAGTCTCAGTAGGCCAACCGACCATGTCATTAATTTCGTCTCTTAGTTATTACTCTTCCTTTCTCTTTCTCTCTCTCTCCCTCTCTCTCTCTCTCTCTCTCTCTGTCTCTTCCTCTCTATCACCCTAATATTTAGTATTATCTGGTTTTTTAGTTAAATGTGGGCAAATTCACGATCGTGTGTTGGACAGTATCTTAAGGTTCCAATAGATGGCGCCACGAAGGTAATTGTATAAGTGAAGTGCAGTTGTAAAAAGCAGCGATAAATTTCTCAATACATGTGTTTCCTTCTTGTTTTGCCATATTTTTTGGAACAACAAAGGTTTTACAATATTTTTCCGAAGTCGCTCTTGAGCTGTTCTTCTATTGACCCAACCGGACATCAATTCCCATCCTGGTCTATATGTGTTATCAGTAAGTCTCGTAAGCCATAATGTGTCCGCCATGAGCTTGGATGTCGTTAAGTCAATAAGAACCTAGTTAAGCCAACATAGAATGTTCTTAATTACCGTTCTGAATTCTTCTTTAAAAGGTTTAGTAAGGGAGATTAGAAGTCAACATTAAAAACTTTGCTGGGCAACAGAATACAGATTTGAAAGACGAAATCGTTGTCTATCTTTTATATAGACATCGTAGTTTATAACCTCGGAATCCTTTCTCAAAAGAGAAAATTATCTGAAAAATAGTAAAAGGATTCTTATTTCACAACACAAACTGTTATAAATTTACCGTAAAAGTGTGCAGCAAAAACAAGCATAAAAGCATTTCGCATATCATTGATTCTAAATCAAACCGAAACTCATGCATACACATTGCTAACAGAGGAAAAATTTCACTTTCATTCTTTTGTCTCCACTATCCTTTACCCTTAACACCAAAACACACCCTTTTTTACGGTGAGAAGTAGCAACCCCAAAAAGTTTTCAAAAATTACCTCATCGTTGATTTATGCCCAGCAGCACCAGTCGGTCGGTCGATTGGCATTAATTCTCATTCGCCAAAAGCACCCCATTAGAAGAAGCGGAGGAAAAGACGTACGCGTCCAGCAAACCCCGAGGCTGCAAAGCATGCTACGACGCAATTTCTGACTTTTCTTTCTTGAACATGAACATCCGAAAGAAAAAGGAGAAAAAAAATCAAGATCAAGAGGCTCACCCTCCTCCTGTGTTTGAAGGTGTTATGCATTCTTCATTCTCCATTCCCATGCTCCCAAGAATCAAGAAGTGAAACGAAATGGAAAAAGGGAACAAAGAACACACAAAAAATAACATACGATTTCTACCCCCTACTTTTTGTTCGTGGTGTGGCGTGTTCGATTGACTTACATTTGCCGTGTGGAGGTTTTGGACGTGTTTTGACTTCTTCCCTGCTCAAAAACCTCCCCAAAACGAAAGGCGTTGCGTTCTTTGCACAGTCTTCTTCGAATGCGCTGGCGAAGAGGAGCTCGTCGCTGTGGGAAAAGGTGATGAGCGGGCACGCATTCTTAGGTAATTTCTTCGGCATCTTCTTACACCACCGTTGGTTAAAATTATACAACCGGACCGAGCGAGATGGAAACCGCCTGCTGAAAAGAACCAGACAGCAAAGAATAAGCCAAACCTGCCAAAACCGCAACAAAAAATAAAAACAACTACGATGAACATAAACCAGGCAACAGAAACAAACCCCCGAAAAGTAAGAACAAGAGTAGCAAAACAAAACAAGCAAACAACAACAGAAAAAAAACCGGTTTCCCTATGTCGTAATATTGTCTTCCTCCCCTTCTACCCCACCCAACCCAACCACTTATGTTACGCTTCTTTTCCTCAGCTGTTGTTTTTGTTTCTTTCTTCAATTGCTTCTGCCCAGCACGACTGGCTTTGCTTCATTTACCAGCTCTTTTTTCGCTCTTCTTTGCTCTCCACTTCTTCCAGTTCACTCTCACCTACCCTTTTGTTTGTTATGTTTTCGGTGCGCGCTTTTCAAGGTCAGCTTTAGAATTTTGTTTCTTTTGTTTTTGTGTGTTTGCCCTTCCTTTGACCCTCCTTTCACACCACCGTTCCGTTTAATTATGGATCATCATGCTTTTGCTATGTGTTGCTTGTGTGCTGTTTCTCGTTCTTTGCTTTTTTTTTTTTGGTTGGGAGTTTTATGTATTCGCTGTTCGTTTTCGCTTTTCATTCTCGAGCTTTTTCTGTTGTTATTTTGCTGTGCTGTGTTCTCCTTTTCGTTCTCGTTCTACTTGTTGTCGTTTTATTCTTTTTGCCGTTATGTTACTTAACTCTTCTACGTGTTCGATTCGCTCATACTCATCAAAGGGTTAGCTTCTTTATTTTCCTTATTGCTTCCTACTTTTTTTACTTCCTTCTCTGCTGGCACCGCTTACCAAGCATATGATGTTATTGTTTTCCATACTGTGTTGCAATTTTTTCGACTTTATGTGTTATTTTTTGGGTTTCCATTACTAGGCCTTTGAATCTTTTTTTTGTTGTTGTAAGACGTCTTCACATGTGGAGCTGTACGATTGCTGAATTTGAAATGATCTCTTACTAACAAACCCACACAAATGCTCAAAACAGCACGGAAAAAAGCGTGTTCGATTCGCTGCGCGAGTAGATGCGGCGTGTAATGATGATAATTTAATTCCTATGGCTATCCAATTCTATGTTTCTTGCTTTGGTCAACTTGGCTTTAGTTCTCCTTCTGCTCGGTCGTAATTTGACTCAGAAATGGGGGAGATTGCAAACAAAGTAGTGCCGCCGGCAAACACACAAATTTATGGGCAATCGAAAGTCCCTGAACGAAATTAAGGCCGGGCTACATTGATCGTACTCGCAAGCGTAATTTTTATATTCACTAGCGCATCTGGCGGCGACCAGCGCAAGCTAGATGTGGGTATAATTTAAGTGCCAAAATTATTCATGCTTGGTGTCTCATCAATTTTCGACCAGGCTGTCTGTATGCCGTAACACGTGCTATTTTTATATTAAATGTATACAAATAGGCCGGTAAATTTTGCTTACAATTTTATAAAAAAAAAAGTTCTACCAAGCAATATGACAAAGCCGTTCCTCATGAATAAAAAAACTCGCTCTATACTAAAAACCGCTACAATACCAAAACGAACAACCAGTTTCACACACTCTGCAATGTAGTTTAAATGATGAAATAGATGGACAAACCCTACAACAAATTATTTAAGCACTTGTGAAACCTACAAACACTACATTTTTCAATAAAATGTTCAGCTCAATTGCGGCCCCGAGCCGAGCCGGCGATTCACAGACAACAGTTCACACACACACACACACAATTTTCGTTAAAAACAGTTGTACTTACTATTTTTTCATTGCGTCCACTGCTTCCTGCTTGTTCCATGGCTAGAAATACAATATGTATGTTAAATTACCACATATTTTCAAAAAAACATACACGACAAAATATCGAACATACTCACCGAGCTGTTTGTTTACTGGTTTGTGATCAAAATTATAGGCTCCTCGACCCAAAACGCTTTTTGACAGATAAATTATACCAGCCTCTAGCTTCGACCCGCCGCCGCTAGATGGCGTATGCGTTCACAAAAATTACACTCAGGAGTACGATCAATGTAGCCCGGCCTTTAAGGGCTCGTCTTCGAACAGATTCCTTTTACAATGTTTTTCCCGATTCCACACATCGCGAAACAGCTTTAATTTTCTGGAATTAATATATTACTGCTGCTGTTGCACCTTCTCTTGCTTCGGGCAGCAATGCTAATGCTACTATAGCAGCCTCAACAAATATGCTAATCGCTCGTAAGCCTTTCTCAAGGGCAAACCCACGAAAGATGTGGCCAATTCGGTCGTATTTTTTTGCAGGCAGATGGGCAAACAGTAGGATAGTGTTTTTTTTTTCGCTGGCCGGTAGAGTAATAGGCAGGTAAATGGTCAATATTTGAGCATTAAGAGAGTGTAACGTGTAATTTACTTAATACGTTTGTTAATTCAAACTTTGCGAGTAGGAAATGAAATATGTTTCGTAATTATATTAGTTTGCGTTTTTTTGCACTTTGTTTTAAGGTTTATTGCATGCGAAACTATTTTTAATTTATTTTCGTATACTTTTGTTATTCTGTTCTAGTTTTTTTTCTCTTGTGATTTTTTCTCTATTTTCATGCTTCAAATGTCTACTTTTCCTTTTCTCTTTTAGCTGCTTTAAGTTTGTTTTCTTCATCTTTTCCTGTCAGGCAGCTAATGCCATTTTGCTTTCTACGCTTTGTTGTTTATTTCGTAGAAGTTGCTTTCATTCCCATTTTTCTTTGGAGCTCCAATTTGAACAAACTATTTGCGAGCATATTAATTCATTTCCACCTTGTTTTCGCGTGTGAGCAGGCGAATAGATGTGAAGCCAATTTAGTCTTCTTCATCCTTACTCTTTTTTTCCCATTCTGACACCTTGATGTTGCCACTGTACGTCGTCATGTTCCTTGTTGCTGCGGCCACCACACTACGAGCCGGAACAGAGGAGGTGCCAGGGTGTAATTATCCTATTATATAATGCTTGAAATAATGATTTTGATTTGAAGCAGTAGATAACACATTCTTGATGGTGTTTTTGTTAGTTTTTGCAATGCAATATTTTACATCGGCGAGTTTCCATTTGGTAGGCTTAAGAAATTGTCTTTTTTATATTTTCAAAGAGGTTTTGAGTTTTATTGATTGTATCGCATAGCTGTTTAAAACATTTTGATGTTTTTTTTTATTGTCTCTTTCGAATTTTGTTAGTAATTAATGTTTTTTTTCATTTATTTATAGTTTTTTTTTGCTTAACTTTTGTTTTCAAATCCTTCCGTTTTTATTTTTGCGTAAACTTGTTTTATTTGTTCAATTTTTTACTCAATTCTTATTTTTAATATTTTTGCAGATTTTTTACTTTTTTTCTTTGTTAGGTTCTTTGTTATGAGAATCATTTTATAAATGTCTTTCTTCCATTCGATAATTTGGAGTGCTTGTAAAATTTTTGAAATTTGTTTTTTAATATTAGTTTCCTTACTTACATTTTTTTGTTTACATTTTTTTATGAAATTTTTCCTACACCATTTGTCTTGCATGTTCTCTGTTTGAATATTTGGCATATTTTTCTGAGTTTTTCTTCGTCTTTACTGAATATTCGTTGTTTTTTGTGTAATTATCTTCTTCTTTAGCTCAATTTTAACATTCTCTCTAGAGCAATCAACTTCCTTAGAACTATTTTTGTTAAATGTGATTTTGTTCCATTTTTCTCTCTTACTCGTCATTGCTTTATGCTGTGTAATTGTATGCTTTCAAAGTCCATTCATTTTCCATTCTTAACTCTCTTCGCGTTCCGTGTTGCGTGTGTTCAACATTCATGTGACCTTCACGATGTGTTTTCGTTGTTTTTCGTGCTCTTTCCATCATGCTTCTTTCACTTCTCGATCATCATTTACTGGCCAGCGAGTTTCACCACTTCCCTCTATGCTTCTACAGTTTCCACCTTCTTTTTTCCATCCACATCCATTCATGCCCCAGTGTGTTGTTTTGCGTTCTTGCGTTCTCCCGAACCGTAGCGCAATCAAGTTAGTTGGTCATTTTCATTACCCTTTCCCCAGCTAGAACTTCACCGTATTTGCCCATACCTTCTGGCATCATCTGTTTCCGTGTGCCGCTTTTTCTTGGTAGATTTTTGTTATACCTTCCTATTCTCCTTTGTTTTTTTTTTTGGTTCTTCTCTTCTCTTAAGTGCCCGTTTCCCGGTGTGGCTCCCCGGTGGGAAGCATCCGGAAGTGGCAAGTCAGCTGTTTATATGGTCAAAATTACATACAGCAATGGTGTTGTTAGTTCCGGCAAGCCGGCAATAATCGAACCGAGGAATCTCGCGCGACGGGCTGGCGAAGAATTCGTTGCATACCGCGCCAATTCCGCGCCAAATGGATTCTGCTGCTGCTGCTGCTGCTGCTGGCCGATTTTTATTCCCATTTCGTGTGCTTTCCGTTTCGTTTCTCTACGCACGCATTGCGTCACTCGTACATACCGACGATGGCACAGCTTGCACAGCCTTTGGAAGCCAAGAACGCTTGCGTGACGGCACGGAAATTGGGTCTTGTTTTTTTTTTTTTGCAAAAAGGATGAACGCAAGGTGTTTTTCGAGGTTTAGTGAGTGTGTGTGTTCTAGAGCGTTCTTCCTGGGGATTTTTTTTTCCGTTCATCATGCTAATTCTACCGCCTGCTGATCGTCAAAGCACCGGAAGCTCACAAGAGCCGCAGAAGCAGCAGAAGCAAGAATTTACATTCCTGGGGCTTCTTTTGTTCGTAATGCTTCTTGCCACATATTGAAAGACATGTGCTTCGTGATGGGAAATGAAATGGGATTGTATAAAAAAGCCACACACACACACACACACGGGCAAGACCTCATCTAACATCCGCCACTTGAATTCTGAAATGGTAGAGAGAGGAAAAGGTAAGCGGTTTTAGAAAATAAACCATTTTACTTTATTTAATTCATTTCACATTCCACCGTTTCTTGCAATTTGCGTCTGGGCAGGTGAAATTTTTCTTCGCTTAAAGTCGAAGCGATCGGATACAACGATAGTACAGCTATAGTTCGCCCGGGGGCTGTTACAAATGTTTTATTTGCCCTGGTACGAGCAGTAAACGTGATTCAGAACAGTGTAAGTTGATGAATACCATTTTATAATTATTTAACAATGCAAGGTTTAATATTATTTGTAATTAAAGTTGTAAAATAAAAGCAAATTA